>NC_089220.1:31083413-31403744 GCF_963924675.1 Phocoena phocoena | reverse complement strand
GGATATCCCTATCCTCCTCAAATTTACTAAAAACCGTATTTCTGTGATGATACAAACTTCTAAAATGTTTCGGTGAAGGTGAGTCCTACTACTTAAAGGTGACAGATGTGAAGGACTCTGGTATTAACACTGCTCAGTGTCAGGAGTGACACCGGCCACAAGTGGTATCTATTCTATGCAGCACTCAGTGACACAGCATAGCCTACTTTATGCAAAATCTACGTATCTTTTATACATGTCAATGTCAGCAACGGCAGCAAGAACATCTAATATATTTGGTAGGTTCTGTGCTATATGTTTTACATACATTATCTCACTGAATAATCACAATAGTCCTGTGAGGTAGACACTACTTTATCTTGTTTTCACAGATGAAAAAACTGAAGCTTAGCAAGGCTACGTAATCTACCCAAAGTCATAGTAAGTGTAGAAGCTAGGGCTATAGGGGTTTTGTATCCTGGAAGGAAGACTAAAGTGCCCTGGCCTTTTACTGCTCCTTCTGCACGATTATTCCTCCACCTTGACTCACCAGCTATTCTTTCCTCAGCTGAAGATCAAGTCACTGACTTATTCAACCTTCTCATCTTCCTTGTCACAGTTTTCCTTCTCCAAGAGGTTCAAAATTGTCCCCCACACTATTTCCTGCCAATATCCTTGTGAATTAATCTATCAACCCTTTGGCCTTATAAACTGTCTACCTTTCCAAAGTGAAGAATTCCTGCTCTATTCCATTCTAATCGCCAATTGGCATAAGCCTTCAACATTAGGCATGCTACAGCTCCAATATCTCAAATTCTTAAAAAAAAAAAACAATTTCTAGATTTCTTCATACTTCCTATACCTCTGTGAATTCCCCCTTTATCCTCATCAAAGCATTTTACACATCTAGGAGTTCCTATTATTTCAAAAAAGCACTTGGAAAACTATTAGAATCCCTCATCCCCACGATCTTCTGCCAGCTTTCCAGTCCTGGGCAACACACTGCATTCACTTTCCTTGTCATCAGTGTGTTTAATATTCCTAGAGAAAGAAACACAGTCACATTCTCTACCACAGACGCATACTAGGTGGCTCCTGCTGCATCCTTACAACCCTTCTCATCTGGTGAACTCCCTAATAAATATGCAGTGGTAGCTGTTCCAAGACCTTTCCTACCATCAAACTCCAACTCCAATCACATCTCTCTTCTTAGCAGATTCCTTTGCCTTATCTTTCTTGAGAATACTGAGAACTTCTGACAAACACTTCTCTCCACTTTCTTTCCTTTCCCCGCAGTTCCCTGATCTCTCTTAGTGCTGCTTCCCCCTTACTTCTGAATTAGAGTCCTTTATCTAGGCTAACCCATTTACTAGTGCTCTTGATCACGTTCTTTCTAGCCTCCTGACAGAACTTAAGCAGTCACTTACCCTCTTGATTCCTTAAGTATTACTGTTCTCTGCTCCTTCTCAACTAAAGTTACCCTCAGCTATTAAAACACACACACACACAAGTATTTCTTGGAACCCACCATCACCCTCTTCCCATCTTCTTTCTCTCCTCTTTGCCAATCTTTTTGAAAGAACTGTTTCATGCACTGTCTCCACTTCCTCACCATCCGCTCCCTCTATTTCCTTGTGTTCTCAGTATATGGGGGGGGTGGGGGGGGTGGGCAGGGAAGAACATGCTGCCCCTGCAGGTCAGCAGTAACTTCCAACCACCAAATCCTATAGCCCTTTTTCAGTGTTCAGACCACCTCCTCCCTTCTGCAGTTCTCTCTTGTCTTAGTTTATGAACACTTGGATCTCTTAGTTCTTGTACTGTTCTGTATCCCTTCCTTCCTTCTTAAGGTAAGTAAATATTCCTCAGTATCAATAGTCCTTTGTCCTCTTCTCTCCCATGGTGAATTTTCACAATTTCAACTATAATCTGCTAGACAACTCCCACATTTCATCCCTACTTCTACTTCTGGATTTGCCGGTTTCCTGCTGGGTACCTATTCTGCCAGCTGGGGCATATTCTGTTAAGACCCCAACTCAACATATCCAAAGCCTCTTTTTCATTTCCCACAAAACCAAACTATCCTGACTTCTTTCTTATTGACACTACCATTCCTTCAGACTAAAATTTTGGTAATATTTAAAAACTCTCTCTGTCAATCTTTACATACAATATATTGGCAACTCCTGTAGTCTAACATAATAACATTACTCATATGTTATTTTCTTTCTATTGCCCCTCTCTTTAGGTTATGAATACTCTCAGTTGAACTACTGGGATCGCCTTCTCTCTAATTTACTTTCCTCTGGGTCCTCCCTCATTCTAACCTATTCAAACACTACGTCTCCAGATCAATCTTCCTAAAGTATAATTCTGTTCATGCCACTTTATTGCTCAAAAACAAACACAAAACTGGGAGCAGGGGAGGAAAGCATGCATGTCTGATTTCTCATTCTGGTATGCAAAGTCCTCCAGGAAATGAAGGACTGGAAACCTACCTTTCCAGTTTAATCTTTCATTACCCTTTTATACATCCTATGCTTTAGCTAAATCACACAACTCACTGATCCTGGGACATAAAACATATATTCTTACCTTCATACCTGTGCTCAAGCTATACCCATCATCTGAATACCTTTCCCTTTAAAAAAATTCTATTTATCTCCCAAGACTGATCTTAAATACGATCAGTCATGCTACCTATAGTGTAGAAATGAATACAGGGTTTTCTAGTTGATAGACTGTGATTTCATGCTACCAAGCCACCTTCTGATTATGTCTTGGTTTTCTGGCCGGTAGATTCGTCAAAGGGAAAGAACTGCAGAATTTCTAGAACCATCACAGTGAATTCTCAGACTCAGTTTTCTAGTTAATTCCTGGTAGAGAGAGAATAGGTAAGAGATTGCTGATGGTAGTGGGAATACTCACGTAACTAAACTTGCCCATAGGGTAACTGCATTTCTCATTGTAAAGAAATAGGTATTTTCTCTCAGAGGCAGACAAATAAGTTAGTGATGCAGTCTTGTCAACAAATGCCAAAGATGTCATAGCTCCATAACAGAGCCAAGTTTCATAATGATATGAATCCAAGTGGGAAAACTGAGTCACTACATGACATTCAATGACAGGAATACTGAGCTCAAAATAATCTTTGCTGTAGCAGTCAGTTTTAATAGCCGGGAATCACTGTGTATTTATTATCATGTCTGGAGCTGTCTATCCATTTTACATGTACTAACTTATTTAATCTTCACAATAGTCCTGTAAGTTAGGAACCCCATTTTATAAGTAATAAAACTAGAGAGGCTATGCAACCTTTCCATGGACATACAGAATGGAGGTAGCAAAGCTAGGATTCAAACTCAAGCAGCCCAGCCCCCAAACCTTCACTAACAACACTAAACTTTAGAAATTTACATTGTAAGCAAGAATTTTATTTCTGCAGCCTATCACTATCCATCACATTAATGTTGTAAATTAAATTTTTATTGGTTTTGGAGTTTCAGTTTTATGTGTTATACTCTACGTTAAAAAAAATTTAGAGTTGTATGAAAACACATGGCGTTCATATGTTAGTATTTTTATTCATTTTTATATACTGAAGTGGCATTCACATTAAAAAAGCAATTTAGTTAAGTGCCACTTCATTGACGAGGCGTTTCTAGATAACTGCACTAGATGTGAATGATTTACTTCCTGAATCTCCATACCATGTAACTATCTTAAAGCTCAAACTGAACTCTGTCTTATAACACTTTACATTGGATTATAAATAACTTAGGCTGGATCTCAACTCATCATTATAACCCCTATAGTACCCGAATACTGCTCTGAACAACATTTGAGTATAATAAATGCCACACGATTTCCTGAGGTTTGGCTGCAGAGTATACTCTGCAAAAGCCATAACTACACAAAGCCTAGGTGACACTTATTGATATTACACAAAGCTGAAAGGCCTAGACTCTAATAGCAGCTCTAGCTGCCAATGACAGTGTGTAATCTTGGTCCTCACATGAGTTTCCTTTTGCTAGCAGGGAAGAAGGACATTGGGTGACATCAGGCAAAGGAGCACAGCCCAATTATACCTTTCAACCCTCCTAGTTAATTCTAAAGGTATCCTAATATATGAGGTCAGTTACTCTAATTGCTTAAAAAAAAAAAAAAGAGGCCTTTTAGAAATGCAAAGGGAGTTTCTTTTTTAAAGAACCATTTCTCATCCTTTGCCCAAGTATGCTGGAGGTAAACCAGCTCTATAAAACAAATGATGATTCTTTTTCAATTGACAATATATCTCTCTACTCCAAAGCCAAGTTTGCTTTCCAATATTTACCTCCTCTAACTGTTTTTTACAGATTCCAGCTCATACTGACTAACCTCCAAGTTCTGTAGATTTTTACCCCTAAATATATGTGGAATCCACTTTCTCTTTATCACCATCCTTACTAATATAGACCAGAGGTTCCCAAAGTATGATCCCAGGACCAGCAGAATTAACTTGGAACTTGTTAAAAGTGCAAATTATTAGGTCCCATCCTAGCAATCTGGTGAAGTTTGAGTTGGCTTTAACCTAAACTGCCTGAGTCTTCTCCACACCCAGCCTACTTAATCCATAGCCTATGCATCCACAGATTCCATCAGTGATTTTCCATTTACTGAGTAGTGATTTTTCAAATGTAAGTCTGTTGACCCATTCCAAAAGATAGTGAAGTCAATCCAGTGGGTCAAGACCAGTATTTAATTTTAAGTAAGTGAAATTAGAAGAAAACACGAAATATTAGAATGCATCCTATATAGAAGAAATAGGTATTATTTTGTTAAACTTTGCTTCAGTTATGTGTGTGTGCATGTGAGTATTTCCTGTTATGGGTCATAATTCAAAATGTTTGAAAGACACTTGCCTACAGCAGTGCTTCTCAAACTTTATTCATGGGCTTACCCAAGGATCTGTTATAATGCAGATTTTTATCTGAGTGGGTTTGGGTCTGAGGAGCTTCCTGAGACTCTGCATTTGTAATCAGCTCCCAGGTGATGGCCAGATTCCTTGGACCTCACTTTTACTATTAAGAGCTATTCATTCAACTGAGAAATTTTAGAATACTGCTAAACTTGCTACTTCAGTTTCCTTAACTCATGATATTTTAAGTTATATTAAACTTGAGATATGACAGATTTGCAACATGCTAGAAAATTTTGCTAACTGAATGTTCAGAGTGCTGGGATTGTGGCATTCTAGGTAACTGATGGGGAGTCATACAGTTTTTTGCTTTAACTGTGGTTATCAATCTATGAGTTTCCTATTTCTTGCCTTAGGAAAGGAGTAAACTGAGTTAAAATATGTTTTCTTGGATGATTAATAATTTTGGATTGCCTTAGGATAATCTAACATTACCTTAGGATAATGTAAGAGTTACTGGAGCACTAACTATATAGGATAATACAAATACAGGTGTATAAAATATAGAAAGAATGGGCTCAATTTAATAAGCACTGACCTCAGATTATACTCTGGATATTTTCATTTTCCCCCCAAATCTTGAAGTGAATTACAATTTGGGGGGAGGGGTCCTCTTTTTTCATTAAAGTTGAAGGAAGAAAAAAAATAGATTATCTAGCTCCAATTAATCAAGCCAAACCAAAAAAGTTATAATTCATTCACAGAGCAAATAATTTACTAGATGCTTACTCTGTGCCAGCTACAGGCCTACATGCTGCGGATAGAGATGAGAAGACAAAGACTCTTCCTTAAAGGTACTTTGTCTAAAGGATTCTGTATATTTCAACGTCTCTGTAGCTGATTGGATGAGGGTTTCTGGTGGGTCTTCCCCATTGATCTAAGATCACAGACTGGTCTTTCATTTTCTTTTAATTTTCCATGGCACCTGGCAGTGCTCTGCAGGCCATCAAATACAATAGTTAATACATGTTGATGACTATTAACTCTTTTATTCACCAAAGTAAGAATTCTGTTTGAAGAGAATAGGAAATGCAGCTGACTAATGGCCCAATCCATGCCATTCTGTTATATAATAGGTTTGGTCAAAATGGAATATTAATCTGTATCCTATAATCAGCTACATCTCCCTGAAGTTATAAGTTTCATTAAACATGTAGAGTTCACTGAGAACTGACTATTCTTGACTATCTACCTCCCTTCATTTAGGTAGACACACAGGAGAAATGAGAAACCTAGATAGTTTACTTTTTTACAAAAATATAATTTTCCCAGGTTCTCTGATAGCCTATATAAATATTAAAGCATTCTCACCATCACACACACATACAAATGAACTTTGGGTAAGGACTCTCCAACCCTCATCTCAACTTCTGATCTTTTCTCCTATTGGTAATATCTGTTTTTGTTTCATGGTTGTCAGATACAACAGGGTCTTAAAAATCATTTACATTCATCCACAGTGATCACAAAAAATTAAATTTCACTTTTGATGAGCAAGGAGAAACTGCATGATAAATCATGCAGTTATTTAATTTTAGAACTTGAAATTAAGATAAAACATGGGCATTATTTAGGGAGAAATGGAAAGATTAAATTAATAGTCAATAATAACTCACCTGAAATCTAGACCACTTAATGATACTTCTATTAGTTACCCAAAATGGATATGGACTAAGGAAAGGACATATTATTAGTCTGATTATCTGGCAACAGTTAAAAGAAAGAGTTGGAGCAAATTTTACAACATGGAAAAATAACCATGTGAGGAAACTAGGGAATCCCATAAAGAATAAATGAGAATATAGGCTAATAAATAATTTAGCATCATTTTGCAGAGACTCCAAAGCCAATTATAAGTGAGTACTTAAGTACATCAAAGAGATAAAGTGAGCTCAAGAATAGATGGAACAATTTAATGGTTAATACCTAACAAGTTCACTTAAGGATACAGTGGGAATAGGATGGTGAGGCAATATTTCTTAAGAAACAGGATCTAGAATTTGAATTTTGGAGCAAACTCTTGGCAGGGAAACTGGAGTCAGGGAATATAGCCCTAGATAGAATAGAGAATATGCTGGCCTTTTCCTCTTGCATAAGCTCCATCTTTTTCTCTTTCTGTCGTCCTTTTTTTCTCTCCGTTACCTGTCTTATATTTTTGCCTCTTCTTTGCCTGGCATTTCTTCCTCTCTTCTTTCACATACTTTTTCCTTAATTGGCTAGAACATAACCTTGAATCAATGTCGTACATGTATTTGTAGTGTTTTATATCTTGTAGAGATCTTTGTAATAATTCTTTTATTTTGATAAAGTCAAGTCCTCTTTGCTAAAAATTTTAAAGACAAATGAGCTCAGTTTCTTAGATATCTACTTTTCTTTTCATTAACACTTATCTCCTACCATACCTTTTTAAAAAACTTGAGTGGCCTTCAAATAATTTCTTTTCTCTCTGAGGTGATGGCTCACATAAGAAAGGCTCCTTATCTTGGCTTGTGTCTAATAAATTCTCTCACACTGAGGTTTATGTCTTTTTGTTCCCTAATTCTACCCTTAATAGAAATGACTAATTTCAGTTTTTATACAGAACCATACATAAACTCTATTATTAAATAACCATGCAACTTTCTGTTTAGGATAACGAACCCTAGCTCCTCACTTATCTTTTAGGAGGCAATATAGTATATGGGTTAAGAGTAGAGGTTCCAAATTCACAGACCAAGTCCTCTGCCATACACTAGTTGAATGACCTTGAGCAAGCTGTTTGACCCCACCAAGCCTCAGCTTCCTTAGCTGCAAAGTAGGCATAATAATTGTACCACTTCATAGGGTTGCTACAATATTAAATAAGTTTAAAGTTCTCAGCATACTGCTGGCACAGAGTTCTCAAAACTTTCTAACCATTCTCATTTTTCAATAATTTACATTTAACCAAAGCTTTTTGAGTAATATGGCTCTCTTCTTAACCCCTGTATTTTTCAAGTCCTTCTTCACCATGGAACCTAGTTCCCAGTGTTCTGGAGAGAATGCAGTTATCCGTCAAAATATTAAACTGCATAGTTTCTAACTACATACTATACTTTAATCTTAACCCATCCTCAAGTCTTCCTTACTGTATTTCCTGATCCAAAAGGGCAGGCAGGAAACTTCCCAAGGAAGGAGTTGGGGGTAGGGACTAGGGTCTAGGGAGCCAGGGACAGTGAAGGAGGTGGAAGCCAGTTCTCACCGAGAGGATCTTATCACCCTCCTGGAGCCGCCCATCCAGGGCTGCAGCCCCGTTCTCTTTGATGCGGCTGACGAAGATGCCACTGTCATTGGAGACATACTGCTGATCCGTGCCACCGACGATGTTGAAGCCCAGCCCTAAGAAAAGCATGGAGGAGTTGTAAAGGAGATAGGGGTGAAGAAGAAGGAAAGGGATTAGAGAAGAGGAGAAGGAGAAAGGAAAGGCCATGTGGCAAGGGTGGGGGTTGGGGAGTGGGGGGGGTAGGAGGTGGGGAAGTTAAGACTGTGATGTAGCTGGTGGCTAGTCATGAGCAAGGTAAATGATTAGTATCACCAACAGAGGTCAAGAGTACCGAGAGTTGCCCACTCAGACCAGGCAGGACTAAAAATACAAACACAATGATCAACATGGTTAGGTGAATATAAAA
This sequence comes from Phocoena phocoena, assembly GCF_963924675.1. Classification (NCBI taxonomy): domain Eukaryota; kingdom Metazoa; phylum Chordata; class Mammalia; order Artiodactyla; family Phocoenidae; genus Phocoena; species Phocoena phocoena. Next base: position 31,395,164 of record NC_089220.1, on the reverse strand, counting down.
AGAAAGATCTATACTGAGCTCAGTGAAAAAATAATGCTGATTCTTTTAAGATGTACTTCTGCTCACATTTGATTTTGATTCTGTTGGTGGCATTCAGAGGCCCCAAATCTTGACTTTCCTGCTTAGAAGAAGCTATGCTTTAAACTAATTGGCAAATGAACGGTTCCTTATTTAGTGGGAGAGAGATTCTTAAACAAACCATCCCCTCAATACTTCTCCTAACTTCAGGAGAGTTTGTGGATGGTGGTGCTTTGGAAGAAATGACCTTGGGAGTTCTTTTTTTTTTCCTAGTTTGAATTGAGGGGGCAGTACTGCAGGCGTTGGCAGAAAACCTGGGAACTAAAAAGGTAACTTATGCTTCATGACAGGACTAAATCACCAAATTCACTCTTCTTTCCTTTTATACCTCAAGTACAAATAACCACATCCTTGGGTACAGTGATTGCCCAGTTTTATTCACTATAGATAACTGATAACCTATTGATTAGCAACTACCCATTTCCCCCTTTTACTAGCCCCCGGCAATTACCATTCTATTCTTCACTTCAATGTGTGATTATTTTAAACAAGGATAAAATTTCAGTTATGCAAGATGGAAGTTATGGAAATCTGATGTACAACATTGTGCCTTATAGATAACAACAGCCTTATTAGACACGTAAGAATCTGTTGAGAGTAGATCTCATTTAAGTGTTCTTACCACAATAAAATAAAACTGAATTTAAAAAAGAATGAAAATTGACTACCAAGGTAATTTTTCCATGGACCAAACACTAAGTTGTGGGAAGGACTTCATTTTACAAAACCATTTATAAAGGGATTTTATCTACGCAATAAAAAGAAATGAAAGAAAAGGGAACTTCCGTAGGGCTTTCTTTATGTCAGGTACTGTAGAATTCAAAGCAACAGTGCAAAGAGAAAGGAGATAGTTAGGAAACAACTGAAAAACAAGTATCTGGCGGCACAACCGGAAAAAATAGCCATAATCAGTAGCCTCTTCTACTGATTTCAACAGAAAACAGATACTTAAAAAGGTGAGCGGAAAGCTTATAAGTGACCCTCACAATATTAACACAAGCAGTAGCGAATCGATCTATGATTTATGGAAACACATGGCCAAAGAAGGAAGCAGCAGGAAATGTCTAATTGAAATATCATACCTCATGTGCAGTGTACCTATAGCTAGAGAATGAAAAGAAGAATACATAATAGAAAGAACTTCCACTGGAAGAGGACTATTTCAGTTTCTTTAAAGGGTAGGGTATGAAAATTTTATGTTACTAAGTGGTTTCCCTCAGAAAACTCTTAATTTGAATCATAGTGGGTGGGAGGTATTGGAAAGGGGATGGGAGGTAGTTAATTTAGATCAGATGCAAAGGTAGGTGGACCTTGATTATAAAAGGCTTTGAAATAACTTTTAAGACTCTGACAGGTTTGAGCAAGGTGGTTGAGGCCAACCAGCCTCTCTCACTACTGGAAAAAACTATCTGGAGAAAATCTTTCAATGAAATCCGATATCCTCACCAAACACTAGAGCTGCCTCTGGGGATCCTGGGAACAGGAAGTGTGTGTTAAGCATCTGAATGCAACATAGTAATTAGGAAGAAAAGGGACTCTGCTACTGGTTATTTAAAGCTACAGAACAGTGATTAAAAAAGGAGAGTGGGGCTTCCCTGGTGGCGCAGTGGTTGAGAGTCCGCCTGCCGAGGCGGCGGGCACGGGTTCGTGCCCCGGTCCAGGTGGATCCCACGTGCCGTGGAGCGGCTGGGCCCGTGAGCCATGGCCGCTGAGCCTGCGCGTCCGGAGCCTGTGCTCCACAACGGGAGCGGCCGCAGCAGTGAGAGGCCCGCGTACCGCTTTAAAAAAAAAAAAAAAGGAGAGTGGACGGTGACCTAAATTGGAAGGAAATCCAAAACAGAGGGACTATGTGTATATGTATAGCTGATTCATTTTGCTGTACAGTAGAAACTAACACAACATTGTAAAGCAACTATACTCCAATAAAAATTAAAAAGAAAAAAAAGGAGAGTGGAAAAAAATGTTATCAAAATTTTCTATAAACAAACAAGTGTAGTCTATTCCCCCCATCACATTATATAGGCATGTTTATAACCATGCTTACTGCTACTTCAATTGTAAATGAACCACACCAATTAATATGAGAATTTCTGGACGGACATGAAGTCCCTTTCTATGGTTACAACATTTACAAACTGAACTTATCTATAATTTGAAGCATCGCTGCAATAAACGGGAGTCACCGAAGAACTGAGTAGCAATACTACCGGTTTAAACCTGGGCCCCATGGATACCTACATAATCCTCAGTCCACTTACTCATTAAAAATTATTGATCATTTACTGTGTGTCAGGCACTGCATTATATTCTGAGGAAAACATAAAGCTAAACTGGACAGTCCCTGCTTTACAACAAATAGAAATTTATCCATTTTCCTGTACCTTTTAGATTCTGCAGAAGTCAATTAAAGTCAGAAGACCTGGCCACAAATTCAACTCCATAACTTACCTGGTATGCGGACTAAAACAAGTCAGTGTATCTCTGATCCTCAGCTTCTTCTTCTATAACGTAAGGATTACAAATTCTGTCCTCTCTATCTCAAAAGGTAGTTGTTAGCATCCAATAACATTAAATCTGAAAAACTCCTTTATAAACTATGTAGTGGTTGCTATATGGAGTTACTGCACTAAGAGTAGTTGTCAATAAACTAGTAGTGCCTGGAAGATGGCTGAAGAGTAAGACGTGGAGATCATCTTCCTCCCCACAGATACACCAGAAATACATCTACACGTAGAACAACTCCTACAGAACACCTACTGAACGCTGGCAGAAGATCTCAGACCTCCCAAAAGGCAAGAAACCCCCCACGTACCTGGGTAGGGCAAAAGAAAAAAGGAAAAACAGAGACAAAAGCATAGGGACGGGACCCGCACCAGTGGGAGGGAGCTGTGAAGGAGGAAAGGTTTCCACACACTAGGAAGCCCCTTCGCGGGCAGAGACTGCGGGTGGCGGAGGGGGAAAGCTTTGGAGCCGCGGAGGAGAGCGCAGCAACAGGGGTGCAGAGGGCAAAGCGAAGAGATTCCCGCACAGAGGATCGGTGCCGACCGGCACTCACCAGCCCGAGAGGCTTGTCTGCTCCCCCGCCGGGGCGGTTGGGGCTGGGAGCTGAGGCTTGGGCTTCGGTCGGAGCGCAGGGAGAGGACTGGGGTTGGCGGCGTGTACACAGCCTGCAGGGGTTTAGTGCGCCACGGCTGGCAGTCCGGGGAAAAGTCTGGACCTGCCTTAGAGGCAAGAGACTTTTTCTTCCCTCTTTGTTTCCTGGTGCGCGAGGAGAGGGGATTAAGAATGCTGCTTAAAGGGGCTCCAGAGATGGGCACGAGCCGAGCCGCGGCTAAAAGCGCAGACCCCAGAGACGGGCGTGAGATGCTAAGGCTGCTGCTGCCACCACCAAGAAGCCTGTGTGCGAGCACAGGTCACTATCCACACCCCCCTTCCGGGGAGCCTGTGCAGCCCGCCACTGCCAGGGTCCCGGGATCCAGGGACAACTTCCCCGGAAGAACGCACAGCGCCTCAGGCTGGTGCAACGTCACGCTGGCCTCTGCCGCCGCCGCAGGCTCGTCCCGCAGCCCGTGCCCCTCCCTCCCTCCGGCCTGAGTGAGCCAGAGCCCCCGAATCAGCGGCTCCTTTTAGCCCCGTCCTGTCTGAGCGAAGAACAGACACCCTCTGGCGACCTACAAGCAGAGGTGGGGCCAAATCTAAAGCTGAGCCCCTGGGAGCTGTGAGAACAAAGAAGAGAAAGGGAAATCTCTCCCAGCAGCCTCAGAAGCAGCGGATTAAAGCTCCACAATCAACTTGATGTGCCCTGCATCTGTGGAATACATGAATAGACAAGGAATCATCCCAAATTGAGGAGGTGGACTTTGAGAGCAAGATTTATGATTTTTTCCCCTTTTCCTCTTTTTGTGAGTGTGTATGTGTATGCTTCTGTGTGAGATTTTGTCTGTATAGCTTTGCTTCCACCATTTGTCTTAGGGTTCCAACCGTCCGTTTTCTTTTTCTCTTAATAATTATTTTTTTATTTTAATAACTTTATTATATTTTATCTTTATTTTATTTTACTTTATCTTCTTTCTTTCTTTTTTTCCTTCCTTCCCTCCTCCCTCCCTCCTTTCTTCCTTTCTTCTAATTCTTTCTTTCTAGTTTTTCTCCCTTTTATTCTGAGCCGTGTGGATGAAAGGCTCTTGGTGCTGCAGCCAGGAGTCAGTGCTGTGCCTCTGAGGTGGGAGAGCCAACTTCAGGACACTGGTCCACAAGAGACCTCCCAGCTCCACATAATATTAAACGGTGGAAATATCCCAGGGACCTCCATCTCAACACCAGCACCCAGCTTCACTCAACGGCCAGCAAGCTACAGTGCCGGACACCCTATGCCAAACAACTAGCAAGACAGGAACACAACCCCCATTACCAGAGAGGCTGCCTAAAATCATAATAAGTCCACAGACACCCCAAAACACACCACCAGACGTGGACCCGCCCACCAGAAAGACAAGATCCAGCCTCAGCCACCAGAACACAGGCACTAGTCCCCTCCACCAGGAAGCCTACACAACCCACTGAACCAACCTTAGCCACTGGAGACAGACACCAAAAACAACAGGAACTACGAATCTGCAGCCTGCAAAAAGGAGACCCCAAACACAGTAAGATAAGCAAAATGAGAAGACAGAAAAACACACAGCAGATGAAGGAGCAAGATAAAAACCCACCAGACCTAACAAATGAAGAGGAAATAGGCAGTCTACCTGAAAAAGAATTCAGAATAATGATAGTAAACATGATCCCAAATCTTGGAAATAGAATAGACAAAATGCAAGAAACATTTAACAAGGACCTAGAAGAAATAAAGATGAAACAAACAACGATGAACAACACAATAAATGAAATTAAAAATACTCTAGATGGGATCAATAGCAGAATAACTGAGGCAGAAGAATGGATAAGTGACCTGGAAGATAAAATAGTGGAAATAACTACTGCAGAGCAGAATAAAGAAAAAAGAATGAAAAGAACTGAGGACAGTCTCAGAGACCTCTGGGACAACATTAAACGCACCAACATTCAAATTATAGGGGTTCCAGAAGAAGAAGAGAAAAAGAAAGGGACTGAGAAAATATTTGAAGAGATTATAGTTGAAAACTTCCCTAATATGGGAAAGGAAATAGTTAATCAAGTCCAGGAAGCACAGACGGTCCCATACAGGATAAATCCAAGGAGAAATACGCCAAGACACATATTAATCAAACTGTCAAAAATTAAATACAAAGAAAACATATTAAAAGCAGCAAGGGAAAAACAACAAATAACACACAAGGGAATCCCCATAAGGTTAACAGCTGATCTTTTAGCAGAAACTTTGCAAGCCAGAAGGGACTGGCTGGACATATTTAAAGTGATGAAGGAGAAAAACCTGCAACCAAGATTACTCTATGCAGCAAGGATCTCATTCAGATTTGACGGAGAAATTAAAACCTTTACAGACAAGCAAAAGCTGAGAGAGTTCAGCACCACCAAAGCAGCTCTACAACAACTGCTAAAGAAACTACTCTAGGCAAGAAACACAAGAAAAGGAAAAGACCTACAATAACGAACCCAAAACAATTAAGAAAATGGGAATAGGAACATACATATCAATAATTACCTTAAATGTAAATGGACTAAATGCTCCCACCAAAAGACACAGATTGGCTAAATGGATACAAAAACAAGACCCATATATTTGCTGTCTACAAGAGACCCACTTCAGACCTAGAGACACATACAGACTGAAAGTAAGGGGATGGAAAAAGATATTTCATGCAAATGGAAACCAAAAGAAAGCTGGAGTAGCAATTCTCACATCAGACAAAATAGACTTAAAAATAAAGACTATTAGAAGAGACAAAGAAGGACACTACATAATGATCAAGGGATCGATCCAAGAAGAAGATCTAACAATTGTAAATATTTATGCACTCAACATAGGAGCACCTCAATACATAAGGCAAATACTAACAGCCATAAAAGGGGAAATCGACAGTAACACATTCATAGTAGGGGACTTTAACACCCCACTTTCACCAATGGACAGATCATCCAAAATGAAAATAAATAAGGAAACACAAGCTTTAAATGATACATTAAACAAGATGGACTTAATTGATATTTATAGGACACTCCATCCAAAAACAACAGAATACACATTTTTCTCAAGTGCGCATGGAACATTCTCCAGGATACATCACATCTTGGGTCACAAATCAAGACTCGGAAAATTTTAGAAAATTGAAATTGTATCAAGTATCTTTTCCAACCACAAAGCCATGAGACTAGATATCAATTACAAGAAAAGATCTGTAAAAAATACAAACACATGGAGACTAAATACACTACTTAATAACGAAGTGATCACTGCAGAAATCAAAGAGGAAATCAAAAAATACCTAGAAACAAATGACAATGGAGACACAACAACCCAAAATCAATGGGATGCAGCAAAAGCAGTTTTAAGAGGGAAGTTTATAGCAATACAATCCTACCTTAAGAAACAGGAAACATCTCAAATAAACAACCTAACCTTGCACCTAAAGCAATTAGAGAAAGAAGAACAAAAAACCCCCAAAGCTAGCAGAAAGAAAGAAATCATAAAAATCAGATCAGAAATAAATGAAAAAGAAATGAAGGAAACAATAGCAAAGATCAATAAAACTAAAAGCTGGTTCTTTGAGAAGATAAACAAAATTGATAAACCATTAGCCAGACTCATCAAGAAAAAAAGGGAGAAGACTCAAATCAATAGAATTAGAAATGAAAAAGGAGAGGTAACAACTGACACTGCAGAAATACAGAAGTTCATGAGAGATTACTACACGCAACTCTATGCCAATAAAATGGACAACCTGGAAGAAATGGACAAATTCTTAGAAATGCACAACCTGCCAAGGCTGAACCAGGAAGAAACAGAAAGTATGAACAGACCAATCACAAGCACTGAAATTGAAACTGTGATGAAAAATCTTCCAACAAACAAACGCCCAGGACCAGTTGGCTTCACAGGCGAATTCTATCAAACATTTAGAGAAGAGCTAACACCCATCCTTCTCAAACTCTTCCAAAATAGAGCAGAGGGAGGAACACTCCCAAACTCATTCTACGAGGCCACCATCACCCTGATACCAAAACCAGACAAGGATGTCACAAAGAAAGAAAACTACAGGCCAATATCACTGATGAACATAGATGCAAAAACCCTCAACAAAATACTAGCAAACAGAATCCAACAGCACATTAAAAGGATCATACACCATGATCAAGTGGGATTTATTCCAGGAATGCAAGGATTCTTCAAGATACGCAAATCAATCAATGTGATACACCATATTAACAAATTGAAGGAGAAAAACCATATGATCATCTCAATAGATGCAGAGAAAGCTTTTGACAAAATTCAACACCCATTATGATAAAAACCCTGCAGAAAGTAGGCATAGAGGGAAATTTCCTCAACATAATAATGGCCATATATGACAAACCCACAGCCAACATCATCCTCAATGGTGAAAAACTGAAAGCATTTCCACTAAGATCAGGAACAAGACAAGGTTGCCCACTCTCACCACTCTTATTCAATATTGTTTAGGAAGTTTTAGCCACAGCAATCAGAGAAGAAAAGGAAATAAAAGGAATCCAAATTGGAAAAGAAGAAGTAAAGCTGGCACTGTTTGCAGATGACATGATACTATACATAGAGAATCCTAAAGATGCTACCAGAAAACTACTAGAGCTAATCAATGAATTTGGTAAAGTTGCAGGATACAAAATTAATGCACAGAAATCTCTGGCATTCCTATACACTAATGATGAAAAATCTGAAAGTGAAATCAAGAAAACACTCCCACTTACCATTGCAACAAAAAGAATAAAATATCTAGGAATAAACCTACCTAAGGAGACAAAAGACTGGTATGCAGAAAATTTTAAGATACTGATGAAAGAAATTAAAGATGATACAAATAGAGAGATATACCATGTTCCTGGATTGGAAGAATCAACATTGTGAAAATGACTCTACTACCCTAAGCAATCTACAGATTCAATGCAATCCCTATCAAACTACCACTGGCATTTTTCACAGAGCTAGAACAAAAAATTCCACAATTTGTATGGAAACACAAAAGACCCCAAATAGCCAAAGCCATCTTGAGAACGAAAAACGGAGCTGGAGGAATCAGACTCCCTGACTTCAGACTATACTACAAAGCTACAGTAATCAAGACAGTATGGTACTGGCACAAAAACAGAAAGATAGATCAATGGAACAGGATAGAAAGCCCAGAGATAAACCCACACAAATATGGTCACCTTATCTTTGAAAAAGGAGGCAGGAATGTACAGTGGAGAAAGGACAGCCTCTTCAATAAGTGGTGCTGGGAAAACTGGACAGGCACATGTAAAAGTATGAGATTAGATCACTCCCTAACACCATACACAAAAATAAGCTCAAAATGGATTAAAGACCTAAATGTAAGGCCAGAAACTATCAAACTCTTAGAGGAAAATATAGGCAGGACACTCTATGACATAAATCACAGCAAGACCCTTTTTGACCCACCTCCTAGAGAAATGGAAATAAAAACAAAAATAAACAAATGGGACCTAATGAAACTTCAAAACTTTTGCACAGCAAAGGAAACCATAAACAAGACCAAAGGACAACCCTCAGAATGGGAGAGAATATTTGCAAATGAAGCAAGTGACAAAGGATTAATCTCCAAAATTTATAAGCAGCTCATGCAGCTCAATAACAAGAAAACAAACAACCCAATCCAAAAATAGGCAGAAGACCTAAATAGACATTTCTCCAAAGAAGATATACAGACTGCCAACAAACACATGAAAGAATGCTCAACGTCACTGATCATTAGAGAAATGCAAATCAAAACTACAATGAGATGTCATCTCACACCAGTCAGAATAGCCATCATCAAAAAAACTGGAAACAATAAATGCTGGAGAGGGTGTGGAGAAAAGGGAACCCTCCTGCACTGTTGGTGGGAATGTAAATTGATACAACCACTGTGGACAATAGTATGGAGGTTCCTTAAAAAACTACAAATAGAACTACCATATGACCCAGCAATCCCACTACTGGGCATATACCCTGAGAAAACCATAATTCAAAAAGAGTCATGTACCAAAATGTTCATTGCAGCTCTATTTACAATAGCCCGGAGATGGAAACAAGTGTCTAAGTGTCCATTCATCCGATAATGGTCTAAGTGTCCATCATCAGATGAATGGATAAAGAAGACCTGGCACATATATACAATGGAATATTACTCAGCCATAAAAAGAAACGAAATTGAGCTATTTGTAATGAGGTCGATAGACCTAGAGTCTGTCATACAGAGTGAAGTAAGTCAGAAAGAGAGAGACAAATACCGTATGCTAACACATATATATGGAATTTAAGAAAGAAAAAATGTCATGAAGAACCTAGGGGTTAAGACAGGAATAAAGACACAGACCTACTAGAGAATGGACTTGAGAATATGGGGAGGGGGAAGGGTAAGCTGTGACAAAGCGAGAGAGAGGTATGGATATATATACACTACCAAACGTAAGGTAGATAGCTAGTGGGAAGCAGCCGCATAGCACAGGAAGATCAGCTCCGTGCTTTGTGACCGCCTGGAGGGGTGGCACAGGTAGGGTGGGAGGGAGGGAGATGCAAGAGGGAAGAGATATGGGAACATATGTATATATATAACTGATTCATTTTGTTGTAAAGCAGGAACTAACACACCATTGTAAAGCAATTATACTCCAATAAAGATGTTAAAAAAAACAAAACAAAAAAAACTAGTAGTGCCTGCGACAACCCCAAACTAGACAGTCTGATGGAGAAAGGATGAATAAATATAAAGTACAAATGTGAAAAGTCTTGAAATACAGGAAGACAGAGAGATTAAAAAGTCCATCCATCTATTAATAAGGCAAGAATGGACTGGAACTCAAACTTATTGAAATTAAGGATGCCTCTTACCTGTGACCCACACATCTCCCTCATGAGTAGTTTCTAGCAATGGTGGTATTTAAAATATGCAGTAACCAGGCCAGCACATGCACTAACCAGATGCCAGCTAGAAACAACCAGAAGGGGGAAGGGCTATCCCAGTATATAACTGCTGATTATTGGCTACGTCCTAGGAAAATCTTCTATAAATAGGGTGGATCACATATCTTGGTTTGTTTGGGAGTCTTGATATACGCCTGTTGTCTCTGTAATTAAAATAGTCCCCTTCAATGTCAAAAGCATCTCAGTTTGGACCAATGTGATCATCCTATCAAGGGTAATGTAAGAATATGTTAATTGCCGCATGTTTTGTGGTATTGAGGAACTGATGGAAATTTAGGTGTTCATCCTTTGGGGCAGGGGTCCCCAACCCCCAGGCCGTGGACTGGTAGTGGTCCATGGTCTGTTAGGAAACGGGCCACACAGCAAGAGGTGAGCGGCAGGCAAGCGAGCAAAGCTTCACCTGCCGCTCCCCATCACTTGCTTTACCACCTGAACCATTCCCCACCCCCAACCATCTGTGGAAAAACTGTCTTCCACAAAACCGGTCCCTGGTGTCAAAAAGGTGGGGGATTGCTGCTTTGGGGAACAGGTAACTGAGAGATAATTAAAATTCAGAAGCACTGAATAATCATACACAAAGTAACAGAGTTTTAAAATGTAATGTTGGTATTAATAATATAAAATCTTCTTAAAAACACATTCCTGCAGAACAGTATTACCTATTTACAAAAATGCATGCATATTTAAGGACATGTAAAGACACATTATCTGTGAGGGAAGGATACAGGGTGAGGTTTAGGGATGAAAGGTAAAAATAAAACCAAAGAGGGACCTTGCACGTACTGATGAGGACAATGTATTATGGAGCTGAAGAGTATAATTAATTCAGTTCTTGGCATCTACTATCCAAAAGGGGTTGAAGGGAGAGGGAGAAAGAAAAAGACGGGGACTCAATAGACTTTTTTAAAAAGTGAGTGCATGAAAACGTACTCCATAGTGAACCCTGGTTATAATGTGCCAATAAATTTTTAAAATGTGGCAAGATTAAAATGGACCGCTTGGCCTCTAATTTGGAAGAGAAGTCTAAACACAAAAAAGTACAGATGGCGTAAGAATGACACCATCATAGGACTGGGAGGGAAAGAAAATGTGCCTAGCATAAGAGCCCTGTAAAATTAAACAAGACATGCCGTCTTGTGGACTCCTCCTGTCTCCAGGTCTGGATCTTGAGCTTGTTTCCAAATAAGAGCAGCAGCAGCAGCAGCAACAACTAATATTTATTAAGAGTTTAATATGTACCAGGTACTATGCTAGGTACTCTATGTATATTATCTCATTTAGTCTTCTCAACAAACACACGAAGTGTTTATCACTCACATTTTACAGGTGAATTTAAAAAGTGAGGCAGGAAGAGATTAAGTAACTTTATAAAAGGTCACACAGTTAACTCTTTGCAAAGCCCAGACACTAAGTTAGGATGTTTGATTGCTAAGTGTAAGTTTTAAACCATTTTGCTATACTGTATCTTTGTAGAAAATATGAACAACTGCTTTAGAAAAAAGTCTGTGAAGTCAACTTGTTTGGGGGCTGGCTTGAATAAGCAATGCTGGGATAATGGTTGTAGAACAATCCTCAGGGATAATATATTCCAGAGGAAGAATTGGTCATTCCGTAGTTCTACCACCATAGTCAGGGTCCCTATTGCTTACTATCATGATAGAGAAGGAAAAATCCTTCATTTCCTTCAGATTCTTCTCTTTAAAATCTGAAGGTTATAAAGTAAAAAAGCAGTGTTTCACAATCTGTTATTCTGGAAAAAATAATTCATTAAAATGAAACAAAACAGTCGATTAACCCCAATGATGATAGCCACTGTTGAGTTATGAACACTAGATTGACAAACACTCTACTTTCCCCCTATCTACCTGCAGGGTTTTTCTATCCCAAGATAATCTCACTAATTTTCCCTAGACACCAGTCAAGCTCTATTGGTCACACAACCCACTATTCATCTAATCATTTTGTGGTAAAATATATGTAACACAAAATCAAGCACCACTGGACAAACAACTTACTGTCTGTGTAGAGGTAAAATATATGCAACATAATATTTAACACTTTAACCGTTTTAAAGTGTATGATTCAGTGGCATTAAGTACATTCACAATGTTGTGCAACCATCACCAGTATCCATCTCCAGAACTTTTTCATCATTCCAAATAGAAATTCTATATACATTAAACAATAACTCCTCGCTCCTCCCTGCCCCAGCCCCTGGTAACCTCTATTATACTTTAGGTCGCTACGAGTTTGCCTATTCTATATACCTCATATAAATGGAATTATAAAATATTTGTTCTTTGTGTCTTGCTTATTTCACTTAGCATAATGTCTTCCAGGTTCATCCATGTTGTAACAGGTATCAGAATTTCATTCCTTTTAAAGGCTGAATAATATTCCATTGCATGTACATACTACATTTTGTTTAGTCAACTGTCAATAGATATTTGGTTGTTTCAACATTTTTGCTATTGTGAATAATGCTGCTACGAACACTGGTGTACAAGTGTCTGCTTGAGTTCCTGTTTTCAATTATTTTTGGTGTATATCTGGAATTGAATTGCTGGATCACATGGTAATTCTATGTTTAACAATTTGAGGAACTGCCCAACTGTTTTCTACAGCAGCTGTACCACGTTTTAAATTCCAAAAAGCATTGCCCAAGGTTCCAATTTCTCCACATCCTCATCAATGTTTGTCACCTTCATTTTTGGGGGGGTTTGGGATAGTAGTCATTCTGATGAATGTGAAACGGTATCTCACTGTGGTTTTGATTTGGATTTCCCAAAGGCTAGTGATGTCGAACATCTTTACATGAGCTTATTGCCCATTTATATATTTCTGAAGAAATGTCTCTTCAAGTTCTTTGCTTATTTTTGAATCCGGTTGTTTTGTTGTTGCTGTTGAGTTGTAAGAGTTCTTTATATATTTTGGGTGTTGATCCATTATCAGATATATGGTTTGCAAATATCTTCTCCCATTTTGTGGGTTATTTTTAACTCTCTTTATAGCATCTTTTGAGTCATAAAATTATTAATTTTGGTAAAACCCAATTAATCTTTTTTCTTTTGTGCCTGTGCATTTGGTGTCATATCAAAAAATCATCACTGAATCCAATGTCATGAAAAAAATTTCCCTATCTTTTCTTCTAAGAGTTTTAATCTTAGCTCTCATATTCAGGTGTTTGATGCATTTTTAGTTAATTTTTGTATATGATGTAGGGCAAGGATCCAAATTCATTCTTTTCCATGTGGATATCCAGTTTTCCCAACATCATTTGTTGAAAAGACTGTCTTTCCCCTCACCGAATGGTCTTGGTACCCTTTCAAAAATCATTTGGCCATATATGAGAGGGCTTATTTCTGGGCTGTCTATTCTGTTCCACAGCTCTATATATCTGTCCTTATGTCAGTACCACCCTGTTTTGAATGCTGCAGTTTTGTACAAGTTTTGAAATCAGGATGTTGTGAGTCCCTCAACTTTGTTGTTTGTTTTCAAGATTACTCTAGCTATTAGGGAGTCCTTTGAGATTTCATATGAGTTCTAGGATGGGGTTTTCTATTTCTGCAAAAAGGCAGATGAGATTTTGATAAAGATTGCACTGAGTCTGCAGATCGCTTTGGATAGTACTGTCACCTTGACGATATTAACTCTTCTAATCCATGAACGTGGAATGTATTTCCACTTATTCATGCCTTTAATTTCTTTCAGCCAAATTTTGTAGTTTTCAATGTATAAGCATGCCTTTAATTTCTTTCAGCCAAATTTTGTAGTTTTCAATGTACAAGCATGCCTTTAATTTCTTTCAGCCAAATTTTGTAGTTCTCAATGTACAAGTTTTTGTCTCCTTGGTTACATTTATTTATGAGTATTTTATTATTTTTGATGCTATTGTAAATGGAAATGTTTACTTAACATCCTTTTCAGATTGCTCATGTATAGAAACTCAACTAATTTTATGTGCTGGTTTTGTGTCTTGCAACTTTGCTAAGTCTATTATTAATTCTAAGTTTTTTTGGTGGAATCTTTAGAGCTTTCTACGTATAAGATTGTATCATTTGTGAACAGAGACCATTTACTTCTTCCTTTCCAATTTGTATGCCTTTGATTTCTTTTTCTTGCCTAAATGTTCTGGATAGAATTTCCAACACTATGTTGAATAGAAGTGGTGAAAGCAAGCATACTTGTCTTGTTCTTGATCTTAGAAGAAAAGCTTTCAATCTTACATCATTGACTATGACGTACCCATATATGGATTCTTCATATATGACCTTTATCATGTTGAGGAAGTTCCTTCTATTCCTAGTTTACTGAGTGTTTTTAATGTGGCAAGGTGCTGAATTTTCTCGAATCCTTTTTCTGTATATTGAGATGATGATGTGGGCTTTTTTGCCTTCATTCTATTAATATGTTGTATCACATCAACCAGTTTTCTTATATTGAACCATCTTCACACTCTTGGAATACACTGCACTTTGTCATGGTATATAATCCTCTTAATAGGCTGCTGAATTAAAGTCATGTAGCTCTACGATCACCATAGCTTTCTGTGTGGAGACAATTTCTAAATCACCACCACAGGGAGTAAGACCCAAATAGAATCTAGCAGTTTCACTGGTTGGAGGAAATGGGGATCAGAGTTTGGGGAGGGTGAGGTTGCTGGAAGTTGCAGGGCAAAGTTCTGGAAAGGAGGAAGTTAGACCAAAAAAAAAAAAAAAAAGAAAAGAAAAGAAAAAGAACTCCAGGTATTTGCATGAGTCTTTCCAAGAGGCCATGTATACATTGAGTGGAACTCCACAAGGCTAGGCAAATAAAAACTAGTAAGTTATAGGCTAAACAATTCTCAGAGTTCACGCAAGGCAGGGAGACTTTCAAATTTTGACCAACCAGAATCGAAATCCTCAGTGATTCACTAGGAAATTCAGTGGAGACCCACTTAGAACATTTGGAGGGCTCAACTATCGCTGAAGTGAATGCTTTCGACTCACCCTAGGAAAGCTTACAAACAGGTCTAAAGAGGTGAAACTGACCTGCAAGTTACTTAACTGCCTACCAAAACAAATTCAACAATGTAATATTAAAAATGTTAATGTAGGAGAACAAAATGCAGACACTGAACAATGTAACAATCACAACATCCAGAATCTAATTTAAAAAATTTAACATGCTAAGAAGCAAGAAAACATGACCTAGAATCAAGAAAAAAACTGGTCAATAGAAACAACCAGAAATAATAGAGGATGAAACTAGCAGACAAGGATGTTTAAAAGGCTATTATAACTATGTGGAAATAATTAAAGGAAGTCAAACATAATGTGAAAATGGAAGTTTTTCCCCCAGTCTTGAAGCTGCTTTTGACTTCATTTTGAGCTGATTTTTGTGCATGGTGTAAGATAGTAGGCCACGTGCATTCTTTTGCATATGGCTGTCCAGTTTTTCCAACATCATTTACTGAAGATACTATCCTTCCTCCATTGTATACGCTTAGCTCCTTTGTCATAAATTAATTGACCATATATGCATGGGTTTATTTCTGGGCTCTCTATCCTGTTCTACTGATGAAAATGGAAGATTTTTTTAGGAAAATGAAACTTATAGGTTTGAAAACTAGAATATCTGGAAGGAAAAATACACTAGATGTGAGTAACAACAGATGTGATACCACAGAATAAAAGGTAAGTGAGAAGACTTAATAGGGAAACCACAGTAACACGTGGGATAACAGGACATGGTTTAATATATATGTAACTACAGTTCCAGAAGCAGAGGAAAAAAGGGAAATAGAAAAAAATGTCTGAAGAAAACAATTGGCTCAAATGTGATGAAAATATAAACAAACAGATCCAAGAAGCTCAACAAACCCCAATCAGGATAAATACAAAAGAAAAAAACAGTAAGACATATCATAATCACATTTCTCAAAACCATGTATAAAGAGAAAATCTTAAAAGTAGTTCACAGGGAAAAAGGACACCTTAAGTACAAAGGAGTAAAGATAAGAATGACAATAGACTTCTCCTCAGAAACTATGCAAGCCATAATTCAATGAAGCATCATCTTTAAAATGCTAAAAGAAAAATACAAGTTAACTTATAAGTCTATGTCCAGTGAATACAGCCTTCAAAAAGTAAGGCAAAATAAACACTTTGTCAGCAAAACAAAAGCTGACAGAATGTGTCTTAAGCAGATTTACATTATGATAAATATTAAAGGAATTTCTTCAGGCAAAAACAAAATACTGAATGGAAACTTGGATCTCTATGAAGGAATGAATACCACCAGAAATCATAAATACATGGGTAAATGCAACTTAAAATAAAAAGAATGAACACAGATATACTAAGCAGCTGGATTGACCATATTAATAAGTAAACTTTGGAAAAAGGAATATTACAAGGGATAAAAAGGGGCATTTCCTAATAAAAAAGGAGTCAATTCATAAGAAGACGAAACACTAGATTTGAATATACCCAATAACAGAATTTGAGTATCAATGAAACAAAAACTGAAATGAGAAAAAGGCAAGTCAAAAAGGACTATTGTAGATTTCAACATTTCTCCCTCAGTAATTGATAGAACAAGTAAACAGAAAAGTCAGTAAAAATATAGAACACTTGAACAACACTAAGAATGAACTTGACCTAATTTACATTTACTGAACAACATATTCAGCAACTATAAAATAAACATTCTTTTGTAGTGCAAAGGGAATGTTCACAAGGATTGATGGTAGGTCAAGAAAGTAAGTCTCAATAAATTTCAAGACAGAAATGAATTAGAAATCAACAAAAATAACTGTATTAGTCTTCTTGGGCTGACATAACAAAATACCACAGAGTGACTTAACAGAAATTCTGTTCTGGAGGCTAAGGAAGTCCAAGATCAAAGTACCAGCAAGACAGATTTCATTCTAAGGTCTCTTCTCTTAACTTGTAGGCGGCCACCATCTTGCTCTCTGGTCCTATGGCTGCTTTGTTACACACAAAGAGAGAGTGAGCTCTCTGGGTCTATTTCTATAAGGACACTAATTCTATAGGATTGGGGCCCCATCATCATAACTTCATTTAACCTTAATTACTTCAGTAAAGGCCCTGACTCCAAATGCAGTCACATTAGAGATTAGGGCTTCAACATGTGAATTTTGGAGGGACACAGACACTGTCCTCACCAATAAGATATCTAAAAAATCCTTAAATGTTTGGAAAACAAATAACCTATGAGTTAAAGATGAAATTATAAGGGAAAATAGAAAACATTTTAGTTGAATGACAAATCAAAATATATTAAAAACTGTGGGAAACAATAAAAAACTCAATAAATGAAGATATACCATGTCCTGGACTAGACGTCTTAGTACTTTTAAGATACAATTCTCTCTAAATCAAAATGGATTTTTATTTATTTTTATTTTTATTGACGTATAGTTCATTTACAATGTTGTGTTAATTTCTGCTGTAAAGTGATTCAGTTATACACACACATATATATATACATTCTTTCTCATATTCTTTTCCATTAGGGTTTATCACAGGATATTGAATATAGTTCCCTGTGCTATACAGTGGGATCTTGTTGTTCATCCATTCTATGTATAACAGTTTGGATCTGCTAATCGCAAACTCACAATCTATCCCTTCCCTCCCCTCCCTCCCCCTTGGCAACCACAAGTCTGTTCTCTATGTCTATGAGTCTGTTTCTGTTTCGTAGATAAGTTCATTTGTGTCATATTTTAGTTTCCACATATAAGTGATGGCATATGGTATTTGTCTCTTTCTGACTTACTTCACTTAGTATGATAATCTCTAGATCCATCCATGGTGCTGCAAATTGCATTATTTCATAAAATGGATAATTTTAATGCAATCCCAGTCAAAATCCAACAGAGATGTATATGTAGAAACTGACAAGCTGGTTCTAAAATTTACATGGAAATTAACACTCTGGGGTGGTTTATTTTTGAAACTTATATTATTAAAGTTCTAGAACAGTCAAAACATTTTTGAAAAGAAACAAAATTGGAAGACTCACACTTTATTTCAAGGTTTACTATAAAGCTACATTTGTCAACATACTATATGGTATTTGTATGGAGAAAGACAGGCTAATGGAATCAAACTGAGATCAATATTGGGCCCACATATAAATGGTCAACTGATTTTTGATACAGATAATAATGTATTTCAATGGTGAAAGGATAATGTTTTCAATAAGTGTTGAGACAACTGCGTATCTATATGAGATAGAGATAAAAATGAATTTTAATGATTAACTCAAACACATGCAAAATAAATTAATTTGAAATGTATCCTGGAACTAAATGTAAAACCTAATCTATAACATTTCTATTAGAAAACATAGAAGAAGATGTTCTTTACCTTGGGGTACTTAAGATTTCTTAGACATTACACAAATAGCACAACCATAAAAGAAAAGAAAAAACAAAAACTTGACAAACTGTTCTTCATAAAACTTAAAGCCTTCTACTCTTCAAAACACAAACCCTACTTCCCAAAAAGGAAAGGCAAGCCAAACCGAAAGAAAATATCTGCAACACATATACATGACAAAGGACTTGTGCCCAGAATATATAAAGAACTCTTACAATCCAATAATAAGAAAACAAACAATCCAATAAAAATGGGTAAACGACTTAAATACTTCAGAATATATATGAATGGCCAATAAACATATAAAAATATGCTCATCATCATTAGTTATCTGGGAAATGCAAACAAAAAACCACTCCACAACCCCTACGATGGCTAAAATAAAAAGGAATGATAATATCAAATGTTGGCAAATGTTGGATGTGAGATAACTAGAACTGTCATACACGGCTGATAGAATTGTAAAATGACACACATAGTTTGAAAAAGTTTGGCAGTTTCTTTTAAAGCTAAACACACTCCCAATTACTAGGTATTTAATCAAGGCAAATTAAAACACATGTTTACACAAAGAGTTGCATATGGATACTCACAGCAGATTTATTTTTAATAATCAAAACCCAGAAACCCAAAAGTCCATTAATAGGTAAATGGATAATCATAATGTGGTATATTGTGGTATATTTACACAATGAAATACTACTCAGTAATAACAAATAAATGCATAGATGAGTGAAAGAAGCCTAAATACACTCTATATGATACCATTTCTATGACGTTCTATATTAGGCAAAACTCATCTACAGTGACAGAAATCAGATCAGTGGTTGCCTAGAGGATGGGGTGAAAGGGCCCACTGCAGGAACACACAGAGAATTTTCTAAAGTGATGAGTCATGATTACACATGTGTATATTATTCACCAAACTTCTTAGAACTTTACACTTAAAATGAATGCACTCGATTACATGTCAATCATACCGCAATAAAATTGATTTAAAAATGAATCTGGTAATTCTTAAGTGCAAAAATGCAAGTATCCTAAGCAACTATCATTGACTCTTATTATTAATCAACAATAAAAGACAGTCTAAAGTTACTTGAAGCACCGATTATTTGGTGATAATTGGGCAAAAAGTGTGATTACAGTACCCTACTTCTCACACAGTATCTTTTCAATGCAAATATGATAAAATGATTTTTTTTAAAAATTCTAAGCGCAGTCTCAAGATGTTAATGTGAATGAAAGTTAAAAAGAACTGAAAAATGCTGATATAGAGGATGAAGTTTAATCTCAAAATCCTCATAACCTACCTTTCTAGCCAGCTTTGGACCCTCCCTGCTCTACACTATACAGTAACAACAACACTTAATAATTGCCCTCACCAAAGAAGATCTACAGATGTCAAATAAGCACATGAAAAGATGCTCCACATCGTATGTCATCAGGGAAATGCAAATGAAAACAATCAGATACCACTACTCACCTATCAGAATAGCCAAAACTCAGGACACTGATAACACCAAATGCTGGTGAGGATGTGGAGTTACAGGAACTTTCACTGACTGCTGGTGGGCATGCAAAATGGTACAGCCACTTTTGTTTCTTACAAAACTAAACATACTCTTACCACATGATCCAGCAATTGCGTTCCTTGGTATTTGCCCAATGGAGTCAAAAACTTACGTCCACACAAAAACCTATGCATGAATATTTACAGCAACTTTATTCATAATTACCCAAACTTAGAGGAACCAAAACTCCTTCAGTAGATGAATGGATAAAGTGTAGTACATCCAGAGAATGGAATATTATTTAGCACTAAAAATAAATGGACTATCAAGCCATGAAAAGATGTGGGGATCCTTAAATGCATATTGCTCAGTGAAAAAAGCCAATCTGGAAAGGCTACATACTGTATGATTTCAACTATATGACACTCTGGAAAAGGCAAAGATCAGTGGTTACTAGGGCCAGGAGGGAAGAGAGGGATATATAGGTGAAGCACAGAGGATCTAAGGTAGTGAAAATACTCTGTATGATACCATAATGATAGACATAGGTCATTATACATTTGTACATTCCCATAGAATGTACAACACCAAGAGTGAACCCTAATATGAACTATGGACTTTGGGTATTTACAATGTGTCAATCAATGTAGGTTCGTCAATTGTAACAAATGTACCTCTCTGGTGGGGGACATCAATAATGGGGGAGGCTATGCATATGTGGGGATGGGGGATAGGGGAAATCTCTGTACCTTCTCAATTTTGCTGTGAAACAAAAACTGCTCTAAATAAATAAAGTCTTAATTAAAAAAAATAATAATTACCACCTCCCTGCTTTTCACCCTTCCACACACACAGCTGTTCCATGTCTCCAAGATTTTCGATGTCTTCTTCCTTTTGCCTAGAAACACATTTCACTGAAATTACTTGTTTAATTAACTCTTTACACTATTGCAGTAATTACCAATAGTTCCAATGATGAATAAAGCTGCTATAAACATCCATGCACAGGGGACTGGCTTTTTTTCATTTTTGTATCTCCTGTGCCCACCTAGTACCTAGGACACATACAAACCTCAGTCGGTGGCAAGTGACTGTTAAAGCCATTGGAAGTAACACCTAAGCCAGGAACTCCTAACATTTCTAATTCTGGGGAAATGCAGCAACGTTAATAACGTCTCTGTGAGCCTCTAGCAGGCTTTTTCATAACCTGAAAAAGAAGGCACAAAAGGAAAGGAGGGAAATATAGAAGGGGAAGCCCAATGTCCCCAAAATGCCTATGACATAGGTTACCCTGCCTTTCCTGGATGACTCAACTCTTGCTCCTCTGAAATCTATTTTCCACACAGCAGCAGTAATGACAGGCACCATTAAATTAATTAAATGAGTTATCTTTGGTAAACTGCTTAGAAGAGTGCCTGATACAGAATCAACACTATAAAAGTATCTGTAAAACAAAACAAAACAAAGCCCCCATTTAATTCTCACAACAAGTCTGAATAGGTGCTATTAATACTCTCATTTTATAGCTAAGGAAATCAAAGTATATAGAAGTGAGGTAACTTGCCCAAGGCACATAGCTAGTAACACAGGTATTCTGGCTCTTAATCACTATGCTTTACTGCTCACTGCAATTATATTAAAATTCAGTTCTCTTTGTATCCACAGTGCCTAGCACAGAAACATGCACTACAGTCATTGCTCAATAAATGTGTAGATTGAAAGAAAGAAAGAATGAATGATTCAAACAAGTGATTCAAGAGGTTAAATGACTAGGCATCTTTTCACCCAAAACTATTATATTCTCTGGAGACTCTCTGGTCCAAAGATGAAATATGTCAGTTGTTATTTGTTACTTCTCCCAAAAGAGAGTAACATGACAAAGAGAGAAAGAGGGAAAATCTTAAACCTCAAAGAAACAGAAAGACAGTGCAGCAACAAAAAATGTATTACGCCCATGGTCCGTCTCTGTCCATCCTGGTGCCCCATCTGATGGAGGCGACAAAGAATATGGCCTGTGTGAATGAAAAAAATACTGCCTGCAACACTGTAAACAAAGGTTGTTGCAGCCATCGAGCCATCACATTATAGCTGCCCGTGACAGTGAGCCCTGAGGAAACTCAGGATGGAAGCAGCATGCCTGCCGTCAAGCAGTCAGCCACCACAGCCACTTCCAGTGATGTACCCTGAGGAGACTCGGGGTGAGAAAGCCCAGGATACTGGCCCCAGATAGCTGAGGTGCATGTCAAAGGAATGACTTCAATGAGCCCAGACTTTTGCATCTTCCCATACACAGAAAAGCACTAAATTCCTTAACTTGAGGTGTCTGGTTTTCTTTACTTAACAGTAACCTTTTGATGTTCTGACTACCTGGTCTTTGTTGCAAGAACTCCTATGTGTCCTGGCTCCTCCCTTACCCCTTCAGAGCAGACTCTCAGAGCTATCTGAGAGGCTGCGTCCCAGGCTTAAGTCCAGTTTTGTCTGCTAAATAAAACATAACTCTCGACTTCTAGGTTGTGCTTTTTTTTTTTTTCAGTCAATACAGACCAAAGATGTTTCAGGCAGTACATGCCAGGACGTACATCTGGGCCTCTTTTTATTGCTCCTAAGTTTCTCTTTCAAATATCTAGGTAGGCATTTGATCTACCTATTCCTGATCCCTCCAGAATTTGGCTTCTCCAGCTGGCTCTCCTGTGGACTTGATGGTTTATTGCAACCAGGTTACAACCAGTTATACTAATTATCGTTTTAATTTGTTCTGTTTCCAAATTATTTGTGCTTTTTGTCTCTCTGCTCCACTATGACTTTGTTAATGTTACTAGCCGTATTACTTATATCCTGTCTATTTTATAAGATTGTTGTCTCCTGCATTACCCCAGGCCCCCAACAAAACCAGTAATGTCTTGAGAGTTAAACCTATATAACTCTATACAGAATAATTGTAATAGTGCAACTCTAGGTATGGGAAGAAGCAACAAGGGAAAACATTTCCTGGATCATAATAAACTAGTAAGACGGTGGATGCAGAGAATTTTAAATTATCAACAGGGCCTAATCCAGAAATTGGCACCTTGAGTGGCATATCAACAGAAGCTTTGCCTGATCTAGGAATGAGCCTTCCTAGCACTGTGGGACAAAAATCAGTCATGAAATGTCTCCCAAACGTTGGTCGAATTTATGACCAAGGGGAGGGACTGCGTGTGAAAAGTGTTGCCTGCCATTTTGGCAAACAAAGGATGTTGTAACCATCAAGCCATCAAATTACAGCTGCTCCTGACAAAGAGCCCTGAGGGAACTCAGCATGGAGACAAAGGGGCTGACCCACTGCCAAGCCCTGAGCCACTGCAGACACGCCCAATGGTGCACCCTGAGGGGACTCAGGATGGGAAAGAACAGGATACTGGCCCTAGATAGCTAAGGTGTGTATCAAAGGAACGCTTTCAATGAGCCCAGACTTGCGTCTTTCCATATGTAGAAAAGCCCTAAATTCCCTAACTTGAGATATCTGGTTTTCTATCATTAACGGTAATCTTTTGATGTTCTGACTACCTGGGCTTTGTCTCAAAACCCCTATATATTCTGGCTCCTCCCTTACCTCTTGGGAGCAGTCCCTCAGAGGTGTCTGAGAGGCTGTCTTCTGGGCTTGAAGTCCTCAGAAAGAATGCCAAGTAAAACATGTAGATTGTGCATATTTTCTCAACATTTAGATTGCGCATTTTCTTCAGTCGACAGCATCCTTATTCTCTCACTCCAGGATAAGCCCTTTTGCAAGCACTGAATTTGTATATCCGGTCTCTACCAGATCAT
Organism: Phocoena phocoena; assembly: GCF_963924675.1. Taxonomy (NCBI): domain Eukaryota; kingdom Metazoa; phylum Chordata; class Mammalia; order Artiodactyla; family Phocoenidae; genus Phocoena; species Phocoena phocoena. The sequence continues at coordinate 31,371,267 of NC_089220.1, read as the reverse complement.
GTCTCTACTTGCTCCCTTGCTTTCAAAATGTTTCGATCTCTTAATTTTTGCCTGATATTACAATTTATACCCTATCTGTTGCCCTCTTTTCAATTTTCTCTTATTCTGCTGCTTCTTGCCCAATATATGGTAAGCTGTGCATAGCAACAGGCATGAAAACACCATAGTTTTGTACAAGGGGAGAATGACATTATCTAATTCGTTTCTAAGACACTTCCTAAAGGCATTGACTATTTCCTTTGGTCTTCTGTCTGAAATATTCCACTGAGTCTGACTCTACTGGGAACATATCTTATGAAGGTACATAAGTCTCTGGATATTCTACCTCTTGAGGATAGTCAGCACATGCCTACCATAATTATCCTCCTACTGAACTGCAAAATTCTAAAAAATAGGGATCATTTCTTATTCTTTATCCTAGTATCAATGATTCCTAATCATAGTGTACATAGTAAACAGCAAATGAATATTTTTAAAAACAGCTTCCCTTTATTTCTGAGCCTCCTGAAACCAAGTTTGTTCTGATTCAATCAATCAGGTATAGATAGTTTTCCTCAATAAATAATTGTACATTTACTCAAATACAATCATTGGCTACTTTGTTGCCTAGTCACATGGCTTTACAAAATGTTTCTATAGTTGAGCATCTATCAGCTGGCCTTTCTACTTCTATCTTGAAAAAATTCTTAGTAAGATTGATCCTTGAAGCAATCTTTAGAGACACATTCTTTGTATCATATACTTTTCTCACTCTCTGTGTTTTTCCACTTATTCCATCTCCTTGTTTCTGGAATGTTAGTCAGTTTCCTACCATTATATCACATTGTGACCAAACTGATTCTTCTCTCTTAAATTGTATTTAGTGGAGAACCTTGTTTATGACTTTTTGAAAGCTGAAATAGACCATGTTACTGGTTATCTTTATATAACAACATCCTATTATACTTTTCTGATATTCATCAATTTGCCTAGTCATTTCATGAACATTTACTGACCACTTTGTGTCATGTACCAGGCAAGGCATTAGGAAAATAAGAGATGAAATATATATCCTTTTAATCAGAAGAGCTCAGACTGAAGTAGAGGGAAGAGGAGACACAAGTAAGGAAGCAAATATAGAAATAACGCTATTTTTTTCTCTCTGTGTTCCCACAGGACTCTGTGATCTTTCTAGGATCGTTCAGAGCCTGGATTTTTAAGTCACATAGACCTGGATCCAATTCTTTTTTTTTTTTTTAACATCTTTATTGGCGTTTAATTGCTTTACAGTGGTGTGTTAGTTTCTGCTTTATAAAAGTGAATCAGCTATACATATACATATATCCCCACATCTCTTCCCTCTTGCATCTCCCTCCCTCCCACCCTCCCTATCCCACCCCTCTAGGTGGTCACAAAGCACTGAGCTGATCTCCCTGTGCTATGTGGCTGCTTCCCACTAGCTAGCTATTTTACATTTGGTAGTATATATATGTCCATGCCACTCTCTCCCAGCTTACCCTTCCCCCTCCCCGTGTCCTCAAGTCCATTCTCTAGTAGGTCTGCACTGGATCCAATTCTTAACTCTGCCACTTAAAGAGTTGTGTGATGAGAGTCAAGGTTTTCTCCTTTGCAAAATGGGATAATAACCATTTATTCCTTGCTGGGAGTAGATGAGACAAAGTGCTTAGTTTGGCAATACATGACAGACAATAAATGGTGTCTGAGATGCATAATAAGGGGGCATCTAGCCTGGGTAAAGAAGGCTTCCTGGAGGAGGTGACTCTTGAATTGAATCTTAATCAATGAATAGGAAGGGGAAGGAATCAAGATGGAATCTTAGAGAAAGGTTAAGTTTTCATACCAGCATTGAGAACTTTTCATAATCCAGTCTCTACCTATCTTAGCAACCTCTTCTTCCTTAACTCTCCTACATGAACCCTTCCTTCTATCCAGGCTGGTTTATTCACTCATCTCAGAATAGGCTTACTTATTTTCTTTTCTCTATTTCTCCTTAAGCCATCCCTGGTTGTGACACTAGCCTAAAGCTTGTCTATAAGAGCAACGTAAGTTCCACCTTCTTGTAATTGATCAGTCTGGCCCCCACCAATGCCTCCATTCTTTCACCTTTTCTAGCACAGGGTTAGATTAACATACCTCTCTACACACTTCCTTTGTCCTCCTATTACATTCATGCTCATCACAGTCCTTAACCATCTGCACCTCTGCACTGAGATTTAACTTTTTACATGTGAATGTCATATCTCCATTGGAACATAAATTCAATGAGGGCTAGACTTCACATAATCAAAAGAGAAAATAGGGGGTTTCCCTGGTGGTGCAGTGGTTGAGAGTCCGCCTGCCGATGCAAGGGACGCGGGTTCGTGCCCCGGTCTGGGAAGATCCCACATGCCACGGAGCGGCTGGGCCCGTGAGCCATGGCCGCTGAGCCTGCGCGTCTGGAGCCTGTGCTCCTCAACGGGAGATACCACAGCACTGAGAGGCCCGTGTACCGCAAAAACAATAAAAAATAAAAAATAAACCAAAAAAAAATAAAAAGAGAAAATAGGGCAAGGATACAGCACTTTATTCTCAGCTCTATTTGGCATATGAAGGGTCAGAAAACTGTTAGCACCAGTCTCGGGGTTAAACACAAAGCACACGGCAGGTCTGTAGAGGCTTAGATGCTTGGACTTCATGAGGTTTTTGTTTTTAGGTTCTCACCTTGATACGCTGTCAGCTCTCTCAATAGAAAACTATAAAAACTTTCCACTGCGAATTGTGTTAGTCATAAGATGCCTCAAATCATTCTGGAAATAAGGCATAATATAACAAAATAAAGGTCAGGAGAAAGGCTGGGAGCCAACTCCTTAGACATAGCTACTATAGTGGGAGGTAGTATATGGAACACTATAATCAACAGATCTGGGTTAAATTCCTGGCTTTTGAAACTTACTGGCTTTAGAACTTGGGCAAATCCTTAACCTCTCTGAGAGACAATTTCCTCAATTAATAATGTGGATTAATCACCATTCACGGTGGTTGTGAAGAAAAAACATTTATATATATATATAAAGTAACTAGCACACTGCCAGAAAGAGAATACTTCCTTAATTATTCATTATTAAAACACCGTACCAACCCATTACCCTCTGCAACTCCTTTAAAGAAAGTAGAAAAATAGAGATTCTGTTCCCTCTTTAAAGGTGGTAATCGGGAGCAACTTGCCGAAACTCACTGATAACTCAGTCCTGAATATCCTAATATCCAACATGAAGTAGGGTTGTCTTTATGGCCAATATGTACCTGTTACAGTGAAAAAAAGCTAAATTAGATTCTTGTCATACTTCTTAGAGTAACTGAGTCTTTCCAACATTAAAAACTCTCAATTTGGGGCTTCCCTGGTGGCGCAGTGGTTGGGAGTCCGCCTGCCGAGGTAGGGGACGCGGGTTCGTGCCCCGGTCCAGGAGGATCCCACATGCCAGCCGCTGAGCGGCTGGGCCCGTGAGCCGTGGCCGCTGAGCGTGCGCGTCCGGAGCCTGTGCTCCGCAACGGGAGAGGCCACAGCAGTGAGAGGCCCGCGTACCGCAAAAAAAAACAAAAAACAAAAAACAAAAAAAACTCTCAATTTGATAAAAGTGGGAGGCTTCGAGACTATAATCAAGCTGGATGCCCATAGAAAGAAGAGTGTGCCATAAAGGATAAAAAGTAAACTCTTCAAACACTTGAGGGCACTTCATTTGAGATTGTGATTGATTCTTCAGACCACCTACTGCTGGTTCAAAATGGCAGGAACCATAAAACAACACATGGCCAAAGAATCATGAACTCTTGGAAGTGGAAGAAACTAACAAAGTCGTCCAGCCTAAGCCTCTCCTTACATGGCTGAGGAAGTAGGCATAGGATAGATGTCAAGCTACATACCAAGCTTCCTTTTGCCTCACCAGATACTCACTTCATAGTCATAATTTCCCCAAGATTTTATTTCCCTTGCAGTAAGCAAGATCAGACAGAATAGGTTCATTTGCCTTGCAAAATGGGCCTAAACACTGGAATTACCCAAGACTCTTGCCCCTGACAGAACACTGACACAAAAAGGCAAAAGTATGTACATTCTTGCAGTTACCTGATTAAACTATCAGGTCCCTACAAAGGATGCTGTACTGAAACAAAGAGTGACAATGCTGACTACAAACAGAGATGCATACTTGGAACTATAGGCTTTTCATATTTCTTCTATAGAAAGAAAGAACACTATGGGACTACCAAAATTACTGGAAGCTTCTAGTGGTGATAACTGACTTCTTCCCTATGTATCTTCATGATGGCACAATGAGGAAAAGCGGAGTTAGACTGTGAGACTTCTTAGGAATACCACATAGCAGGTAACTAGCTTTGGGAGGTGATAAACAGAAAATTGGAACCTCATTAAATGAACCAATCAAACTTCAAATGACTGTTTTTATCCAAGTTTGTGGCTCTACTCATCTAAACTTTTAAGTTTATCAACTTCTATGAGTAAAACATGAAAATGCTTAGAAAAAAATTAAAAGTCACTAGGTGAATAAATTCATTCATTTTTGAATAAATGCACATACAAAACAGAAATTAAACAATTCTGAGGTGAGATATATTAGCATATACAATTATTCTTAATCAGTCCTTTGACGTTTGTCCTAATTCTAATAATGCAGAAAAATGGTAACACTAGGAACTTCAGGTCTGCAAGATCAATAGGATCAGAAATTTCAGTGAATAGTGAGCTGAGCATTAATCAACACTGTTATGTAAATACCAAAAAAGGTGAAGTGATATTACACTAAACTTTTAAAATATTTAGTGACTGGAATATGCAAGAGAATATCAGAGTTCTGCTCTGCTCCAGTCAGGAGATCCTGAAAATACTGTGGATACTGCAGCAAAAGGACCATGTCAAAATACGTTAAATTCTTAAGCAAGAGACAAGAATCAAACTTCAAATCACATCACAAGAGAGCTAATGTAACAACTAGGGATATTTAGGCTGTAGAAGAGACAAAACAGGAGAACAACCAGATGCCTTTAAATACTTGCAAGGCAATCAGAAAATGAACTACCATTGTTTCAGTTGGCCCTAGGAGAAGAACAAGTACCAATGGATGAAAAGTACAGAAAAACAGATTTTGGTTTAACAATAATTTTCCATGTTAGCCTCAAAAGTCAATAACCATTAACAGGGAGAGAAGGAGAAATTTACATAAAATAAGAAAAATGTACCTAAGAGACTTGGGCACACTGAATGAGCCTTTGACAAAAGTTTAGATCGTATGAAGCATGACATTAAACCATGCAGATTAGTAATAAATTACACTCTCATAAGTAAAGTTGATTTCCAATTTTTTTATAACAAGAAAGAAGACAAAGCATGGATGATTCAGAAAGCCATATTTGGGCTTCCCTGGTGGCGCAGTGGTTGACAGTCCGCCTGCCGATGCAGGGGACTCGGGTTCGTGCCCCGGTCCGGGAAGATCCCACATGCCGCGGAACGGCTGGGCCCGTGAGCCATGGCCGCTGAGGCTGCGCGTCCGGAGCCTGTGCTCCGCAACGGAAGAGGCCACAACAGTGAGAGGCCCGCGTTAAAAAAAAAAGAAAACAACAAAGTCATATTTTATGAAAAATAATCTATGAGTGGTGGTCAAGCTACTGCAAAATTCCAGATGGGAAAAGATGGACTGGTCTAAGTAGTGACGATGGAAACAGAAAGGAGTGAAAGACTTAAAAAATTATTTCCAATAGAGCTCATGGTACTTGATGAGTTGTTGGAGACTCTTGAAATAACAGTATTTAGCTGGATTTACTGTGTTAACCTAACCATTTATCTACTAACAATAAAAACAACAATAGTAGTGAACACACAGTGCTTAGCACACAATGTTCTAAATATTTTACATAGATTAACTGATTTCATTCTCATAACCATAGGAAGCGTACTCTATTATCACGCACATTTTACATATGAGAAATTAAGTCTTACATCAGTAAAGTTAGTTAATAAATATCAAAGAACTAGTAAGAGGTTAGATACCATTTTTGGACCTACATAAGCCCAAAGCTAAAGCTCTTAATTGATACACTAGACAGCTGTAAAGGAAAGGCAACAAAAGCCAAAGTGGGCAGCATGTAGTACTATTAAGAGCCTAGTGGAGTGAAATGCATCAGGAGATAAAAGCACTGTAGGTGAAAGTGAGGATTTGGTAGTATCGGAATCACATGACGGGCTTGTGGGAAGGAAGGAAGGGATGAAAAGGACCAAAGAAACATCTGTATTGAATCCAAATTCACAGAGGTGGGTCCTAGGAATTAACCTTTTTAAAAAAAAAAAAGAAAGAAAAACCAAAAAACTTTGGATAATTTTGAGGCGAAACCAGCTTTGGGAACATCTGTAGTAGATCTTTAAGGTCTCTTTCTGGTTTAACATTCCAGTTGACCGTCTAAATGAATTTCCCAGAAATGAAAGGAGGGAGGGAGGGATACTAGCACCAAGAAAACGGCTATGCATTTACAGTACACACCGTTTATGCTCCCATTTTTACTAAACTGTCTCTCATAGAAACAGGGATAGAGCAGGCAAACGGAAGGAAGGGTGTGGTGTTCACGGGTGCTGGCTAAAAAGCAGGCTTTCCCCCAGGATTTTCTAGTACCGTTAGCAGAAAGAAACTTCCTGACTATAAATATATGTGGTAACCCGACTGCAAAATTAGGTAGACCCCTCAGATCCGTCTCAGGCTAACGCTGGATGCCAATATAGCCTTCTATGTGCTCACAAGCGTTGCAGGAAATATCTCGGTTGGGGCCTGCCTTCTCCGAGGCCAAAAGAATCTGGCTCTGCAGAAGAGGTGTCCGCTCTGCAATTATAGCCTCAAGTACCCTACTCCCAGCGATGATCATTTCTGCACATACCTGAGGGTCCTCTAGTGAGATTGATCTCCTCCTCAGTAACCAAGTAATCCACTCTTCCGTTCATATTTTACTCTTGTCTGGCTTCCCAACCTGGGTCAGCGTGGGCTCGCGCAGGCGAAGGTGAGAATCACCCCGGCGGCGGCCACAGCATCGCACTTTCGGTTTCAGTAGCCCCTGAACCGGAAGAGGAAGCCAGGAGAGCGGCGAGCGCCAGGAATGCTGGGAGTCGTGGTTCTGGCTGCCGTTCTGAGGCGTTATCTCACCTGGTGGTCAAAACAAACTGTGAGGTGAGTAAGGAGCGCATTTCTATCCTGGGTAGGGATAGGGAAGGTAAGAGACATAAATGAATTGATATTGTCAAGGAAAAATGAAAACTAACATCTCCTGCCATCTCAGAAAATCTTACCGAATGTAGAAAAAAAATTATATTATTCAGTAAGCCCTGAACCAGACTGGGATGGGTGTCACAGGCAATTGCTAATGCGATTGCAAAGAAAGAATCTCACCTTTATTTATAGACAAACAGATATAATCCATTACGTGCATGTTCTCATGTAAGAGTACTACGTAACCACACCGGTTGCTATACCTTCTTTGGTAGGTCACGCTTGGGGTAGCCATTTGTGTTCCTTAATTGCCATTATCGAAGGGAAAAAGAAAACTTGTCTATTTCTGTGACAAGAAGGTACTTTTAGCTTGGAGCAACGAGCCTAGGCTAACTTCTATGGTGCGAGGATATGGGGCACTATCTTCCTGGATATTTAGATTTCAAAGAGTTGGCTCCCAGGACCTTGAGAAAAACTTTACTGAGTTGTACCTGGTAAGAGGCTTGTTTAGCTTTTAAAAAGACTTATATACATATAAAAGAGACATAGGAAGGATTTATAATTACAAATTTGTTCAAGAAAATTCTCTATGAAAGGGGAGAGGGGTAAAGGTCTCTTCCTTTTGGTAACAGGGAAAACAGGGAAAATTCAATCTTTTTTTTTTTTAAGTCCCTGCAGTAAGACTGGTAAACACAGTAGCTTCTGATTTGATTATTTAATCTGAATTGGAATGCCTTAATTGGAATTGAACTTTTCAGTCTTCCATCAATCCCTGTGGTCTGACTCCAGGTGATTTCTCAAACCAGAAGCTAATGTGTTTATCAAACAAAACAAGAAAGAGGCAGATTCAGCAGGAAGGCCTCTTATTTGCCAATCCTGAGAGAAGTTAATATGCAATAGTGGAAAGAACACAGGAGGTGATGTTAGAAGACCTGATCTCAAGTTTCAGCTCCATCTTCCAGTTGTCTGGCTTTGATCGGGTAACCTATTATCTCCCAACTGTGTTTCCCCATCTTAAAAAGGGCATGATAATAGATCTTTAAAAATGTTTTTGAAATGAATAAATGAGATGAAAATTTTAAAAATGACTTCTCAACTTCAAACTCAGATTCATGCCATCCTCAACTTCCAGCCCTCCTAACACGTGTTAGTTGAATGAGTGAATAAAGTGAAAAACAAAGTATGATAAGTGAAAAAAAAAAGTAAGTAGGTGATATTGGAATGCCAAGAGAGAAGACATCAGATAGAAATAGGAAAAGAAAATCAGGAAACTTATTAATGAAGAAATTTTGAAGAAAAATAAAAGTTTCTTGTAGACTATGTGGGGGTGGGGGAGTCACTAATCTGTACCTGGGAAGATTGCCCTTTTCACCTGAGCCCTCAGTTTCAAAAGAAACACAAGAGCAGTAAAAGAAAAAAGGTCACCAAATAAGTTTAGGAAGTGCTGGTAATAAGTGGAGTGACAGATAAGGCAGGTAAATTGTCTTTATACCTTAATGTAAGTATAGTTTTTAAGAATGAGGAAACTTTAATATGTAGGAAGGCAAATAACAGAGGAAATAGGAGTTTCCACTAAGAGAAAACAATTGAGAAAAGCTATGGAATCAGGGTAGTCACGGTGTTAATGAACACAAGTGCGTGTGCCTGATGACGCACAGTGAGGCCAAACAATACCAAAATGTCGGAGCTTGGAGCAGAGAATGGTTTATTGCAGGGCCATGCAAGGAGACGGGTGGATCATGCCTTAAAAAACCCAAACTCCTTGAAAGCTTTCAGCAAAGGCCCTTTATAGGAAAGGTGAGGGAGGGGCGTGGTTAGTTGTTGCAAACTTCTTGGTGTCAGATCCTTTGTTCTTGAGGTCAGGTCATGGTCAAGTGATGGTGTTCCTGTAAATCTCCACCAAACAAATGTTATTCTCTGTTCTGACAAGAAAGGGCAAGGTCCCAAGGCATAACTTTCACCTTTCACCCTCCGAGGTCCAGGTCCTGGCTAAGAGGAGGGGGTCCCTGCGGGGGCCAGTTTCCCTGCCCAGGAGTGTTCGTCTAGCACCCAGTCTGGGTCCTCCCGCCAGTACCCAGGCCCAGCTAAATAGGCAGATCTCAGCTGACAGTGCCCTCAGGGCCAGGTCCCCAGTCCCTGCCCAGCCATCATCACTGAGGGAGCCAGGTGCCCAGGACCCAATTGGTCCTCAGGTGCCTCAGGCTGCCTAAATGGGGGGTAGGGAGCCAGGTCCAATGGACCGCAACCCATGCAGACTGCCACTGCCATTAGGTTGCAGAGGTGGGGATGGGGGAGAGGTTCATCACCACCTCAAGGCCTGGAACCGGCCAGTGGGTGACCTTGGTGAGGCCTATGGAGCCCTACAGGACACAGCCCCCTGCCTGTTCCCTGGGCCTCCCAGCTCACCTGCCAGCCTGAGGCCAGGTGAGCTGTAGGGCCCGGGGGGGAGAAGGCCAGGATCCGCCTCTTACCTCACTCTCTGCCTGGTGACCACCACTCACCTGAGGGTTGGCCTAATGGGCCCCCTAACCACCGTGCTAGTGGTCTTGCAGTAATGGTTGCCTGGTAACTGCCGCCTGCCAATGGCTGCATGCCCTGCTCTATTACAATTCCCCCCTTTTCTTTGATATTCCTCAATCTTGAGGAGAACATGTAGGTATGTTTTGGATAGAGTGGTTAATCATGAACTTGGCAGAGGAACTCAGTTTTAGGGGGACTTGGTTTCAACCTCCAATTCTGTTTCATCCTTCCCCAAGTCTTTCAGGGAATGGGGTGATGACCACTCTAGCTACTTCCTGCTAAAATGGGCACAGTCCTACCTTGATTTGGGGCATGGATACCGAGTTGGAAATAATCCCAAGTTCCAAGTCCTGGATCCAAGTCTTGTATAAGAAAGATCTCATTCCCTGAGGAATTCAGGAGAATAAGCCTAAAAACCAGTATGGACCTGACATGCTGGGGGAGACTTGTTGCCACAAAGCCAGACTCACAGAAGTATAATTTACCAAATTGCTTTAAGTCATGAGTAACTTGAGGGGAAGGGCTTCCCTATATCTGGAGAACACAGATCAAAATCAGTAATATTCCAGACAAAACGCATAACCATTATAACATATATACCAGTTTACTCAGTAACCAATCCTTTTGTTATCTTTTTATGAAGCCATCAGGTCTTCCATTAGGATTTTAAATTTCTTACCCAGTTCAGCGGTATAATCTGAAATTTATTAGAGACCTGCACTTATCAAAAAAGTCCTCCCTATGAATCTTCTTGAAGATGAAGCACTTTTGCAAAGCATCAGCTTAACTGTCTATTTAAGACTTAAAAAGGCAAGGTTAAAGATCTGATCACAATGTGTTGACAAAACTGAATCAATTTGCTATGATATGACCAGAGTTATGGCTGATAGATTATACCAGGACATATCTACATTTCAGAAACTTTATATAGTTTCTAGAATATCTATAGTAGTAACATTTATCTGTACAGTATAATAAAGGAAGGCTTATCATTCCTTTGACAATGCTTCCCATGTAATTCAATGTACCAAATAATACTAGTTAAATATTCCTCCTTGAGATGCCTTAGGGGCCCCCTAACAAATCCCAAAGTTAGCTGGAGGTCAAAAGAACTTTAATTAAAATTTGATATTTGGGAAGTTTGCCAAAAAGTTTCAAAACACTTGGTCAAATAAGATCATCAGTCACTGTAAGACAATACTTGTTTCTTATCCAAAGTGAGAAGAGAACTTAAAAGCAAATACAGATCACTTAAAGGAAGGAAGTTTATATAACCTGTTATCAAAAGCTGCATTCTAGGTAAACTTGTTCTCTTAGCAGAGAGGAACCAAATCTAGTCTCTCACCAGCTTACTTTTAATATTGATAACAAAATCCATTTACCTAAATTTAATCTAATCTCAGCCTGACCATGCATAAAAGTCCTTTTTTACTCAAAACATATATCCTACTTTCCTACTGTAAACTGAAATGTTTTTTAAAATATTTTAGTAGCTTTAATTACATATTTAGATTAGAATCCTCAACTCTTAAGTACCTTAATTTTTAGTGAAAACTAAGACGCAAGTAATTGTGAACTCTTTGTCATACCAGCATTTTCTGATTGGAAACTTATGCTTTGGTTTTCCTCTCCTAAGAAGGCAAAGGTAGGTAAACTTAGATTTGCCCAGCAACCAGTGTTCTAATATTTTATCCTATTTGAAATGACCTAGATGGTCAATGAATTCTTGCCATTTAACTTAGTTCAGTTTCAAGTTACCAGTCTGGAGAGGCTATTTTAGATAGACTTAAGGTTTCATCATATCAAGTTATTTTTCTTGCTGACAAATTTGCAACAGATATAAGGTCTTATTTGATCTCTAAATAACCTAGGTACAACAGAAGTATTATACTTAACAAGCTTAAGCTAGCTTCAGTACCAGATATCAATTCAGTACTGAACATTTCCCAGGTCATGAGGACCTGAAATTCATTTTGGCCAACTTTCTAAATACTAAGAAGTATTTCATTTGTAAGCACTTACTTTTGAGTCAATTAAACAGAGCTCACTTAGGGGGCTTCCCTGGTGGCGCAGTGGTTGAGAGTCCGCCTGCCGATGCAGGGGACACGGGTTCGTGCCCCGGTCCGGGAAGATCCCACATGCCGCAGAGCGCTGCGCACGGCCATGGCCGCTGAGGCTGCGCGTCCGGAGCCTGTGCTCCGCAACGGGAGAGGCCACAACAGTGAGAGGCCTGCATACTGCAAAAAAAAAAAAAAAAATAGAGCTCACTTACAAGTTAACTTAGCTGTAATATAACTGAAAGTGGTCCAGTTCTGGAGAATGCATCTCAAGGGGCTGCATTCAGGAAACAAATTTGAGTTTCCCATAGCCAGCACAATTACACACAAGACAAATGCAAACATACACACAAGGAACAAAATCTAATTCCTGCAGGACAAAAACAAAAGGGTGAAGTTCAACAATTTCCTCAACTTTTTCAAGCAAAGATCCCTCTTTTTAACAACAAACAACATGCAAATGGAAAGATAGGGAATCATGACTGCACGTGTCATGGCAATTGATCTGGCAAACGCAAAACCAAAAAGGAAAATAACACCAAAAAACAGTTGGAATAAGTTAAATTTACTTAGTTAACGCCAAGCTTTCTCCTAGAAATATTTTTATTTTCTCAGGGTCAGAATTCTGAAAAAAAAGTATTTCATCAAACCAGCTTTCTCTAACTACATAGGCAAAAAGAACAAGTTTTGGAATTTCAAAGGGTTTCATCTTAACCAAATTTTCTCCAGAGTCTAAAGAACACAGTGGCCACACAGTGGTAAAAAAATCTTCTTTCTTACACCCTAGGGGTGTAAACTCTATAAGATGGAATAGAGCTCTGATTATCATGGCGGGTGTTATTAAATATCAAACAAACAAATGCAATGCAAAATGGTCTCTCAGGATCACAGTTCCCTAGCACCAAAAAGGAGATTCCCACCCATTGCAAAGGGAAAATCCCAACCAATGTTCCAACACAGGTGAAACCCAACGCAATAGGGAAGGATACCTGGTGTCATCACTTGTGAGCTACATTATTCACCAAAGACGTCTCAACTAGCCAATACAAGTACTGATTCACACACGTACAACATAACAAATAACAAACATGGTCCCACAAACAAAAGCACAAACCAGAGTGGCTCACCCCAAGATGATACACACAAACAACAAATAAGCTACAGTCACACAGACAGAAAATCAGAGGAGGTGTAGTCTAAAATTCCACTTCCACTCACAGATTGAGGCCTACAAACAGAGTGGCCCAGCTGTCAAAAGTGAACAGACCTAAAGTGGCTCACTTCCTGCAAGGGAAGCAGCCCAAGTGGAGTGGAGAGAATTCCCAGCCTGAACAAGGGGGAGCGACTTACCCCAAGTGACACCAAATGTGGACCATAGCTCTGGATGTTTCTCTGCTCCAAACAGCCTTGTGCTGTGGGGCGGCTGGCGCCTGTCAGGGAGAGACCCTCCCAGTTCCCTGGAGCAAAATGAGCTCCAGCAGCTGCTGGGAGCTTGGGAAGGGGCTGCCCCTGGCCGGGGTCAACCTGCCATGGGAATAGACCTCCTGGCTGGCTCACGATAATGAGCATTTGGGGAAAAGAAAATAGAACATAATCTATGAGCGAAAAAGCAGAATGGGTTGGTAGGTGATGACACAAAAAATAGGCTACAAACAGATCATGAAAAAAACCCCACCAGTACAGAGATATACACTTAATTCTATATGCGATAGGCTAAGGAACTTTATTTCTCTCACATTAAAGAACTCTGGAAATAGACAGTATAGGACTGATGTTGAGGCTCCTCAGTCACCAGGCATCTTAAATTATCATGATGAAAATAGAATTCCTAATCCCCTATACCTCCTTTAGTCTTTCCTCTTCCTGGGTAACTGGATTTGCCCAATTCAAATAAAAATATTCAGAATAATTCTTTTATTTTCCCCAGCTTCTACTATTTATTTTTAATTGAAGTATAATTGACTTACAATATTATATTTGTTTCAGGTGTACAACATAGTGATTTGATATTTTTATATGTTATAAAATGATCACCACAATAAGTACAGTTACCATCTGTCAACATACAAAATTATTACAATATTATTGACTATATTTCCTATGCTGTACATCCCCATGACTTATTTATTTTATAACTATAAGTTTGTACCTCTTAATCTCCCTCATCTATTTTACTCACCCCAAGGCCTTCCTCTCTGCAACCACCAGTTTGTTCTCTAAGGCTGTTTATGTTATGTTTGTTCATTTGTTCTTTTAGATTTCACATATAAATGAAAGCTTATAGTATTTGTTGTTATCTTTCTGATTTATTTCACTTAGCATAATACCCTCTAGATTCATCCATATTGTTGAAAATGGCAGGATTTCATTCTTTTTTATGGTTAATATTCCATTAAACGCATACATACCCACACATATATCTCACACATCTTTTTATCCTTTCATATATTGATGGACACTTAGGTTGTTTTCATATCTTGGCTATTGTAAATACTGCTGCAATGAACATAGGGGTGCCTATATCTTTTCAAATTAGTGTTTCTGTTTTCTTTGGAAAAATACCCAGAGGTGGAATTCCTGGACCATATGGTATTAATTATTTGAGGGACTTCTATACTGTTTCCCATAGCGGCTGCACCAATTTTGCACCACTGTTGTCCCACCAACAGTGCACAAACCTTCCCTTTTCTCCACGTCCTTGCCAATGCTTGTTATTCCTTCTTGTTTGTTTGTTTTGTTTTTTGCTTTTGTTTTTGTTTTTTGATGATAGCCATTCTGACAGGTGTGAGGTCATATCTCATTGTGGTTTTGATTTATGTTTTCCTGATGATTAGTGATGTTGCACATCTTTTCATGTGTCTGTTGTCCATGTATATGACTTTGGGAAAATATCTATTCAGGTTCACTGCCATTTTTAATCAATTGTTTGTTTTATTTTTTGATGTTAAATTGTATGAGTTCTTTGTATATTTTGGGTATTAACTCCTCACTGGATATATCATTTCCACATATCTTCTTCTAATAAGCAGGTGGCCTTTTGTTCTGTTGATAGTTTCCTTTTCTGTGCAAAATCTTTTTAGTTTGATTAGGTCCTATGTGTTTATTTTTTCATTTCCTTTATCTGAGGAGACATATCAAAAAATGTTGTTAAGACTGATATCAAAGAGCATGCTGCCTATGTTTTCTTCTAGAAGTTTTATGGTTTCAGGTCTTACATAAGTCTTTAATTCATTTTGAGTTTATTTTTCTGTATGGGGTGAGATAGTCCACTTTGATTACATGTGCCTGTCCAGTTTTCCCAACACCATTTATTGAAGAAGCTGTCTTTTCTCCATTTATATTCTTGCCTCTTTTGTTGTAGATTAATTGCCCATTTAACCATGGATTCATTTCTGAGCTGTCTATTCTGTTCCATTGATCTATGTGTCTGTTTTTGTGCAAGTACCATACTGTTCTGATTACTGTAGCTTTGTAGTATAGTCTGAAGTCAGGGAGCGTGATTTTTCCACCTCTGTTCTTACTTCTGAAGATTGTTTTGGCTATTTGGGGTCTTTTGTGTTTCCATACAAATTTTAGAATTATTTGTTTTAGTTGTGTGAAAAATGCCATTAGTATTTTGATAGGGATTGCATTGAATCTGTGGATTGCCTTGGGTAGCATGATCATGTTAACAATATTAGTTCTTCCAATCCAAGAGTATGGTATATATTCCAATTTTTGTACGTCTTCAATTTCTTTCATCAGTGTCTTATAGTTTTCCTGAGTACAGGTCTTTTACCTCGTTTGACAAATTTATTGCTAGATATTTTATTTTTTATGTGATTATAAATGGGATTGTTTTCTTAATTTCTCTGATAGTTTGTGTTAGTGTATAGAAATGCAACAGATTTCTGTATATCAATTTTGTATCATGCAACTTTACTGAATTCATTGATGAGCTCTAGTAGTTTTTTAAATTTTTTTGGTGGTATCTCTAGGATTTTCTATATATAGTATCATGACATCTGCAAACAGTGAGTTTTGCTTCTTCCTTTTCAATCTGAATCCTTTTATTTCTTTTTCTTGTGTGGTTTCTGTGGTGAGGACTTCCAATACTATGTTAAATAAAAGTTGCAAGAATGGGCATCCTTGTCTTGTTCCTGATCTTAGAGGAAATGCTTTCAGCTTTTGACCACTGAGTATGACATTGACTGTAGGTTTGTCATAAATGGACTTTATATATTGAGATATGTTCCCTCCACACTCAACTTTGTTGAGATTTTTTATCATAAATTGTTGTTGAATTTTGTCAGAAGCCTTTTCTGCATCTTTTGAGATGATCATATGATTTTTATTCTTCAATTTATTAATATGGTGTCTCACATGGAATGATCTGTGGATACTGAACCATCCTTGCATTCCTGGCACAAATCCCCCTGGATCATGGTGTATGATCCTTTTAATGTATTGTTGAATTCACTTTGCTGATATTTTGTTGAGGACTTTTACACGTATATACATCAGTGATACTGGCCTGTAATTTTCTTTTTGGTATGGTGGTGTCTTTATATGCTTTTGGTATCAGGGTTTTTCTGGCCTCAGAATGAATTTGGAAGTGTTCCTTCCTCTTCAGTTTTTGGAATAGTTTGAGAAGGATAGGTGTTAACTCTTAAGTATTTGGCAGAATTCCCCTGTGAAGCCAGCTGATCCTGGACTTTTGTTTCTTGGGAGGTTTTTTATTACTTACTCTATTTCATTACTGGTAATTGTTCTGCTCATATTTCGTATTTCTTCCTGATTCAGTCTTGGGAGATTGCTTCTAGGAATGTATCCGTTTCTTCTGGGTTGTCCATGTTATTGGCATATAATTGTTCATAGTAATCTCTTATGATCTTTTGTATTTCTGTGATGTCAGTTATAATTTATCACTTTTCATTTCTGACTTTATTTGGATCCTTTATCTTTTTTCCTTGATGAATCTGGCTAAAGGTTTATCAATTTTCTTTATCTTCTCAAACAGTCAATTTTTACTTTTATTGATCTCTTCCATTGTTTTTGTTTGTTTTTACATCTCTATGTCATTTATTTCTGTTCTGATTTTTATGATTTCGTTCCTTCTATGAACCTTGGGTGTTGTTTGTTCTTCTCTGTCTAGATCCTTTAGGTGTAAGGTCAGGTTGTCTATTTGAGATTCTTCTTGTGTTGCTACAAACTTCCCTCTTAGAACTACTTTTGCTGTGTTCCATAGATTTTGGATCATTGTGTTTCCATTTTGTCTCCAGGTATTTTCTGATTTCCTCTCTGATTTCTTCAGCACCCATTGGTTTGTTTACTAGCATATTGTTAGCCTCCATGCAGTTGTGTTTTTGCTTTTTTTTTTCTTGTAGTTAATTTCTAAACTCTTATAATTGTGGTCAGTAGGGATTATTTCAATCTTAATATACATCAAGATTTCTTTTGTGGCCTAGCATGTGATCTATCCTGGGGACTGTTCCATATGCATTTGAAAAGAATGTATATTTAGCTACTTTCAGATAGAATTTTCTCCCTGTATATATATCTTAGGTTCATCTGGTCTAATGTGTCATTTTAGGCCAATTTTTTTAAACCAATTTTTAAATTGATTTTCTTTCATGATGATCTGTCCATTGATGTAAGTGGGGTATTAAAGTCCCCTACTATTATTGTATTACTGTCAATTTCTCCCTTTATGCCTGTGAATATTTGCTTTTTTGTATTTAAGTGGTCATCTGTTAAGTGCATACATATTTAAGATTGTTATATCTTCTTGAATTGATTCCTTGATCACAGGTAATGTCCTTCTTTGCCTCTTGTAACAGTTTTTATTTTAAAGTCTGATTTCACTGATGTAAGTATTGCTACCCCAGCTTTCTTTGATTTCCATTTTCATGGAATACCTTTTTCCATCCTGTCACTTTTCAGTCTGGGTGTGTCTAGATCTGAAGTGAATCTCATGTGGGCAGCATATATACGGGTCTTGTTTTCATATCCATTCAGCCACTCTATGTCTATTGATTGGAGCATCTAGTCAATTTGGATTTAAAGTAATTATTGATAGGTATGTAATTGTTGCCATATTGTTAATTGTTTTGGTGTTTTTTTTTAGTTCTTTTTTGTTCTTTCCTTCTTCTTTTGCTCTCTTCCCTTGTGATTTGATTACTTCTTTTATGTTATGTTAGATTCCTTTCTCTTCTTTGTATGTTTATCTATTATAGATTTTTCATTTGTGGTTACCATAAGGTTTATATATAATGACTTATATATAAACCTGATTATATTAAGTTGATGATCTCTTAAGTTTGAATGCGTTCTAATAACCCTCCCTACATGGGAAATTTTATTTCCCTACACCCATGTTTACTCTCTTTGACATCATATTTTACATCTTTTTATTTTCTGTATTTCTTAACTACTTATTGTGGATATAGGGATTTTACTACTTTTATCATTTAATCTTCCTACTAGTGCTATGAACGGCTGTTCTACTATATTTACTGTATGTTTTCTTTACCAATGAGATTTTTCTTTCACAATATTTTTGAAAGTTTCTTTCTTTAATTTAATCTTTATTTTATATTCAAGTATAGTTGATTTACAAAGTTGTGTCAGTTTCAGGTACAACAAAGTGATTCAGTTATACATATACATATATCCATTCTTTTTCAGATTCTTTTCCCATATAGGTTATTACAAAATATTGAGTAGAGCTCATTGTGCTATCCAGTAGGTGCTTGTTGATTATCCATTTTAAATATAGCAGTATGTATATGTTAATACCAAACTCCAAATTTATCCCTCCCCCCCACTTTTCCCCTCTGGTAACCATAAGATGGTTTTCTATGTTTGTGAATCTGTTTCTGTTTTGTAAATAAGTTCATTTGTATCATTTTTTAGATTCCACATATAAGCAATATCATATGATATTAGTCTTTCTCTGTCTGGCTTACTTCACTTGGTGTGATACGCTCTAGCTCCAACCATGTTGCTGCAAATGGCATTATATTATTCTTTTATATATATATACATATACAAATATATATATATACACGCACACACAGACACACATATATATACATACATATATATACACATACACATACACATACACATATATATATATATATATATATATACACCACATTTTTTTTATCCACTCCTCTGCCTATGGACATTTAGGTTACTTCCATGTTATGGCTATTGTAAATAGTGCTGCAACGAACACTGCGGGGGGTGGTGCATGTATCTTTTCGAATTATGATTTTCTCTGGATATATGCCCAGGAGTGGGATTGCTGGATCATATGGTAGTTCTATTTTTAGTTTTCTAAGGAATCTCCATACTGTTCTCCATAATGGTTGTACCAATTTATCAATACATTGCCACAAACAGTGTAGGAGGGTTCCCGTTTCTCCACACCCTCTCCAGCATTTATTGTTTGTAGACATTTTTGATGATGGCCATTCTGACCAGTGTGAGGTGATACCTCATTGTAGTTTTGATTTGCATTTCTCTAATAATTCATGATGTTGAGCATCTTTTCATGTGCTTTTTGGCCATCTGAATGTTTTCTTTGGAGAAATGTCTATTTAGGTCTGCCCATTTTTTGATTGGTTGTTTGGTTTTTTTTGATATTGAGCTGCATGAGCTGTTTGTATATTTTGGAGATTCTCGGTTGAATCATCTGCAAATATTTTCTCCCATTCTGTGGGTTATCTTTTCATTTTGTTTATGGTTTCCTTTGCTGTGCAAAAGCTGTGAAGTTTAATTACATCCCATTTGTTTACTTTTGTTTTTATTTTCATTACTGTAGGAGGTGGAGCCAAAAAGATATTTCTAATTTATGTCAAAGAGTGTTCTGCCTATATTTTCCTCTAAGAGTTTTATAGTATCCAGTCTTGCATTAAGTCTTTAATCCATTTTGAGTTTATTTTTGTGCATGGTGTTAGAGAATGTTCTAGGTTCATTCTTTTACATATAGCTGTCCAGTTTCCCCAGCACCACATATTGAAGAGAATGTCTTTCCTCCATTGTATATTCTTGCCTCCTTTGTCATAGATTACTTAACTATCAGTGCATGGATTGATTTCTGGGCTTTCTATATTGTTCCGTTGATCTATATTTCAGCTTCTGTGCCAGTACCATACTGCTTTGATTACTGTAGCTTTGTAGTATAGTCTGAAGTCAGGGAGCTTGTTTCCTCTAGCTCCATTTTTCTTTTTCTGGATTGCTTTGACTATTCAGAGTCTTTTCTGTTTCCACACAAATTTAAAAATTTTGTGTTCAAGTTCTGTGAAAAATGCCATTGGAAATTTAATAGGAATTTTATTGAATCTGTAGATTGCCTTGGGTCGTATAGTCATTTTGACAATATTGATTCTTCCAATCCAAGAACATGGTATATCTTTCCATCTGTTTGTGTCATCTTCAGTTTCTTTTATAATTGTCTTATAGTTTTCAGAGTACAGGTCTTTTGCTCCCTACGTAGATTTATTCCTAGGTATGTTATTCTTTTTGATGTGATGGTAAATGGGGTTGTTTCCTTAATTTCCCTTTCTGATCTTTCATTGTTAGTGTATAGGGATGCAAGAGATTTTTGTATATTAATTTTGTATCCTGCAACCTTACCACATTCATTGATGAGCACTAGCAGTTTTCTGGTAGCATCTTTAGGATTTTCTATGTAAACTATCATGTTATCTGCAAACAGTGACAGTTTTACTTCTTGCTTTCCAATCTGGATTTGTTTTCACTTTCTTCTCTGACTGCCATGGCTAGGACTTCCAAAATTATGTTGATTAAAAGTGGTGAGATTGGATATCCTTGTCTTATTCCTGATCTTAGGGTAAATGCTTTCAGCTTTCCACTGTTGAGTGTGATGTTAGCTGTTGGTTTTCATATATGGCCTTTATTATGTTGAGGTATGTTCCCTCTATGCCCACCTTCCAGAGAGTTTTTAATCATAAATGGACACTGAATTTTATCAAAAGCTTTTTCTGCATCTACTGAGATGATCATATGGTTTTTATTCTTCAATTTGTTAATGTGGTGTATCACACTGATTGATTTGCAGATATTGAAAACTTCCCTGCATCCCTGGAATAAATCCTGCTTGACCATGGTGTATGACCCTTTTAATATATTGTTGGAGTCAGTTTCCTAATATTTTGTTGAGGATTTTTGCATCTATATTCACCTAATATCACTAATACAGTGATATTAGCCTGTAATTTTGCTTTTTTGTGGTATCTGGTTTTGGTATCAGGGTGATGTTGACCTCATGGAATAAGTTTGGGAGTGTTCCTTCCTCTTCAATTTTTTGGAAGAGTTGCAGAAGGATAGGTGTTAACCCTTCTCTAAATGTTTGATAGAATTCACCTGTGAAGCCATCTGGTCCTGGACTTTTTTTGTTGTTGTAACTTTTAAAATCACACTTTCAGTACTTCTGATTGGTCTGTTCATATTTTCTATTTCTTTCTGGTTCAGTCTTGGAAGATTGTCCCTTTCTAAGAATTTGTCCATTTCTCCTAGGTTGTCCATTTTATTGGCTTATAGTTTCTTGTAGTAGTCTCTTATGATCCTTTTTATTTCTGTGGTGTCCATTGTAACTTCTCCTTTTTCATTTCTAATTTTATTGATTTGAGCCCTCTCACTTTTTTTTCTTGATTAGTCTGGCTAAAGGTTCGTCAATTTTGTTTATCTTTTCAAAGAACCAGCTTTTACGTTCATTGATCTTTGCTATTGTTTTCTTCATCTCTATTTCATTTATTTTTGCTCTGATCTTTATAATTTCTTTCCTTCTACTAACTTTGGTTTTGGTTTTTCTTTTTTCTCTACTTGCTTTAGGTGTAAAGTTAGGTTGTTTATTTGAGGATTTTCTTGTTTCCTGGGGTAAGATTGTATTGCTATAAACTTCCCTCTTAGAACTGCTTTTGCTGCATCTGATAAGTTTTGGATCATTGTGTTTTCATTGTCACTTGTCTCTAGGTATTTTTTAATTTCCTCTTTGATTTTTTTTCAGTGATCCATTGGTTGTTGAGTAACATATTGTTTAGCCTCCACGTGTTGTGTGTTTTCCAGTTTTTTTTCCTTGAAGTTGATTTCTAATCTCATACTGTTGTTGTTGGGGAAAAAATGCTTGATATTTCAACTTTCTTAAGTTTACCAAGGACTTTGTGGTCCAGCATGTGATCTATCCTGGAGAATGTTCTGTGTGCACTTGAGAAGAATGTGTATTCTGTTGCTTTTGGATGGAATGTTCTATAACTATCAATTAAGTCCATTTGGTCTAATGTGTCATTTAAGGCCTGTGTTTCCTTATTGATTTTCTGTTGGGATTATCTGTCCATTGTTGTAAATTGGGTGTTAAATCCCCACTATTATTGTGTACTGTTGATTTTTCCTTTTATGGCTGTTAGCATTTGCTTTATATGTTCAGGAGCTCCTATGTTGGGTGCATATATATTTACAATTTTTATATCTTCTTGGATTGATCATTATATGGTATCCTACTTTGTCTTTTGTAACAGTCTTTATTTTAAATCTATTTTGCCTGATATGAGTATTGCTACTCCAGCTTTCTTTTGCTTTCCACTTGCTTGGAATACCTTTTTCCATCCCCTCGCTTTCAGTCTGTATGTGTCCCTAGAACTGAAGTGCATCTCTTTGAAACAGCATATATATGGGTCTTAGTTTTGTATACATTCAGCCAGTCTATGTCTTTTGGTTGGAACATTTAATCCATTTACATTTAAGGTTATTATGGATATGTATGTTCTTATTGCCATCTTGTTGTTTTGGATTTGCTTTTGTATATCTTTTTTCTTACCTACCTCCTTTGTTCTCCTTTGTTGTGATTTGATGACTAACTTTAGTGCTGTGTTTGGATTGCTTTTGTGTGTGTGTGTGTGTATCTCTTGTAGATTATATGTTTGCAGTTACCATAAAGTTTAAATATAGCCATATATATATATATATATATATATATATATATATATATACACATACAAGGTTGTTTTAAGTTGCTGGTCTCTTAATTTCAAATGCATTTTCAATATCCTTCATTGGTAGTCTCCTCTTCTCACAATTGCTGGTTTTGATATCATATTTTGTACGTGGATGGTTTCCTACCTTTACTGTATGTTTGTCTTTAGTGGTGAGCTTTCCCATTTGTAATTTTCTTGTTTCTAGTTGTGGCCTTTTCTTTTCCATCTGGAGAAGTTCCTTTGGCATTTGTTGTAAAGCTGGTTTGGTTTTCCTGAATTTTCTTAGCTTTTTCTTGTCTGTAAACCTTTTAATTTTTCTGTCAAATCTGAACGTGAGCCTTGCTGGGTAGAGTATTCTTGGTTGTAGGTTTTCCCCTTCATCACTTTAAATATATTTTGCCTCTCCTTTCTGGCCTGCAGAGTTTCTGCTGAAAAATCAACTGATAACCTTCTGGGGATTCCCTTGTATGCTATTTGTTGCTTTTCCCTTGTGGCTTTTAATATTTTCTCTCTTTTTTTTTGTCAATTTGATTAATATGTGTCTTGGCATTTTCCTCTCGGGTTTATCCTGTATGGGACTCCCTGCACTTCCTGGACTTGCATGAGTGTTTTCCTTTCCCCTATTAAGGATGTTTTCAGGTATTATCTCTTCAAATATTTTCTCAGGCCCTTTCTCTCTCTCTTCTCCTTTTGGGTACCCTGTAATGCAAATGTGTGTTTAACGTTGTTCCAGATGTCTCTTAGACTGTCCTCATTTCTTTTCATTTTTCCTTCTTTATTCTGTTCTGTAGCAGTGATTTCCACCAATCTGTTTTCCATCCACTTATTTGTTCTTCTGATGCACTTATTCTCCTATTGATTCCATCTAGTTTATTCTTTTTTTTTTTCTTTTATGGTACGCGGGCCTCTCACTGTTGTGGCCTCTCCCGTTGCTGAGCACAGGTTCCAGACATGCAGGCTCAGCGGCCATGGCTCACAGGCCCAGCTGCTCCACGGCATGTGGGATCTTCCTGGACCAGGGCACGAACCCACGTCCCCTGCATCGGCAGGCAGACTCTCAACCACTGCGCCACCAGGGAAGCCCTAGTTTATTCTTCATTTTGGCTATTGTATTGTTCATCAATGTTTCTTTGTTCTTTAAAGCTTCTAGCTCTTTATTCAACATTTCTTGTATCATCTTGGCCCGTGCCTCCATTTCTTTTCTGAGATCTGGATCATCCTTACTATCATTATTGTGCACTCTTTTTCAGGCAGATTACCTATCTCTACTTCACTTAGTTGTTCTTCTGGGGTTTAATCTTGTTCCTTCATCTGGAACATATTTCTCTTCCATCTCATATTGTCTCATTTTCTGTGTTTGTGGTCTCCATTCCTCAGGCTGCAGGTTTGTAATTCTTCTTGGTTCTGGTGTCTGCCTCCTGGTGGGTGAACTTGGTCCAGGGGCTTGTGCAGGCTTCTTGGTGGGAGGGACTGGTGCCTGCCCACTGGTGTGTGGAGCTGGGTTTTTCCCTCTGGTGGGCAGGGCCATGTCAAGGGGGTGTGTTTATAGGTGGCTGTTGGATCAGGATGACTTTAGGCAGCCTGTCTGCTGATGGGTGGGGCTGTGTTCCCACCCTGTTGGTTGTTTGCCCTGAGGCATCCCAGCAGTGGATCCTGCAGGCTGTTGGGTGGGGCCACGTATCAGTGCCAAAATGGTGAGTTCCGAGAGAGCTCACACCAATGAGTATTCCCTGGGGTGTCTGTCACCAGTGCCCTTGCCCCCACAGTGAGCCACAACCGACCCCTGACTCCCCAGGATACCCTCCATGACCTGCAAGTAGGTCTGGCCCAGGATCTTACAAAGTCACTGCTTTGCCCTGTCTCCCATTGCATGTGAAACCTTGTGTGCATCCTCCAAGAGTGGAGTCTGTTTCCCCCAATCCTGTGGATCTCCTGCACTGAAGCCCCAGTGGCCTTCAATGCCAAATGCTCTGGGGGCTCATCCTCCTTATTGCAGACCCCAAGGCTGGGGAGCCTGACGTGGGGCACAGAACTTTTACTTCTGTGGGAGAAACTCTGCAATATAATTATCTTCCAGTTTGTGGGTTGCCCACCCGGCAGCATGAGATTTGATTATATCATGAAAGTGCCCTGCCTATCATCTCATTGTGGCTGCTTCTTTGTCTTTGGGTATAGAATATCTTTTTTGGTATGTTTGAGTCTTTTTTGTCTATGGTTGTTTAGCAGTTAGTTGAGATTTTGGTGTTTTTGTGAAAGGAGGTGAGCTCATGTCCTTCTACTCTGCCATCTTGTCTCTTGTCTCTTTATAGACTGCTCTCAATGGATTTCCCTTCTTTGCTGAGCTTCAAAGCTTCCAAGATCTTGGCAGCTAGGAAGTGAAAGGCAGCAGGAGGGAGCACAGGACAGGAATGGCGCCTAGGTGTGTGCCCACAGGGGTGGCTGCCCAAGGGACCCAGAAGCAGAGGGCAAAATGTCCCTCAACTGGATGGAGTGGAGCAGGGACTCTCTTTCATAAATTTCATACTTCTAGAAAAATTTTTTTCCACTTAGAGTAGTCCCTTTAACATTTCTTGTAAAGCCAGTTTAGGGTGCTGAACTCTTTCTTTTAGCATTTCCTTGTCTGTAGAACTCTTTACCTCTCCTTCAAGTCTGAATGATAGCCTTGCTGGGTAGTGTATTCTTGGTTGTAGGTATCTTCCTTTCATTGCTTTAAATATATCATGCCTGCACAGTTTCTGCTGAGAAGTCAGCTGACAGTCTTATGGCAGTTACCTTGTACATAACTAGTTGCTTTTCCCTTGCTGATTTTTTAAAAATAAGTTTATTTATTTTTGGCTGCATTGGATCTTCATTGCTGCACACAGGCTTCCTCTAGTTGCGGCTAGCGGGGGCTACTCTTTGTTGCAGTGCGTGGGCTTCTCATTGCAGTGGCTTCTCTTGTTGCGGAGCATGGGCTTTAGGCACACGGGCTTCAGTAGTTGTGGCATGTGGCTCAGTAGTTGTGGCTTGCAGGCTCCAGAGTGCAGACTCAGTAGTTGTGGCACATGGGCTCAGTTGTTCCACAGAACGTGGGATCTTCCCAGACCAGGGATTGAACCCATGTCCCCTGCATTGGCATGCGGATTCTTAACCACTGTGCCACCAGGGAAGTCCCTCCCTTGCTGCTTTTAATATCCTCTCTTTATCTTTGCCATTTTAATTACAATGTGTCTTGTTGTAGACCTTTTTGAGTTGATCTTGTTTGGGACTCTCTGTGCTTCCTGGACCTGGATGTCTGTTCCCTTTTCCAGGTCAGGGAAAAATTCATCTATTATTTCTTAAAATAAGTTCTCTACCACTTTCTCTCTCTTCTCCTTCTGGGACCCCTATAATGCAAATGTTAGTATGTCTGATGTTGTCTCAGAGGTCTCTTAAACTGTCCTCAGTTTTTTAAATTTTTTCTTTTTTCTGTTCAGCTTGTATGATTTCCACTACTCTGTCTTCCAGTTCACTGATCCACTCCTCTGTATCATTTAATCTACTAATGATTCCTTCTAGTGTATTTTTTATTTCAGTTATTTTATTCAGTTTGGTTCTTCTTTATATTCTCTAACTCTTAGTTAAACTTCCATTGTGTACATCCATTCTTCTCCCAAGTTATCTCCATTTTGCTTAGTTCTTCTTCTTGGGTGTTATCTTGTTCCTTTGTTTTGAACATATTCCTTTGTTGCCTCATTTTGCCTAATTCTGTGTTTATTTCTATGTCTTAGGTAGTAAGGTTACACTTCCTTATCTTGGAGAAATGGTCTTATGTAGGCGATGTCCTATGTGTCCCAGAAGCACACTCTGGTCACCAGAGCTTTATGATCTACGGATATCCCTATATGGGCTGAGTGGGTCCTCCTTTTGTTTTGGAACCAACTGTACTGTGGGCGTGCTGGTAGGTGGGACTGGCCCCTGGTCCAGTTGGCTGGCAGGCCCTGCCTTGTGTGGAGGCTGCTGGCCCCTGGTGGGTGTGTCTAGGTCCTGATATAGCTGCCTGCATGGCCTGGGGGGTCCTGAGGCTAATGCCACCTGCTGGTGAGTAGGGTGAGTCCTGGTGTGGCTGGCTGCAGGGCCCAGGGGTTCTGGGGCTGGTGCTGACCCTCTCTTGGGTGGGTTATGTCCCAGGGCAGCTGGCTGCAGAGCCTGTGGGTCCTGACACTGGTGCTAGCCTGCTGAAGAATCATTCTTAATTCTATTCTGTCCCTCATAGCCCACATACAACCCATTAGAAAGTCCAGTTGTCTCTACATACAGGAAAATACACCCTGTATTGGACCATCTCTGCTACTATCATCCTATTCCTAACCACCAGTATTTATTGCCTAGACTTCTGCTATTCTTCCTAACAGTTTTCCCTGCTGCCACTCTCCACACTCAATCTGTTCTTCCCATAGCAGTCGGCTCAGTCTTACAAAAATGTAAATCAGATGATATCATGCCTCTGCTTGAAATCCTTCAATTGATTCCATCTGACTTAGAATAAAAGTCAAGGTTTTTAATATTGCCTATAAGATCCCACATGATCTGGCCTCTGTCTAGCTCTCTAATTCATCTACTACTACAACCCCCACCACCCCCCCACTCACTACTTTCCATCTTCCCAGGCCTTTTATCTATTCCTCAATTCCTCTACGTTTTTCCTTTAGAACTTTGCATTTGGTGTGCTATCTGCCCCCACTCCTTCTTGTTCAGTGCTTTATCTCTAGAATAGATAGCAGCACATGGTAGGCCTTCAGTGAATGAATGTATTTCAGTGATGGCAAAACTAAAATTCAATCACTTGGTGAAGGTGTTACTGCAGTTGTCTTTTGCTGTTTCATCATCTGCTGCTCCCTCTAGCGTCTTGGCTTTCCTGCCTGTATTACTTAGTTCTAGCTGTTCCCATTGACATTGCTGATACCCTCAAAATGATACCCTTAAAATCCAGAATGTTTGCCTCCAAAAGGCAGCCTTGTTTTTTTCACGTTGTCAAAAGAAAATTTTGTCCTATTGCTAACACCTGGTTAAGGTATATATTCTGCATCTTCATTTTGCTTTTGTATAAACTGGCAACAGTCTCTTTAAAATTAGAACTTGTTGCTTCTGGTCTCTGCTGACCTTCCTGCTTTCCTGGTAATTGGCTCTATCAGATGCTACTGTTGGGAATGAAACCTTGTTATTCCAGTATTAGACCCAGATATATTATCAGTTGCCTTTTTTTTTTTTTTTTTTGCCGTACACGGGCCTCTCACTGTTGTGGCCTCTCCCGTCGTGGAGCACAGGCTCTGGACGCACAGGCTCAGCGGCCATGGTTCACAGGCCCAGCCGCACCGCGGCACATGGGATCTTCCCGGACCGGGGCATGAAGCCATGTCCCCTGCATCGGCAGGCGGACTCTCAACCACTGCACCACCAGGGAAGCCCTATCACTTGCTTTTTAAATGTGCTGATTTTTCCTTTTGGAGAGAGTTGGCCTGCCTGGCATCTTCAGTTATCATTCACAGACTTCCTTTGTAACAACTGATATGGACATGGTATTTTTATGACCTTATGAAATTAATTTTGATATTTTTTATTAAAAGAACCCAATTAGCTATCTATGTAGATATTCTGTGTTTCCCTCGTATGTAATCTTTCATAACTTCTCTCAATTGGTCCACTTTTCTTTTGTTAGTCATCTATCTGGCCTCCTTGTTAAGAAGGTAATAAAGATGCGGGAAGGGCAGAGCAGTGGGCGCCATGAGTGGCTGAGGAGCTGTAAGCATACTTTGGATCGTTGGGCAGTCCCCCTCCCAAAGCTTCTGGAGTAAAGGCCCTGGGTGCCCCTTAGCATGCCCCATCTTGCAGAGGGGTGCACAGACCATGGCCCTCCAGAGAAGTTGGGTGGCCCCGGGGACGAGTGGCTGCGTTTGTGCAGCTGTTGTAAGCAAGATGTGGCAGCACGTGACCCTGGAACACAAACCCTGGTGCCGGTTCCACATTACCTATGTGCACTTTTCTCTGACACTTGGCCCCCAGCAGATGCATCAAAGGATGAATGAAATGAACCTGAGCCCAGTGGGGATAGAGCAGTTTGAAAACAAAACAAAAAAAAAGAAGTGAATAAAGTTTGACATGTGCTTGAGATAAATTTGTCTAAGAAATTTTAAACAAGTCTTATAGTCCCCTCATTTAAGACACTCAGAAAAAATATCTATTCCTATTAATTTATTCTCTATTTAGGTGAAACATATCTCTATACACCTAGCAATTTAAGGACCAATCCTGTGAGATGGCCCAGACTGCTCTCTAACTTCCTTCCTCCCTTCTTTCTTCCATCAATCAGTCAATCCTTGTGCTTAAGTATCAAAAATATTTCTTCCTCTCCATTCTTTAACTAATTTCTTTAGCTAATATCCTTGAAGTCTTATCTACAGTGTTTTAGGAACCTATTCAATAGTCTCTTTGACTATAGTCTGATACACCTAAATTCATCCTCCATATGTTTCCAGGTTATCTTTCTAGAATCCAAATTTTATCCTACGTCTTGCTTAAAATCCATCAATGTTTTATCTTAGCCTTCAGGGAAAAGCCAAATTCCTTAGAAGGGCATACAGTGCTTCATGATTTGGCTTTCCCTACCTTTATCCTTTATTTCTTACATTTTCTTGCTCTAATAGTGTAGTTTGGATTATATTATTTCCCCACTTAAAACCCTTCAATAGTTTTCCATCTCACAAGAAAAGCCAAAATCTTAATTTTGCCCATAGGGCCTATATGATATGGCCTCTTTTTAGCTCTTTAACTCGTATACTACCACAGTGTTTCCTTCCCCCTATTAACCACCTTCCCACCCCTGCCAACTTTGCAACCACACTGGCCTTCTTTCTACATGTTCTTGCTTTCAGTCATAGCACTTGCTGGGTCATCTGCTTCCAGAGGAAGCAATAACTTCCTTTTACATTCCTACTTCAGAAGCAGGATGTGTGTGGCTTCTCAGATTGTTTGGTTGGTGATCCCTTCTCTGATTCACCAGGACCTCCTTTTGGACTTTCACTTCTGCACAGTTGTATAAGGTCTAAATCCTTTATATGAATCCCTTATCCTAAAACATTGATAGTGATTCTGCAACCCTGACTGAGTCCTGAATGAAAAGGTTATTGGTACCAAAAGTGTTTCCAGAGGAACAGAACCTAAGGTAGGAATGTGAAATTGGTTCTCTATAGCATTCAGTGACAGAACAGTTACATAAATTATTACCAGTGGTTACCTGCAGTCAAATATCTGTTGCCATTGAACATTTTAGTCAAAATAAAGCAGTTAAGGAATGTGGGGTTAGTTAGTTGCTTTATGTGTACTAGCGAACCTGGAGAAAGAAAATGAGATCGGAGTTTTAAATGTTTAGCTTAAGTTCATGGTACAAATAGAAGTATGTCTATGTATCTATATCAATACCTATATGTAAATCTCTATTTCTGTTGACAAAAAGGTGAAATTCTAAACGTATATAGTAGTTTATGACTTTTTGGTTTGTATGCTTGGTTTTGGTCAGATAATAATACAACACAAGAACATTTATTCAGTCTTAAAAAGGTTTTCTATGAACAGTTAAAAATGGAAGAATATAGAAAAAATCATATGAAAAGATGCCCAGACTCACCAATTAAAATAATGAGACATCAACTTTTGACTGTGAGTTTGGCAGAAATTCAAACAGTTTTCTAATTATTTCTTAGTACAGTGAAACTCAGAACAATGAAAACCTATTTCTAAAATCCATTAAAATAATTAATAGAATGTCTGGTATTGATAAGGGTAAAGATAGCTAAAAAAACTGGTAGTAATCATTTCTGGAGTAGGGGCTTTTGATTCAGTCCTAGCCAGTCATCACTGAAATTGGTACTTCTGATTAGGGCAACTAAGTGTATATGCTGAAATATTGTGAAATAATTTACAGACAGCATAACAAGTTTATAGTAGGAGTGAAACAGTTTATAGTAGATATAAAACAGAATTCAGAAGGAATAAAATAAAAGTGAAAGTTCCCTTTTCTCCCAGCTTTATCAGTTCCACTCCCCAAGGGTAACCATTGTTTAACTTTTTTATTAGTATCTAGAAATTCTCAGTATGTATAAATACCTTTCAAGGTCTAGTCATGAAAATAGAAACCATACTAATATTTCAAACTACATAGACTTACTTAATATAGGGAATTACCCACCCAGGACTCACAGCAGCTAACTAGCTGTGGTATTTTTGAGGTGGGACAGCATTGCTCGTGATAGGATGACCAAAACAAGGTGGAGGTTACAGCCAGAGTTGTGTTTTGCTGCTACAGAAATGCTGACAGAAAGTACAAACAGGAAGAAAATGCCTTTCCCAATTTGGAAACTCCTGCTAGTGTCTCTGGTTTGCAGAACCTAGACAGAAGGCAGCCGTCAAGGGAATCTGGGAAATTAGTTTGCTGAGTCATAGCCCCAGCATTAAAGAGTAGTAGAGAAGGGTAGGCCTGCTGCTGTGATACAAGTGTATAGCTAGCAAAACATACATAAACACAACACATACACACACCCAAACACACTTACGTTTCTATGTGTCACATCAGAAATGGTAGGGGACCCAAATCATACCATCACATCTCTTTCTCTCTGGATTCTTTCAAGTGGAGGAAACATGAAATGATCACCAGGTGAATCACAAATTGGATTTATTAATTTGAGCAAGTACTCCTAAACCCTAAACATCAGTGCTTCTCATAAAACTGTGTCAAAAAATATGGCTTATATGTAAGGCTGAAGATAAGCTTAGTATCTCTCACCCAAAATATAAACTTTAGTACCCTTCAGGTTTTCTTGGAGAGGTATGACCAACCCTGTTTTTGCCTGGATGGGGACCACAACTTTCTGCTGGGAGGATGGCCAAAGATGGATTAGACAATAGCCAGGGAACCTTGGCTTTCATTGCATTGGCCCATAAAGTTGGTAACAGGAAGGTCAAACCCTGACCCATCAGATTAACTATGATGTTAATTAAGCAGTTGAAGATAGGTTTGAGAGATTTGGAGTTTCCTGTGGATCAAGATGGATATATGGTAGGAAGTATAGGAATATTATTTCCCCCACTGTAATTATCTGTAACTTGATTTGTTTATTTAATAATGTATTTAGTCTGTCTACTTTCATCTGTAGTGGTATAGTTCATATATAGATGTTTCATAAGATTTTTAACTTCTATTGACAGGTATTTTTATTTGTGTTAAATTTTATTCCTACAACAGTTTTAAGTGAAAATTCAGAATCAGTGTGTGTCTCGGGAGAGTAAAATTTCTAGAGGTGGACCTTCTGGGTCAAAGGGTAACTACATATTAATTTGTGATAAATATCACCAAATTTTACTTCAAAGAGCTTGCACCAATCATCCTTATACCAACATTATATGAGAAGTCTTTTTTCCCTAATAGAATTAGCATCACACCTTTACATCCTTGCCAAAATGATAGGTGGAAGATAATATATTATTTTAGCTTGAATTTTTCACTCATGAATGCTGTTGAGATTATTTTAAAATTATTTATTGGCTCCTTTTATTTGTTATCATTTTTTGTTTTTCTGAAAAGTCTTGCTCTTTTCCCATTTTTTCTGTTGGGTTGTTTTTTTGTTTTTTTCTATATAGGCTTGAATTAGCTGTTACAGAGAGATTGCAGAAGACTACAAAGAACTTCCATATACCTTTTACCCATGTCTCCAGTTTCTTATAATTTACTTCTTTACTGTATATCCTCTCTCTCTTGCTCTTGCTCTTACTTTCTTGTCTCATATATATAACATATACATAGGTTAATAGAAAGAAGATAATAGGATGAAAGAAAGGAAGGGAAGGAGAAATGGAGGGAGGGAAGAAGATAAAGATACATACAAGAAAAGGTATTCTTGTACATAAGTACAGTATAGTTATCAAAGTCAGCACTTTTTTTTTTTTTTGCGGTACGCAGGCCCCTCACTGTTGTGGCCTCTCCCGTTGTGGAGCACAGGCTCCAGATGCACAGGCTCAGCAGCCATGGCTCACAGGCCTAGCCACTCCGCGGCACGTGGGATCCTCCTGGACCAGGGCACGAACCTGCATCCCCTGCATCGGCAGGCGGACTCCCAACCACTGCGCCACCAGGGAAGCCCCAGCACTTTTAATATCAATACAATACTATTATCTAATTCATGGACCACATTCATCAACTGTTCCTTAATTGTCCTTTACATCTTTTTTCCCTGTCCTAACATATTCCATTCAGTTGCCATGTCTCTTTAATCTACAGCCTGGACCAGTTCCTTAGTCTTTTATTGTCTTTCATGACAAGAATATACTACAATTATTTTGTAGAAAATCCATCAATTTTCGTTTAGGTGCTACTTTATTTTTGGAATCAGTACCACAAAAGTGATCAATGTTATGTCCATCTTAGCACATATTATCAGTAGGTAAAGATGTCAGTCAGTCCTATTATTGGTTATGTTAACTTTGAACACTTATAGTGTTGTCTAATAGATGGCTCTACTGAAAAGTGACCATGTTTCTCTTTATAATTAATGTGAAATTTATGGAGAATTACTTTAAGACTATGTTATTATTCTTTTCCTCATCAATTTTTCACCCACTAATTTTAGGATTTATTGATAATCCTCCACTGAAAGAGTTATTACAATGAAGAATGTCAAATGATGATTTTCTACCCATCATTCTATCCACATGTGTTACTTGGCATTCTACTGTAAGAAACAGATTTCCCCCTTCCCTTACTTCCTTTGTTTATTGTGTCAGTATGGACACATTGGTTTCTATATAATTAAAGGCTTGTAGTCCATTACTCTAATTCACTTACTTTAATGCTAAATTGCCTTGGATTTGACCCACGGGAGCATCTTTAAGCTGGTATCTGTGTCATTTCAACATATCTCCATCATTATTTGAGCATTTCATTACCCTTTGGCACAAAATATTTCAGGCTTATCTTGTATTTTACCTGCTTGAGTCCTGTAATTAGCAGTTTCTTCAAGGATACCTGGTTTCTGTGAGCACACTGTGCTTTTTATAACACAAGATCTGGGGATGAAGTGTGTTTACTGCTACTGGGGTATAATTGCCTCCAGTCCCTCTCAGAAGGCTGAACTAGATAATACATTTATCTATATCTTTACCTGGAGGGAGACAGCTCTCCATGCATCTCTTACATTTCTGTACATCTTGCATGCAGAAGCACTGACAGGTACTATTCTAGACTATCCTCAGGGATGTTTGTGTAGTGCACTGACTTGGAAGATAAAATGTCACACTCCAGAACAGAAGACAGGTTTGTTTACTGTCCAATATAATAAAGACAGTGTCTTCCTTCGGGGCAAAAATTGGGCAGGTTTGCTACCCTACCATGAAAGATTTGGTTTCCCAAAGCACAGAGTTCCTCAGTTATGATGTAAAATTACTATATGTGCAGTATCCCCAGGACCCCTCTGCCTTACCCCACTGAGATTTTACAGTAAGTTAAATTGACAAGAACTTGAAACTCATGCTCCTTGCTGTGCTATAAGTAATAAATTCCTTTTTATGAACCAGGCATCATATTATCTTCTGCCAGCATCCTTGAAACAGTGACAGGCTAACTTGTTAAGTTGCATGTAGGGTAAAATCTTAGACCTATCACATTTCTGGACAGTTTTTGGTGACAAAGGTGGCGTGCTGACAGGGACATAGTTTTCTGGAATAAAAGAACAAAGGCCTCCACAGGCCAGCTTACAGGATACTAGAAGACTCACCTGGGTCTATTACTGAATGCTCTTGCCCAGGTATTAGACAAGAAGGGACTAAGGGTTCCCCTCTGTCCTACGTTTAAAGCGTGTTTAGAGGCTGAGTAGCAAAAGTTAGGATTCAAACAAGTCAATGAAATGCTACTTTAATTGTTGCTCATTCTCCTCCAAAGTAGGATGTGGAAGGATGTTATTATGATAACGGAGGCAGAAAGACCTGTAGCCCTAGCCAAAATGCAGTGTAGCTGTAGCTGCTGAGTCAAAGCATTCTAAGAGTGGAAATAAATGATGCCCACATCATTTTTTTCAGTACTGGTAATTTGTCTGTTCATATTTTCTGTTTCTTCTTGGTTCAGTCTTGGGAGATTGTGCCTTCCTAAGACATTGTCCATTTCTTCTACATTGCTTATTTTACTGGTGTAGAGTTGCTTGCAGTAGTCTCTTATAGTCCTTTTAATTTCTGTGGTGTTGGTTATAACTTCCCCTTTTAATTTCTAATTTTATTGATTTGGGCCCACTCCCTTTTTTCTTGATGAGTCTGGATAAAGGTTTATCAATTTTCTTTATCCTTTCAAAGAACCACACTTAGTTACCTTGAGCTTTTCTACTGTATTTTTAGTCACTGTTTCATTTATTTTTGCTCTGATTTTTATGATTTCTTTCCTTCTACTATCCTTAGGTTTTGTTTGTTCTTACTTCTCTGGTGCCTTTAGGTGTAAGGTTAGCTTGTTTATTTGAGATTTTTCTTGTTTCCTGAGGTAAGCTTGTATTGCTATAAGCTTCCTTCTTAGAAGTGCTTTTGCTGGGTCCTATAAGTTTTGGATCATCGCATTTTCATTTTCATTTTTCTCTTAGTATTTTTTGATTTCCTCTTTGAAATCTTCAGTGATTCACTGGTTATTTAGTAGTATATTGTTTAGCCTCCACATGTTTCTGTTTTTTGCAGTTTTTTGCCTGTAGTTGATTTCTAGTCTCATAGCATTGTGGTCAGAAAATATGCTTGATATGATTTCAATTTTCTTAAATTTACTGAGGCTTGTTTTGTGGCCTAGCATGTGATCTATCCTGGAGAATGTTCCACATGCACTTGAAAAGAATGTGTATTCTTAAAAAAAAATAAGAATGTGTATTCTGCTACTTTCAGATAGAATGCTGTATTTATATAGGTGGGTGGTGAGAGAATGAATGCCCACTCTCACCACTTTTATTCAACACATTATGGAGGTCCTAGCCGTGGCAATCAGAGAACAAAAAGAAATAAAAGAAGTCCAAATTGTAAAAGAAGAAATAAAACTGTCACTGTTTGCAAATGATATGATACTATACCTGGAAAACCCTAAAGACATCACTAGAAAACAACAAAATTAATATACAGAAATATACAGATTATACAGATTCAATGCATTCCTTATCAAATTGTCAATGGCATTTTTCACAGAAGTACAACTAATAATTCTGAAAATTGTATGGAAATACAAAAGACCCTGAATACCCAAACCAATCCTGAGAAAGAACAGGGGTGGAGGAATCATGCTCCTTGACTGCAGACTGTACTACAAAGCTACAGTAATCAGAACACTATGGTACTGGCACAAAAACAGACATGTAGATCAATGGAACAAGAGAGAAAGCCCATGCACTTATGGTCAATTAATCTATGACCAAGAAGGCAAGAATATGCAATGGAGAGAACACAGTATCTTCAATAAGTGGTGCTGGGAAAACTGGACAGCTACATGTAAAAGAATGAAATTAGAACATTCTCTAACACCATATACAAAAATAAACTCAAAATGGATTAAATACCTAAATGTAAGACTGGAGACTCTAAAACTCCTAGAGGAAAACATAGGCAGAACACTCTATGACATAAATCATAGCAATAATGTTCAGCAGAAGCAAACAAAACTACAATCCTGCAGCCTGTGGAACAAAAACCATATTCACAGAAAGATACACAAGATGAAAAGTCAGAGGGCTATGTACCAAAGGAAGGAACATGATAAAACCCCAGAAAAACAACTAGAGGAAGTGGAGATAGGCAACCTTCCAGAAAAAGAATTCAGAATAATGAGAGTGAAGATGATCCAGGACCTTGGAAAAAGAATGGAGGCAAAGATTGAGAAGATGCAAGAAATGTTTAACAAAGACCTAGAAGAATTAAAGAACAAACAGACAGAGATGAACAATACAATAACTGAAATGAAAACTACACTAGAAGGAATCAATAGCAGAATAACTGAGGCAGAAGAACGGATAAGTGACCTAGAAGACAGAATGGTGGAATTCACTGCTGCGGAACAGAATAAGGAAAAAAGGATGAAAAGAAATGAAGACAGCCTAAGAGACCTGTGGGACAACATTAAACACAACAACATTCGCATTATAGGGGTCCCAGAAGGAGGAGAGAGAGAGAAAGGACCTAAGAAAATATTTGAAGAGATTATAGTCGAAAACTTCCCTAACATGGGAAAGAAAATAGCCACCAGGAAGGGCAGAGAGTTCCCATACAGGATAAACCCAAGGAGAAACACGCCAAGACACAAGTAATCAAATTGGCAAAAACTAAAGACAAAGAAAAATTATTGAAAGCAGCAAGGGAAAAATGACAAATAACATACAAGGGGACTTCCATAGGTTAACAGCTGATTTCTCAGCAGAAACTCTACAAGCCAGAAGGGAGTGGCATGATATACTTAAAGTGATAAAAGGGAAGAACCTACAACCAAGATTACTCTACCCGGCAAGGATCTCATTCAGATTCGATGGAGAAATCAAAAGCTTTACAGATAAGCAAAACCTAAGAGAACTCAGCACCACCAAACCAGCTCTACAACAAATGCTCAAGGAACTTCTCGAGGTGGGAAACACAAGAGAAGAAAAGGACCTACAAAAACAAACCCAAAACAATTAAGAAAGTGGTCATAGGAACATACATATTGATAATTACCTTAAATATGAATGGATTAAATGCTCCAACCAAAAGACACAGGTTTGCTGAATGGATACAAAAACAAGACACATATATATGCTGTCTAGAAGACACGCACTTCAGACATAGGGACACATTCAGACTGAAAGTGAGGGGATGGAAAGATATTCAATGCAAATGGAAATCAAAAGAAAGCTGCAATAGCAATACTCATCAGATAAAATAGACTTTGAAATAAAGAATGTTACAACAGACAAGGAAGGACACTACATAATGATCAAGAGATCAATCCAAGAAGAAGATATTACAATTATAAATATATAGGCACCCAACATATGAACACCTCAATACATAAGGCAACAGCTAACAGCTATAAAAGAGAAAATCGACAGTAACACAATAATACTGGGGGATATGAACACCTCATTTACACCAATGGACAGATCATCCATAATAAAAATAAATAAGGAAACAGAAGCTTTAAATGACACAATAGACCAGATAGATTTAATTGATATAGGACATTCCATCCAAAAATAGCAGATTACCCTTTCTTGTCAAGTGCACACAGAACATTCTCCAGGATACATCACATCTTGGGTCACAAATCAAAACTCGGAAAATTTAAGAAATTGAAATTATATCAAGCATCTTTTCTGATCACAACACTATGAGATTAGAAATGAATTACAGGGGAAAAAAGTAAAAGAAAAAACACATGGAGGCTAAACAATACACTACTTAATAATGAAGTGATCACTGAAGAAATCAAAGAGGAAATAAAAAAATGCCTAGAAACAAATGACAATGGAGACACGACGACCCAAATCTATGGGATGAGGCAAAAGTAGTTCTAATAGGGAAGTTTATAGCAATACAATCCTACCTTAAGAAACAGAAAACATCACGAATAAACAACCTAACCTTGCACCTAAAGTAATTAGAGAAAGAAGAACAAAAAAACCCCAAAGTTATCAGAAGGAAAGAAATCATAAAAATCAGATCAGATATAAATGAAAAAGAAATGAAGGAAACGATAGCAAAGATCAATAAAACTAAAAGCTGGTTCTTTGAGAAGATAAACAAAATTGATAAACCATTAGCCAGACTCATCAAGAAAAAAGGGAGAAGACTCAAATCAATAGAATTAGAAATGAAAAAGGAGAAGTAACAACTGACACTGCAGAAATACAAAAGATCATGAGAGACTACTACAAGCAACTCTATGCCAATAAAATGGACAATCTGGAAGAAATGGACAAATTCTTAGAAATGCACAATCTGCCAAGACTGAATCAGGAAGAAATAGAAAATATGAACAGACCAATCACAAGCACTGAAATTGAAACTGTGATGAAAAATCTTCCAACAAACAAAAGCCCAAGACCAGAAGGCTTCACAGGCAAATTCTATCAAACATTTAGAGAAGAGCTAACACCCATCCTTCTCAAACTCTTCCAAAATATAGCAGAGGGAGGAACACTCCCAAACTCATTCTACGAGGCCACCATCACCCTGATACCAAAACTAGACACAGATGTCACAAAGAAAGAAAACTACAGGCCAATATCACTGATGAACATAGATGCAAAAATCCTCAACAAAATACTAGCAAAAAGAATCCAACAGCACATTAAAAGGATCATACACCATGAGCAAGTGGGGTTTATTCCAGGAATGCAAAGATTCTTCAATATACGCAAATCAATCAACGTGATACACCATATTAACAAATTGAAGGAGAAAAACCATATAATCACCTCAATAGATGCAGAGAAAGCTTTTGACAAAATTCAAAACCCATTTATCATAAAAACCCTGCAGAAAGTAGGCATAGAGAGAACTTTCCTCAACATAATAAAGGCCATATATGACAAACCCACAGCCAACATCGTCCTCAATGGTGAAAAACTTAAAGCATTTCCACTAAGATCAGGAACAAGAAAAGGTTGCCTACTCTCACCACTCTTATTCAACATAGTTTAGGAAGTTTTAGCCACAGCAATCAGAGAAGAAAAGGAAATAAAAGGAATCCAAATCAGAAGAGAAGAAGTAAAGCTGTCACTGTTTGCAGATGACATGATACCATACATAGAGAATCCTAAACATGGTACCAGAAAACTACTAGAGCTAATCAATGAATTTGGTAAAGTAGCAGGATACAAAATTAATGAACAGAAATCTCTTGCATTCCTA
The DNA here is from genome assembly GCF_963924675.1 of Phocoena phocoena. Lineage (NCBI taxonomy): Eukaryota > Metazoa > Chordata > Mammalia > Artiodactyla > Phocoenidae > Phocoena > Phocoena phocoena. The sequence goes on along the minus strand of NC_089220.1, from coordinate 31,331,565 downwards.
TACACTAATGATGAAAAATCTGAAAGTGAAATCAAGAAAACACTCCCATTTACCATTACAACAAAAAGAATAAAATATCTAGGAATAAACTTACCTCTAAGGAGACAAAAGACCTGTATGCAGAAAATTGTAAGACACTGATGAAAGAAATTAAAGATGATACAAATAGATGGAGAGATATACCATGTTCCTGGATTGGAAGAATTAACATTGTGAAAATGACTCTACTACCCAAAGCAATCTACAGATTCAATGCAATCCCTATCAAACTACCACTGGCATTTTTCACAGAACTAGAACAAAAGATTCCACAATTTGTATGGAAACACAAAAGACCCCGAATAGCCAAAGCAATCTTGAGAACAAAAAACGGAGCTGGAGGAATCAGGCTCCCTGACTTCAGACTATACTACAAAGCTACAGTAATCAAGACAGTATGGTACTGGCAGAAAAACAGAAAGATAGATCAATGGAACAGAATAGAAAGCCCAGAGATAAACCCACGCACATATGGTCACCTTACCTTTGATAAAGGAGGCAGGAATGTACAGTGGAGAAAGAACAGCCTATTCAATAAGTGGTGCTGGGAAAACTGGACAGGTACATGGAAAAGTATGAGATTAGATCACTCCCTAACACCATACACAAAAATAAGCTCAAAATGGATTAAAGACCTAAATGTAAAGCCAGAAACTATCAAACTCTTAGAGGAAAACATAGGCAGGACACTCTATGACATAAATCACAGCAAGATCCTTTTTGACTCACCTCCTAGAGAAATGGAAGTTAAAAACAAAAATAAACAAATGGGACCTAATGAAACTTCAAAGCTTTTGCACAGCAAAGGAAACCATAAACAAGACCAAAAGACAACCCTCAGAATGGGAGAAAATTTTTGCAAATGAAACAACTGACAAAGGATTAATCTCCAAAATTTATAAGCAGCTCATGCAGCTCAATAACAAAAAAACAAACAACCCAATCCAAAAATGGACAGAAGACCTAAATAGACATTTCTCCAAAGAAGATATACAGACTGCCAACAAACACATGAAAGAACGCTCAACATCATTAATCATTAGAGAAATGCAAATCAAAACTACAATGAGATATCATCTCACACCAGTCAGAATGGCCATCATCAAAAAATCTAGAAACAATAAATGCTGGAGAGGGTGTGGAGAAAAGGGAACCCTCTTGCACTGTAGGTGGGAATGTAAATTGATACAGCCACTGTGGAGAACACTATGGAGGTTCCTTAAAAAACTACAAATAGGGCTTCCCTGGTGGTGCAGTGGTTGAGAATCTGCCTGCTAATGCAGGGGACATGGGTTCGAGCCCTGGTCTGGGAGGATCCCACATGCCGCGGAGCAACTAGGCCCGTGAGCCACAACTACTGAGCCTGCGTGTCTGGAGCCTGTGCTCCACAACAAGAGAGGCCACGATAGTGAGAGGCCCGTGCACCGCTATGAAGAGTGGCCCCCACTTGCCACAACTGGAGAAAGACCTCACACAGAAACGAAGACCCAACACAGCAAAAATAAATAAATAAATTACTAAACTCCTACCCCCAACATCTAAAAAAAATACTGCAAGGTCAATACAAGCAACAAAATGCCTCCTATGAAAAAAAAAACTACAAATAGAACTACCATATGACCCAGCAATCCCACTACTGGGCATATACCCTGAGAAAATCATAATTCAGAAAGGGTCATGTACCAAAATGTTCATTGCAGCTCTATTTACAATAGCCCAGAGATGGAAACAACCTAAGTGTCCATCATCGGATGAATGGATAAAGAAGATGTGGCACATATATACAATGGAATATTACTCAGCCATAAAAAGAAATGAAATTGAGCTATTTGTAATGAGGTGGATAGACCTAGAGTCTGTCATACAGAGTGAAGTAAGTCAGAAAGAGAAAGACAAATACCGTATGCTAACACATATATATGGAATTTAAGAAAAAAAATGTCATGATGAACCTAGGGGTAAGACAGGAATAAAGACACAGACCTACTAGAGAACGGACTTGAGGATATGGGGAGGGGGAAGGGTGAGCTGTGACAAAGCGAGAGAGAGGCATGGACATATATACACTAACAAACGTAAGGTAGATAGCTAGTGGGAAGCAGCCGCATGGCACAGGGAGATCAGCTTGGTGCTTTGTGACCACCTGGAGGGGTGGGATAGGGAGGGTGGGAGGGAGGGAGACGCAAGAGGGAAGAGATATGGGAACGTATGTATATGTATAACTGATTCACTTTGTTGTAAAGCAGAAACTAACACATCATTATAAAGCAATTATACTCCATAAAAAAAAAAGATGTGTGTGTGTATGTGTGTGTGTGTGTATATATATATATATGTATATATACATGTATATATATGTATAATGTAATCTTACTTAGCCATAAAAAAGAATGAAATTTTGCCATTTGCAGCAACATGGATGGACTTGGAAGGCCTTATGTTAAGTGAAATAAATCGGACAGAGAAAGACAAATACTTTATGATATCACATATATGTGGATTCTAAAAAATACAATGAACTAGTGGATAAAACAAAAAAAGAAGCAGACTCACAAATACAGAAAACAAACTAGTGGTTACCAGTGGGGAGAGGCGAGGGGCAGTAGGGGTGAGGGCGTGGGAAGTACAAACTGTTGAGTGTATAACAGGCTCAAAAACACGGTGTCAGGAGTAAAAGCAGGGTACTGCACATGCCCCCTACACTCAACACCACAAAGGGGTGGGCAGACCACCTAAGCCACCCCTTTAGCCCCACCCATGGACACATCCCTACGCTCTCCCCATATAAGGAATCAGCTGGCCCCCACCCTAGGGGTTCGAGCGAGCGAGGGAACCTGTTACCTGTTTTTGCTCCCCCCTGCTAATAAAGTCTTGCCTGAATTTCTTGTCTGGCCTCTTATCAATATCTATTGATTAAGGCAGGCCAAGAACCCCGGTTGGTGACAAAAAGACACACCTGTGATTTTCCTAACTCCTCTCAGCCTCCCTTTACTCATTCTTCCTCACCTTCCCATCTCAAATTGTTGGAGTATCCCAGAAGGCTCAGTCTTCACACCTTTTTTACCTATTCACAACCAAAAGAGTCCCTAGGTGATGCCATCCAGTTCCACGGATTTAAATAGCTTCTATAACCTAACAACTTCCAAATGTACAGTTTCAGTGGGAAACATCCCCCTGAAGTGAAGACCTGCCCTCCTACCTGACATCTCCACTTGAAAGTTTAACAGGTATATATAAATTAACATGAAAAAATTCTTGATTTTTTACCCCAACACTCTTTCTGCCCCAATCTGCTGCTAATCAATCATTCACATCCAAATTAAGGTCAAATACTTTCATCCAATTACTCAAGCCAGCTTCTCTGGAGTCATCTTTAGCTCCTCTAATTCCTATCTCACATCTAATCCATCACTGAGTTCTGTCAAAATATTTCTTGAATCTGACAATCTCTGACTATATCTTCTTCTAATATTCTAGTCCACCATCATCTCTTTTCTGGACCACTGTCATCACAATACCCACATGTAACATAATAAAGAATCTGTCTGGTCTTGGTCCTGGGTTCTTGGGAGGGAGCTACTCACTTGGAATTTCCTGAGTGACAGGAGCATCTTTGTTATTGGGACCACAGCTGAGTTTATGCTAATGAGATGACTCACTGTGGGTCCCTAGATAGTCACAAGATAGAGGCTGGTCATGTGGGGATGATCAACCATGTGACTAGAGGGTTGGGACCTTGAGCCATGTGATAGCAACCTGACCTCCTGACCTCCAAGGAGGAACGTGGGGCAGGAGATTGAGTTCAGTCACACAGCCAATGATACAATCAACCATAGATGATGAAAATCCTAATTTTAAAATCCCAATAAAAAAACTCTTGATGAGCTTCCTGGTTGGTGAACACATCAATGTGCTGGGATGGTGGCATACCCTGATTCCACAGGGAGAAAACAAGGACACTCTGCCTTTAGGACCCTCCCCAGACCTTGCCCTAAGGGCCTGTTCTTTCAGCTGTTCCTAATTCATAACCATTATGATAAAACACTAATCCTAAGTATAGTGCTTTCCTGAGTTCTGAGTCATTCTACTGAATTACTGAACCTGTTTTCGCTCAGGAACTACCTGTTTTCGCTCAGGGCTATCAGGAACCACTGAATTTGTAACCAGTTGATCAGAAGCACAGGTGGCCTAATATCGCACAGCTTTCAGCTGGTGTCTGATGAGGGGAGTTTTATGGAGAGCTGTGCACTTAATCTATGAAGTCTGTGCTAATGCTACATAGTTAGTGTCAACATTGCACTGCGCTACCGACCACTCATTACCGTGGTATCTACACTCCTAGCTAAATATCTTCCTTTCTGCACTAGATCCCAACCATCTTATATACTGAAGGGCAGTGATTCATCAAAAATCTTGCTCACCACACTGCATGATTCATCATAAAAAATGCTACTATTTCTCCCATCTTATTAACAAATTTCTCTAGACCTTACTTCCCCATGTTATTATCCCATTTCTTTGTTCTTACCCGCAGTAAAATTTCTCAAACAAGTTGTCTATGCTTGCTGCTCTTTCCACTTTCCCTTAGACCCATTCCAACCATCACTGACATCCATGTTACTAAATGCAACATTTAACTCTCTGTTCTCATCTTATTTCATGAGCAAAATTTGACACCGTTGATCACATTTTCCTTCTCTTCCCTTAAACCTGGTTTTCCTTTTACCTCACTGAGAACCCTTCTTAGTCTCCTGTATTGGTCCCTCCTGTACACCCCAACCCTCTGAACTTGGAGTACCCCCAGGGCACAGTGTTTGGTCTTCTCTACCTACATTAACTTCTATCCACAAGCTTAACGCAAGCATGGTGACCGCTGCTAAAGTAGAAGACCTAAAGAGAATATAAAGTTTCCTAACATACTATACAGAATGTCCAAGATAAAATAAACATTCACTTGTTACAAGAATCAGGAAACAGTAACTTGAATTAGGAAAGACTATCAAGTGACGTTAGCAAAGATTTTAAAGGAACCATCATAAAAGTGCTTCAAAGAGCAATAAACAAATGAAAATTTAGAAAAATCTCACCAGAGCCCCCCCAAAAACAAAAAAAGTGACATCAGTGAAATGGCAGAGTAAGAACCTCCAAAACATTCTCCATTAATGCAATGAGAACACTGGCAAAAGTTGTCAAATCTACTTTTTCAGAACTTTGGAAATTAAAAAAGGCCTGCAGTGATGTTGGGAACATTTTTGTAAGAAGAATGACTCAACCTCGGTTAAAGCAGAAAGCTTGGTGGCATTTTTAGCCTACCTGTTCCCACTCGACCCACGCTCCTTGGTAAACATGAAAACCAGCAGTCTAAAATCATGATATAAAGCAGTAACCGCTGGAAGGGGCATAATGGGGTGGAGCTCCTTGAAGTCTTATTCCCTGAGAATTTTCATTATTTGACCAGTCTGGTGGTTCCCTGGAAGACCCACTCGCAAGGCTGCCTTTAGTTTTCCTGACTTGGAGCTCAACTAGGGCAAACAGACTTCTCCCTGGAAGTGTTTGCTGAAAAAATTCAGAGGCCATTGTTTAACAGCATACTGCCTGAGGTGGTAGATAACAGGGCAAGGAATAGTCTAACCAAAACACTCAAAGGAAAATATGAGGCATAAGGTGTCCATAGAGGACTCTGAAAAGCTCAAACATATTCCTGACACTCTGGAAGGACATGCACATGAGCAGAACTGTCCACGTGCCCACAGCAGTGTGTGAGCTCAGGAGAGATCTGAGAAGGCCCTAAACACTCACCTGTGGCTAACCTTGAGGCTCTGAGCAAGCAAGAAGTAACAGCTTAAGGCGGAGTGTAACCTGCCTGGGTACTGAAGGCATACCCAATCAAGCACACAGAGCCCCTTGACAAACACTGGGAAACTTACTGCTTCCAGGTGTTTAAGAAAACCTCTGCCCAATAAAAACAAGAACAGCCCCATTTAAAAATGGGCAAAGGACTTGAATAGACATTTCCCCAAGGAAGATATACAGATAAACAATAATCACTGTATGAACGAATGTCCTGCATCATTAGTCATTAGGGAAATGCAAATCAAAACCACAGTGAGATACCACTTCACACCCACTAGTAAGGGTTTAATTAAAAAAAAAAGTGGACAATGACAACTGTTGGCAAGAATGGAAAAATCAGAAGCCTCATATATTGCTGGTGGGAACGTAAAATGACGTAGTTTTTGGGAAATAGCTTGGCAGTTCCTCAAAATGTTAAACATGGAGTTACCATATGACCCAGCATTTCTACTACTAGGTATTTACTCAAGAGAAATGAAAACACATCCATACAAAAATCCGTACATGAATGTTCATAGCACCATTATTCATAATAGCCAAGAAATGAAAACAACCTAAATGTTCATCAATGAAAAATAAATATTCCAACTGATGGAATATTAGCCATTAAAAGGAATGAAGTTTTGATACGTTACATGAATGAACCTTGAAAACATTATGCTAAGTGAACAAAGTCAGTCACAAAAGACCATAAGTTGTATTATTCTATGAAATCTATAGACAAAAGTAGATTAGTGGTTAACTAGGATGGGAGAAGGGTAGGGGACAACAGGAAGTGGCTACTACTGAGTATGGTGTTTCTCTTAGGGTGATGAAAATGTTCTAAAATTAGACTGTGGTGATGATAGCTGCATAACACTGAATAAACTAAAAACACCTGAACAGAAAACATTAAATGGGCTAATTTTTTAGAATGTAGAAACCAGTAGTCAACAAATATACTCTCTTTTTCAAGTGGTTTGGGAGACAACAAATATATTCTCTTTTTTAAGTGGTTTGGGAGAGCAGGGAAGGACAGTATTATTGGCCTATACCTGGTACTCTAAGTCCTCTTCTGTATGTTGCTGAATAAAGATTCTTATGAAGCAAGCATTAACATTTATCTAAGAGAGGAAATAATTTCAACTTGAAGTATAGTAGTATACTGTAGTAATTATGGAATATTTGACTGATACATGATGAAGATGACGTATCTTTTGAGGTCCTTCTAGTAGTATTGGGTTTTAGAGTACTGAATTCAACATTTTCCTCTACAAAAGTAGTTATATGTCTAGGACCCATATTTTGAAACAGTACAGACCTAGGTCCAGTATAGTACAGGTCCAATATAGACACAGAGACCAGTATAGAGAAATACACTTGGGAAGAAGTCTACTGTGGTAGTCTCCACTCCATGAAATAAAACAAATGAGGGAAACCTTAGAAGGTACTTTAATATTACTGGTTTTAAGAGCTTAGCTTTGATGATTTTGAAAGATAAGAAACAAAATCAAACTGTCTTCCAGTGGGACATGCAGGTGACCTCAACGTAATGACTACAATCACAGTATTTTTGAATGGATCTCTACTTTGTGGCAGGGGAATCTACAGGGAGGATAGTTTTTACACATTCCCCATCACCTACATTGTCTTACAGCTTTCTTTAAACTTTTAGAAAGATAGATAAAAAGGAGTTTCCGAAGATGAGCAAGAAATCCGCATTCATCAAAGATGAGTAAAAAAACTCATTACTTTTCTAAGGTCACTTCTTTCCTTTAGTCCTGCTTAAATGCAAAAGCTAGTAACTTCACCTGTACCAAATCCATACCAAAGTAATAAACTATTTAAAAGAAAGTGGACTTTGTCCACATGCTTTTTATTTAAATTGTTTCATTTACTATGACATCAAGGCTTGCTGAAGCAAAGTAACTTGCCAAGGTCAAACTGAAAAGAAACGGAGTGGTCTCGCTGGATTCCAACTCGGGTTGGTGTTGTGTTAAGCCAACAACAATCTAAATTTCAAGACGAATGCAACCTTCTGGGAACTCCGCGTAGGAATAGATGCAAAGAAATAGACACCAAAACTACTTTCAACGTGCTTTAAAAATATCAACTATAATTCAGCGACCATCTTTTGAGGGCTGCTACAACGTGCTTCATTCAATTCACAAGGATTTATTTAACTCATAACAAGCCTGGAAGAATTAAGCCAGTTCACAAACTAATAAGCTGACACCTGAAGATGCCCGAAATTATACAGTTAAATTAAGTAAATACAACTAGTTCCAATGATGCAGAGTATCGTCAAGCTGTAGCTGGGGGCGGGCGGGCGCGGAGCGGGGTAGGATGGAAGTTTAGTAATCACCCAGACTTGGGTTAAAATCTGCTTCTGACATCACTCTCAGAAGCACATCCAGGTAACTACCAAAGAGGTAAAAGGGGGACTCGAGATCCCACTACCAGCGCGGGGAGAGACTACGAGACTAGGACGGCCTAAACGCCCGCCCCTTCCTAGCCCAGACTGCCGTTCCGGGTCGCACGCGCTACACTTTCACAGAACTCTCCTTCCAGCCAGACTTGTGGTCCCACCCCTTCCGGAATCCCTACCCCACTTTTTCTCACGGCGCTCACCAACATGGGAACTCCGTAGCGAAGGGTCTTATTCTTGCGCAGGGCGCGCATCACAGCGTGCGCGAACATGACTGAACTCTCCGACCCGCTTGGATGCCCAGCCAAACAGGCCAGCGTGGCTTCCCTAATCTCAGTGGCTCTGGGTCCCTCCCGAGGAGTACGGTCCTTGACTGACCTCCTTTCCTTTGCCTCCCAGTGCAGGGCCCTTCCAGATAGGTCTCCGCCAGGCAAAAGCAATCGATCCGTAGTAACATACTCACGCTTCCCCCCGGAAATTCGAGCGTCAGAGGTTTGGTCAGACAAGCTGGTTTGCAATGCGGACTTAGGGACTTACGTCGTGTTTGCAGTAACCGTCAAAGGATATAGAAACCTGTACCTCCTGTGTTGTGGGTCTCTTCTTAGAACACTCCCTGGCACATAAAATCAGCTCAATAAAATGAGGTTTGAAAAAGTTACTTTGAAGCCAGTACTCTAGCCTCTATAGTTACGTGTGGGATATGGATGAGGCAGGAGATAGATGGGCTCCAGGCTAGGCATTTACACCTGGCCTCCTGTTCACACCTCCTGGGGTAAGAAGATGAGCTCCAGGCCGGACATTCATTACCAGCCCCCTGTTTGCAATTCCTGAGGCAAAAGACAAACGGGCCCCAGACTACATATTTATGACCAGACTCCTGTCTATATTTCGAGATCTGCACTTCAATATAAGAAACAACAACAGGAATAGGGTAGATAACCGGACATTGGACACTTTTATGGCAGGGACATAGAGGGGCTAAACCCTGTTAAAAGATCAAGAAGTCATACATTTCCCATCCTTGGGGCAAGGGAGACGTTGCACAGGTGCAGAAAGGCTCCTTGGGGGTTAAAAAGGAGGGGACACTATCCCATAATATGTGATGCTAAGGCCATCCCATAGGCTTCTGGGCTGTAATCCATATTGGAAAAAAGTTGCCCACTTATGTTGGGGAGGGTCCTAGGGCAGGTCAGGTGTGAAAAAAGAAATCAGATAATTGGCCAAAGGTATACAAAGACCTGGAAGAACCTCCCTGTATAAATGACTTAACTGCCTCTTTCCTGGGCTCCTCCTCATTAGGGAGCCTACCCACACCCTTTCTCTCCAGGTGTGCATCTCTGCCTTGCTTCTATCTTAACTAACCAAACTTTCTCTGTGTGCGCTCCCACTTGTTTTTGTGCTGTGTCTCTAATAATAAACTTGTACCTGTTTTTACAGGTTTTGTCTCCATGAGAAATGCATTTTTCACTGGGGGCAAGACCCAGGGGGCGTGGTGGCCAGGATTCCTGGTTTTCATCCAGGCTCCCCAGGTTCAGTTCCTGGGCAGGGAAGTGAGATCTTGCTTCACACCACCCCTCACTGCTGCCTCCCTGAGATCAGGTAGTTCACCATCTTAATAAAAATAGGGGGAAAAGTGCTATGAGAGTTTAGGTTGAATGGTAATTGATGTAATGTCTTGGTATCAGTGAACCTTTAATGCTAGTGCTTTTACTGCCAGATAGCCTGTAATCTTCAGTCATTTATGAATGTCTAGTTTCCACTCAGTCACCAACCATCCAGCACACCTTTCTGTAGGTCATTAGAAACCTCGAGGAACACAGAGGTGAAAAGATGATCCCTGCCATAAAGAGGCTGGCAATCTAATGGGCAGCAAATGAACCACAGGTAGCTTGGGAAACAGCCCCCGACGTGTGCCATTTGCCAGGGTGAGTCAGAGAAAGCCTCAACTGTCAAGTGTTTGAGGTTACATAATAGTATAGAGTGCAGGTGACATGACTCACATTTCCCATGCTATCCCTGAAATCTTTCCATCTATCCCTGCCTCTCTATTGCCACTGAAATATTCCTGGTTTAATCCCTTATCACATTTCTATCTATTAAATTCACCCCTAAGTGTCTGTAGAAGAGAAATTCCTGATCTTCTTCCTGCCTTTAGGCTGATCTAGTTAACACTCATATCTAGGCCCACCGGGTCTAAAACAGCAACACAAACAAACAAAAAACTTAATTATAGGGGGACTTCCCCGGCAGACCGGTGGTTAAGACTCTGCACTTCCAATGCAGAGGGCGACAGTTTGATCCCTGGTGGGGAGGAACTGAGATCCCACATGCCATGGGTGTGGCCAAAAAACTTAAAAAACAAAAACAAAACCTTAATTATGAACTCAAGTCTATCTCCCACACTGCTGACAGTTATCTAAGAGACATAAATAATGATGAGATTCTCTTTTTTTTTTTCTGCCTACAGTAGTCACTCCAATTTTCTTAGCAAGTAATTGAAGTGCGCTTGTAATATGACTTTAGCCTGCCTTTATGGCAACTGTTCTTCATTCACTCCATGCTCCATCCTGGAGGAGATATTAACTCCCTGAGTATTGCATGAACTTCCACATCTTCCAGATGCAGCTTTAGGCACGCCAGGTTCTTGAAGCCTCCCTTACTCCACAGGCAATGTAAATTATTTCCTCTTCAGAGCTCCACTAGGCTTTGACTAAAATGTATCACAGAGCTCTATCACACTGTCGGTTTTGGTGTACAAAGTCATTGTTGTCCAAACAGTATATAAGAAAGATGAAAAAAAGGAGAGTGGAAAGAATAGTTCAGGGTTTGAATTTGAACATTGGGGTTTTGTTTTGGGTTCTGGGGCTGAGCAAATGTATCAACCCTCGCCCCCAAAGTATCACCTGAACTGAACCAGGAAGATTTTAAAGTGATCAGGGTAAGGTTTATTAAAGTAAGACTGCTAATCCCTTCTCTTACCCCTATTTCTCCAATCTTCCCCAACCCCAATCTCTCCAAAAAAGAGACACCTTGCAAACCTGGGGACTGGAGCAGTAAGAAAGGTGGGAAGACTTAGCCTGAGAGGTTAAGTCACACTACATAGTTGCTGGGAGAAAATTATTTAGATTCATGGGAAAGAGTCTGGAGCAGTTGTAGAATACAGGAGAATTTAGGATTGCAGAGATGGTCTTGTGAACAGGGTTGCTATGGTTTATGAATAGTCTCCTTCGGTGCTGTGATTCTTTTGTATTTTGTTTTAAAGTATTTGGCTTACACTTTTTGTTGTATGTTTGTTTGTTTAACTTATCTCTGTGCAGAGACAGAAACATATAGGGCCATAGGATTTATTAGAGAATATATTGTGAAGTGTGCGAGAATTTGTATATGGCATTGCCTCTCGCCTTAGCCACTTCCTTTTGATACTTCAGAGCTCATACAGCATCCAGGTTAGTCAAGTGTATTAATTCTCCAACTTTTCCTCATATCTTAAATGCTGAGGGAACTGTTCTAAAAGTCCAGACCTTTTCCTACCCTTTCACTACATAAAATGTCACCTTATGGATCTGACTCCAATAAAGGCTGGCACTCAGCTAATAGTCAATAACGGATTAAATCATATACATGTATTCTAGGTAATGCCATAGCTAATAATCTGTTATCCTTATCAGATAAAGCATATATTCAATTTAAGAGAATATAGGTCTTCAGTCTCCCATTCATTCCATCATCCAAATAAGCACTTATTAAGAACCTTGAAATGATCTTGAAGGAGCAACTAAATAGTAAGAATTACAAGTATGCTGGAAGATTTTCATGAAACAAAATTTGGGGCAGTGAAAAATGTAAGCACCTAACAAATAATATATATTCTCCCTTTAAGCATCACTACTGTATACCTTAGTACATCTATCTGATAAATCAAAGTGTATTTGTCATCATTTTACAATTCTCACAAAAAACACAAAATAGCTCATCAGTATGGCTTCTGCTGCTTTCCCATAAATATGGCTCAAATCCCATCTGTGTGTTTCTAGTGTTAATAAACAGAAAAAATAGTTGAACCAGCCATCTTAACTGTCACGTTTCCATGTGGCAGTTTATACAAATTTACATCCAGAGAACAAGGCATCTCCACCGTCCATGCCAGTCCCTCAGCACTAGTATGTTCTTGATATCTAGCCAAGTTACATAATCCTCCAGTATCTGCTCTACCATCACTTAACTCATGCAAGTATATGGGAGTGTTGTTATCAAAATCACCAATCTTGAGAGCTTTAATACTGAAGTTAGGTTTTAGAACTATGGCCAAATTTAATGGCTGTGATACAGAAAGCTTACTTCATGAATCATCTGGTTTCATAATTGACATCTAGTATATAATTTAATTCGCTAAAAATCTTAAAATTTTGGAAGAGCATGATTCCAGACTCATTTTACAGGTGCACAAACTGAGGCTCAGAAAGGTTAAGAAGCTTGCACAACAGTTAACATTTGTACTATTTGTGAACTAGTACAAATGCCCCAACTTGAACTAAACTTCCTATAACATTTGACAATACTGACTATCTCCTCCTTGAAATTCTCTGCTCCCATGGCTTCCATGAATGTTTGGCTCCCATGGATCCTCTCCAACTTTGAGACTTCCTTTTGTCTTCTTCAGCCTTATAAACCTTCAACTGGGGTCTTTAGCTCTCTTCCATTTTTTTTATTTGTCCCAGTGACTCTCAAACTGTAGTGTGCACAGGATCCCCTGGAGACTTTATCAAAACACAGATTGCTGTGTTCCATCCCCAAGGTTTCTGATTCAGTAGATCTGGAATGGGACCTGAAAAACTGGATTTTCTAAGAAGCTTCCAGATGCTGCTGCCGGTGGTGGTGGTCCAGGGACTACACTATGAGAACTATTGCTGTATCCTCTTTTGCTGGGTAAACCCAACTTTCACCTTGGCTTCAAATTTTATCACAGTGTGGGTGACTTCTGCTACATTTCTAGTAGCCTAAATGGTTTTCTAACACCCCAAAGTCAACATTCCACAAAGATATCCTTTTGGAGGGGGTAAGGAGTCTTTCCCTCCATTCTAACTAATTTCTATAGCTAGAACTAGAGAGTTGGCTACTCAGTTTCCAATTCAGTCCAATTGCAAACCACTTAAAATTAGTCCTGACATTATTCAATTAGGAAATTCACTGTTTTGCCCTTATTGCACATTTCTCCTGATAGTGATCATTAACAATCCAGTTTTAGAATTATTCATGTAGTTGTCTTATTACTTTTTATAGAGTATAGGCTACAGGATGAATGGGACTGTGTCTAATACATTTCTGTCCTCCATGACTTTTTTCATAGTCCTAAACCATAATTCATACTTTTTGGAAAAACAAATGAAATGGCAACTGGAAAGGTGGCAAGAGTTTCCCATACCATTCTCATACAGTGAAGAATCCCCCATTAGTGATTCCTAAGCCAAACAAAAATCTGCTCCATAACACTTTGGAGAAAATCAAAGGTAACTCTTCTATACCAAAGTGCTAGAGACCTCTTCTGTACAGATTAGTGAAAGCAAAAAAATTCAAAGTTAATTGCATTGTCTTGAAGTACACTTACTACTTTGATTAAAAACGAGTTTCATGAAGTAGAGAAAATCAGGAAAATGCTAACTTTCCAATTGCCATGGGACTATAAAGCCCATTGAAAGCTTTCTGAATACTGTCAATTAAGCTAACCAGGGCTTCCTTTCTGAACCGGTGAATGTGTGCTTTTATGATATAAGTCAATGGTGAAACAGGATTTTATCTATTGAAATTTATGTTTACAAACCTTTGCAGAAAAACATATTTAGAAATGTAAAGACAAATCTTTGAATCCAGGGCAAGTAAAGTGTATTTTCATCTGAAGATAAACTTTTTGGAAAGGAAACCATTAAAAAAAATGGCCTATCTGTATGTGTGTTTTAAGTGCTTGAGTGACATCTGTTGCTCCGGTTAAAAAACAAGTCAAATATCATTGTACTATAAAGTTTCCTATACATCAAAACACAATGCACATCCAATAAAAATAGAACTTGACACCTCAAAAGTAAATCTGCTTACTAAAGTGCCACTTCAAAATCATGAAACACTTTTTTTAATTTAATTTTTTTTCAGTTTTATTGAGATAAATTGACACGTAACATTATATAAGATTAATGTGAACAACATAACTGGATATACATATATATTGTGAAATGATTACCACAATAAATTAACATACATCATCTCATATAGTTACAATATTTTTTCCTTGTGTTGAGAACTTTTAAGATCTATAACACTATTAATAATACTACTTTGCATAACCCCCCAAATCAAAAAGGGTATCAAAATAGAAATTATAAGTTATGTGGCAAGTAATAAAAAGGAAAAAAATTTCATATGAAATCTATTATTTAAGATGACAGAAAATAAATATCTGACTTACAAAAAAAGAAAAAGAAGAACCAAGAGAAAGTATAAAGAGAGAATTAGTCAAAAGAAAACCTAAGATAAAAGAAATGGACAACAAACAAAACCAGAAGAATGGATCAATAAAACCAAAAGCTGGTTAGTACAAAGAATCAATTAATAGATTAAGGGAAGAAAATTAATGTTAGGGATGAGGCAGAAAATAAAAACATGTAAAAGAAAATAAAAATGATTACATGAGAATTTCAAGTTTTAGTCTATTATAGTAAATCAATTGAACAGCTAGATAAATTGATGTTTTGGTGATAAAACATAAATGATCATTTAAAAGTCGAATATAACAATTACTATGGAAATTGGAAATTTACCGTTAAGAAGAACTAGGCAGTTGGCTGTGACACAGGAGGAAACATTCACGTTAATTGAGCCAAACCATATCTTGCAAAAGTCTAGTGCAGGGGCTTCCCTGGTGGCACAGTTTTTAAGAATCCTCCAGCCAACGCAAGGAACACGAATTCGATCCCTGGTCCGGGAAGATCCCACATGCTGGGGAGCAACTAAGCCCGCACGCCACAACTACTGAGCCTGCACTCTAGAGCCCGTGAGCCACAACTACTAAGCCCGCGCACCTAGAGCCTGTGCTCGGCAACAAGAGAAGCCACCACAATGACAAGCCTGCCACCACAACGAAAGAATAGCCCATGTCACCACAAGTAAAGCAACGCACAGCAACAAAGACCCAACGCAGCCAAAAATTAATTAACTAATTAATTAATTTTAAGAAAGTCTAGTGCAAAATTATATTCCTCCTCTATTAAGATCTTCTTGGGGACTATTATATAGGTACTTTTACTGGTTCCTTAAAGGAATTTACCATTTCATGGTTTCAAGAGCCTTTTCCCCAACACTGTATGATCACAGACCTGATATCAACTTCCTTTGCCAGTTGTTTGAAGGTTTCTGGAAGAATTTAAGCCCTTATGGCTTGTCCTTTATGTCCTCCCTAGGTGCAAAGTTCTTTACTGTCTACATATGTTGGGTATCCCTCAAACAAAAAGTATCACTTTTTGTGGAGCCCCAGAGTGGATGCCCAGGGAAAATTTAGAAACCCAAGAGGAAGAATTGGAGTCTAGAGTGATAATGAGAAAATAAGGCAAATTTGAAAAGAAGCCTAAATGAGTAAGTAGTTGGTATTAGAATGGACTGATGGGTGGAGAAGCTAGATGTTAAAGGGGAGCTGGAAACTTCTAGGGGATTTCTAAGCAGGGGAGAGATGGGAATAAAAGCCACCCCAGCCCCTCGCTGTCCCCCAGAGCCAGGTGAACAAGGGGTGTCCCATGGGTGGCAGCTGCAAAAACCAGGCCACCAGACATAAAAAACTAAGTCACCAGCAGTGTGGTGGAGTAAAACTCCCCTCCAGGAGACACTGGTGCACTGGAGTGTAGCAGAGGGAGAGCTTAAAATAGTGCCTGCCCTCCAAGGTCTCTGAAAAGGATTAGAGTCAGCCCTTAGATGAATGTTTAGTTAGAGGCCTGCCCCTCAGATCGCAGTCATAATGGTTAGCTAATAGGCTTCCTTCACAGAAAGACCAAGCATTTGGGTCTGTTGCCTTTTGCTGTGTCCTGGGGGTGGTAGCTGTTTAAGAACTCTTTCTCTCTTGGCTACAATCCTGTGGGACCCAAGATCATAAGCCCCTCTGTCCTCCAGAGCCAGGCAATGTAGAGGTGTCTCCTGGCAGCAGCCACAAATATCTGGGTGCCAGACAGAGGGGTATGAGCTCCTTTCTAGGGGACATCAGCTATTACAGTCCCATGGGACAGGAACGCAAACTCTCCTGGCCTCCAGAGCCATGCAGTTAAGATGCATGCCCTTGGCAGCAGCCACAAAGATCTGGGCAGCAGACGCATGTAAGAGGTCCTTTCCAGGAGATACTGGTGCTCTGGAGCATGGCAAAGGGAGAGTGCAAAGATGGCACCCGCCAGTCTCTGTCCCTGGAGAGTATTCCAGCAGGCTCCCAGATGTGTGTGTTAAATTAGATGCCTGCCCCTCAGGCTGATGCTTTAATACAAGCAGGTGAGCTTCCTTCACTTTATTTAATTTTTTAAAGTTTTATCTATACAATTTTTATTTTATATTTTTTAATTACAATGTTTTCTTCCAAGTTTACTGAGATGTAATTGACATACAGCACTGTATAAGTGTACAGCATAATGATGTAACTTACATCATGAAATGATTACCACAATAAGTTTAGTAAACATCCATCTCGTAAAGATACAATATTAAACAATTAGAAAAAATTATATTTTCCTTGTGATGAGACCTCGGGATTTACTCTCTTAACGACTTTCATATATAACATACAGCAGTGTTAATTATATTTATCCTGTGGTACACTACATCCCTGTATTTATTTATCATAAAACTGGAAGTTTGTACTTTTTGACTACCTTCATCCCTCCCCGCAACCCTGCCTGCAGTAGGCACAAATCTGATCTTGTGTTCTGTGAGTTTGTTTCTTTGTTTGTCTGTTTGTTTTGAGGTATAATTGACCAACAATGCTATATTAGTTCCTGGTATATAGCACAGTGATTCCATATTTCTATACATTTCAAAATGATCACCATGGTAAGTCTACTTACCTTCTGTCACCATACAAAGACATTACATGATTATTGACTATATACTCCACAGAGTACATGTCATACCCATGACTCATTAATTCTGTAACTGGAAGTTTCTACCTCTCGATCTCTCCTCCCCTGCCTCCCCTCTGGCAACCAACTGTTCTTTGTACCTATGACTATGTTTCTATTTTGTTATGTTTGTTCATTTGTCTTGATTTTTATTTTTTTAATAAATTTATTTATTGAATTTATTTTTATTTTTGGCTGCATTGGGTCTTCATTGCTGTGCACGAGCTTTCTCTAGTTGCAGCGGGCAGGGGCTACTCTTCACTGCAGTGCGTGGGCTTCTCATTGTGATGGCTTCTCTTTGTTGCAGAGCATAGGATCTAGACACGCAGGCTTTAGTAGCTGTGGCAAGCAGGCTCAGTAGTTGTGGCTCGTGGGCTCTGGAACGCAGGCTCGGTAGTTGTGACAGACGGTATGAGTTGCTCTGCGACATGTTGGATCTTCCCAGACCAAGGCTCGAACCCATGTCCCCTGCATTGGCAGACGGATTCTTAACCACTGTGCCAACAGGGAAGCCCTGTCTTGATCTTTAGATTTCACATAAAAGTGAAATCATATAATATTTGTCTTTCTCTGGTTGACTTATTTCACTGAGCATAATACCCGCTAAGCCCATTCATGTTGCCACAAATGACAAGATTTCATTCTTTTTTATGGCTGAGTAATATTTTACTTTATAGATATATTGTATTCTGTGTATATACATATAAAATACATACTACACATATATATAAATACCAATATATATATAAATACACACATACACACACACACACACACACACACACACACACACATATATATATATATATATATATACACACATATATATCACATCGTCTTTTTCTATTCATCTATGGATGGACCCTTAGGTTGCTCCCATATCTTGGCTATTGTAAATAATGCTGCAATGAACATTGGGGTACATGTATCTTTTCAAATTAGTATTTTCATTTTCTTTGGATAAGTAACCAGGAAGGGATTTGCTGGATTGTATGGTAGTCCTATTTTTCAGTTTTTGAAGAACCTCCATACTCTTTTCCATAGTGGCTGCACCAATTTACACTCCCACCAACAGGACGTGAGGGTTCCCTTTTCTCCACATCTTGCAACACTTGTTATTTGTTGTCTTTTTGATGATAGCCATTCTGACAAGTGTGGAATATCCCTAATGATTAGTGATGTTGTAAACCTGAAACTAATAGAATGTTATATGTCAATTATACCTCAATACAAATTATTTAAAATGTACTGGTGCAAGGGGCAACATCATCTTTAAGGAGTTCAGTTGAGTCCCTCATCTGTAGAACAGTTCGATGATACGTTGTCACAGACCAGTGTTTGTTCAGAGCTCTGAGGATAATGAAGTAACAGAGGTCAGGGGCTGCACTTAAGAGCCTGAAACTACGGGACCAGAATTAGCATCAAAATGGCCAATATTGGAGGGGCTGCTGAAGTGATTTGCCTTTCACCTAAGGACTTCCGAGGTGCTAACAGACAATGTCATTCTAAGACAAACAGATGAGTAGCCAGAGAGTACTGCTTAACATCTATAATCAGAAGAAGGCAAAGTGGGAGGAGCAGGAGACTGAGAATGGTGGCACCAAAAAAAAAAAAAAAATAGTGATGCCTGCTCAGTTCATGTGGCAAAGCTAATCTTCAAATACAGAATCTGTTGACTAAAGAGATCCCTGTGCTCCTAGGAGGAAGGACATATCAACATCATGACAAATAGATTATGTAGTGATTCTCCCAGTCCTTTCCCCAAGAAATCTACAGCCATTTCCTTGGGAGACAATACGGTAGGGATAGAGAAACAACGAGAATTGAGAAGATTATTGGACACAGTGTCCTCACTGATATTGATGCTCAGACGCCAAAGCATTTTCATGGACCGTGAAATAGTGGGAGCTTATGACATCAGGAAATAAGTGGAGTCCTAGCTGGCATACATTTTACAATGTGTTCAGTGGTCTGCAGTCCAACCCAGTGGCCATTGCCCCCAAGTCCCCAGGTATACAGTTGGGATTGGTATCTTAGGCAGTGGGGATAATGTCCTTCTAAGGTCCTTGGCATGCGGAATAAGAGCTATCATCATCCCTGTGCAGGTGGAAGCCTCTTAAACATCCTGAAGTCAATATTGTGTTCACAGTGGGAAGATGGACACAAGGGTCACCATTAAAGACAAAAAGAGGCAGCAGTGGTTGTACATATCATATCTCCATTGAAATCACCAGTCTGGCCCTAACAGAAACCTAATCAATCCTAATGAGTGATTGTAGACAACCAACTCTCCCAAGGAGAATGTCTCATTGTGGCTGCTGGATCAGAAATACTATCATTCCTAGAGGATATCAAAATGACCTCAGGTGCCTGGCATGCAGCCATTGATTTGGTAAACTTGTTAATTTCTATTTTGAACAGAAAAGAGTATAAAAAAAAGGTAGCATTCATGTGGCATGGGTAACCATATTTGTGTACTTGCCCTCTAGGGCCATGTTCACCTCCTTGCATCTGGCATAATATTGTCTGAACAGATCTAGAGTCTCAGAACCTGCAGAAGACATCGTCCTGATTCATTATATCAAGAGCATCGTGCTGATGGGACCAGGCGAACATGAGTTGGTTAGTTCATTAGAGGTCTTACAAGGAGATACGCATTCCAAGGTTAAGAGATAAACCTTACAAAGATTCAGGGACAGTTCAGATTACTGGAGTAGTTAGGGTTACAGTGGTGTAGGTCATGTTCAGGCATACCCCGAGTTTAAGGGAAATTGCTTCATGGTGCCTTCCCTACCGCAAGGAATGTGATGGCTGAGATATATGCCACTTTGGGTTATTGAAGCAAACATTTCACACCTATGAATACGATGCTGGATGATAATGAAGTGGGAACACAAGGCAAGAAAGGGCCTTGCTTTCTTGCTAGCCTGTGCAAACAGAGCCATAATTTGGGCCACAAAGTCTGGCACAGCTAATGTTTTTGACCCTGTGGGGAACTGGTGGTAGGGGTAAAGATGTGGTGTGGAACCTGTGGCAGGCCCCAAAGGAGAATCACAACGTATGCCATAGGGTTTTGAAACAAGGCCATGCCATCTATGTCATGGAGACTATGGAGAAACAGCTCTCAGTGCGTTAGGGGAACCTGAGCAAAGTGAGCTTTTTGTCCGTGCGGCCCCATATGAGCACGTGCCCTGAATCATTGTGTATCAGCTAGGTTTCTCTGGGCTTGGCGACCCATAAAATCAGATGGATCTGGCAGCAATTCACAGAAAACTCAAAATAGAACATCCAATACCAAGCTCATACAAGAGGAGAAGACATGTGTACGTTGTATGAGCAGGTATTTGAAGTCATCATATCACTCACCATGGTTTCACCCGTCACTTCACTCAGCTTCCGTATATGCCCACATGGGGGTTTTGTTCAGTCAGCTAAATGAGGAATAAAATGCCTGACTTTGGTGTATGGTTGGGTAGGCTTGGCATGTGGGTTCAAACCAAACATGGAAGATGACTGCATAACATTCCTCTTCAAGGATGACTCTAAAAAGAGAGAAATAATAAAAAATCATATTCTGGGGCAGTTTTATGCCTAGTACCTTGGTCGTCTACCTACGTGGAAGGTTTCTAATTAGACCACTTCAGGTGGCCAAGAGCCTGATGAGCTGGTCAGGGCCTGGAATAAAAAGGACTAGAGCATCAGAGAAAAGGTGTTCTACGGTAGAGCTCTGTGGCTGCTCATATAGCTTTAGTCAGGAAGTGTGAAGATTTACTTTTTTAAGTATAGTTGATTTACAATATTGTATTAGTTTCATTTGTATAGCAAAATGATTCAGATATATATCTCTCTATATCTGTATCTCTCTATCTCTGTTCAGTGCAGATTATTTTCCATTATAGGTTTTAAGAAGATATTGAATAGATTTCCCTGTGCTATACAATAAATCCTTTTTGCTTATCCATTTTGTGTACAGCAGTTTGTACCTCTTAATCCCAAACTCCTAATTTATCCCCCGACTCCCTCCCTTCCCCCTTTGGTAACCGTATGTTTGTTTTCTATGTCTGTGAGTCTGTTTTGTATATAGATTCATTTGTATTATTTTTTAGACTCCGTGTATAAGTGATATCATATAACATTTGTCTTTCTCTGTCTGATGTACTTAGTGTGATATTCTTTAGTTCCATCCATGTTGTTGCAAATGGCAGTATTTCATTTTTTATGGCTGACTATGATTCCAGTGTGTACGCGTGTGTGTGTGTGTATATATATATATATATATATATATATATATATATATATATATACATCTTCTTAAACCAATTATCTGTGGATGGGCACATGGGTTGTTTCCATGTCTTGGCTATTGTAAATAGTGCTGCTATGAACATCGGGTTGAGTGTATATTTTTGACTTAGTGTTTTTGGTTTTTGCAGGTATATACCCAGGAGTGGAATTGCTGAATCTTATGGTAGTTCTATTTTTTTTTTTTTTTTCAGTACGCGGGCCTCTCACTGTTGTGGCCTCTCCCGTTGCGGAGCAACAGGCTCCGGATGTGCAGGCTCAGCGGCCATGGCTCACGGGCCCAGCCGCTCCGCGGCATGTGGGATCTTCCCGGACTGGGGCCCGAACCCGTGTCCCCTGCATCTGCAGGTGGAATCTCAACCACTGCGCCACCAGGGAAGCCCTATTTTTAGATTTTTAAGGAACATCCATACTGCTTTCCATGGTGACTGCACCAATTTACATTCCCATTAATAGTGTACGAGAGTTCCGTTTCTCCCACATCTTCTCCAGCATTTATAGTTTGTAGATTTTTGATATAGCTATTCTGACATTTGTGAGGTGATACCTCACTGTGGTTTTGACTTGCATTTCTCTAATAATTAGTGATGTTGAGCATCTTTTCATGTGCCTGTTGGCCATCTGCATGTCTTCTATGGAGAAATGTCCACGTTGGTCTTCTGCCCATTTTTGATTGGATTTTTGTAACACAGGTTCATGCCTATCAAGAAGCATCCATCCTGGAAAAGGTCCTGGACAACCAGGCAGAGAAAATGACTCAGCCAATCAACATTAGACAATCTTCACCATTGACCCACCATGGAACTGGCACAATGGGCACATGAACAGAGTGGCCATGGTGGCAGAGGTAGTGGCTACACTGAACTCAATAGCATAGACTCCCACTTGCCAAGAACGTCAGTCCAGGTACTACCGTCTCTAAATGTCCAACTTGCCAACAACAAAGATCATTGCTGAAGTCCTGAGAAGTCATTATTTCTCAAGAAGACCTAGCAGTTAATTCGTGGGAAGTCAACTACCGTGGGCCCCTTCCAATCTGGAAGTGCCAGCATTTGGTCCTCACAAGAATAGATAGTAACTCTAGATGTGATAAGTAGCCTTTTGTGCCTGCAGAGCCACAGCCAGCATCAGTATTGGGGGCTTGCTTATGAAATGTGTGATCTTTAACCATGGAATCCCACGTGGCTTAGGATGTGAACAGAGACCTCAGCCTTCAGTGAATGAGGTAAAGAAATGGGCCCATCCCAATGGAATCCATTGTTTGCATCACATCAAATATTCACTGGCAACCACCCGCACACTGCACTGCAATGAGCTACTGAAGGCACAGCCGAAACATCAGCTCAGAAACAATATCCTGGAAGGATAGAGTGCCATCCTTCAGGGTACAGTGTGTATGTTCAATCAAAGACTGCTACATGGTACTGTATATCCATTATGAGGAATATATGGGATCGGGAAGCAAGGAGTAGAAGTTGGGTGGCCCTACTTACCATGACTCTTAATGATCCACTGGTGGTTTTTCTGCTTGTCCTCCCAGCCACTGTGTATTCTCCAGGGCTGTAGGTAGGTCTTGGTCTACAGAGAATGCACTTTTGCCAGGGATACAGCATGAATGCCATGGAACTGCAAGGTATAGTGGCCATCAAGGTCCCTCAGTCAACATATGTTCAAAGACTAGCTTGTGAGAACAGGAGTCACCATTACGGATGGAGTCATTGACCCGGAGTAGCAGGGGAGTTAAGGCTGCTATTCCTCAGTAGGGGCTTGGAGGATTACCTGTGGAACCCAGGTGATACTCTTGCCAGACTCCTGGAACTCCCTTGCTTGGGCAATGGTAACTGGAATGGACTTGTGCAACAATCTTGGCCTGAGAGGTCTCAGACTCCTCGAGGATAAAGATGCAAAATTTTTAAACAAACAATATAGAGAGTCTCCTATTTTTCCTGTATGTTGTGCTCTTCCCCATCTACTTTCTCCTTTCTTATACTCATACTTCATGAGTATCTAAAACAACCACAAGGCTTGCAGAAACAGTTCTCGGCAATAGTGGTCTGTTGGTTATCGGGACTCCTTCAAGGGGCAGGATAACAGGAAAGAGCCTCAGGCACTAGTTTTGGTTAAAGGTGAAACTGCTGCTAAAGTTAAAATATATGACGTTACTCCGATTCTTCTTCTTACAGAAACCCTGAGCCTGCTTCAGCTGTGAAGCCACCTGGTCTGCCATTGTTCTCTGATACGCCTCAACTCAATGAAGATTTACCCTCTATTGGAGTCACAGAAATCTTAAAAAAAAAAAAAAAAAAAAAAAGTTGGTGCCATTGCTTGGGAGAAGGTGGAAGAATTTCCAGCACTGCCTGGTGGGGTCCAAAACAGAACCGATCAACTGAGCTTTGGTGTGGAGGTAAGTCCTCCTTCTCTTCTTATTATTTTTTGTTTGTTTTTGGTTTTTTTGTTTGTTTCTTCATAGTTGGAGTTGCGGGGCCATGACCATCTCTTGAAGGTCAACCTTTTGTCAGACTGAGGTCAGTAATTTTCTTCTGCTTTCTGGAGAATTTTGGACAAGCAGAGAATTAGGCATTTTTCCTAAGGTAGGTCATGTCCCTCTTTCTACCTCAGACTTCTTTTACCCGGGGAAACTCCTCTTTTACCCAAACTGCTGGTCAGATTTGTTCTAGAAATATGGTCTGCCAGAAAGATCCTTACTCTATTAATTTCTACTCAAAGTTGCATGGTTTCATTGAGTACGATCTCAAACTGTAGTGGCCCTTTGGTTTCTTGGGCATGTCAGACTTGTGAGTGTGGCACCTTAGAAGAAAGGGCATTAGAATAGCCATCACACCATGGGCAGTCTACCTCAGTTTGAGGTAGAGGTAGATGGGCCCCTGGGCTGGACAGCTGGTGTTTGTCCAGTGGAGTAAAAGTGAAGCTTTGTTCTCCCCCAGACACTCCAAGGACAAAGCTAGAGGCAGAAGCTGAGCTCTGCTGAAGTAAAGAGATAAGATGACCACTCCTGAGGTCAAGGAAAACTTCCCTGTCTGCACATGCGCAGGAAGGCTCCTTGGGGGTCGAAAAGGGAGGGGCGCCGCCCCCTAATAGTCTGTGGACATACCCACAGGGGCCTCTGCGATGGGATCCATCTTAGCAAAAAGTTGCACGTGCATGTTGGGGAGGGTCCTAGGACAGGTCAGGTGTGAAAGAAGCAACAAGATGATTGACCAAAGGTAAACAAAGACCCGGAAGAACCATCCTATATAAGTGATTTAAATCACCTCTTTACTGCGCTCCTCATTAGATTCCAGAGGACACCCATACCCCTTCTCTCCTTTCTCTCTGGGTGTGTATTTCTGTCTTGCTTCAGTATTAAATAAACGAACTCTTTCTCCGGTGCTCTCCCACTCATTGAGCTGTGTCTCTAATAATAAACTTTGTACCTGTTTTTGCAGTTTTTGCCTCCTTAAAACATTCTTGCTTTCAAATGGGGCAAGAGCCATGGGGACTTTGCTTCTAGCCTGTAGCCCCTGGTGGTCTAGTGGTTAGGATTCCTGGCTTTTCACCCAGGCTACCCAAGTTCAACTCCTGGGCAGGGAACTAAGATCCCTCTTCAGGACAGCTCATTGCTGTCTCTCTGAGATCAAGTTGGTACAAAGAAGCCAAGAAAGGAAAGATTTTGAACAGATTCTAATATTCTGTGACCCCTAGTATACAACTTTCACATTGCTTCTTCCTGTCCCAGAGACCTTGTCTTTCTATGTCTACCTATGTTTGTGTGTCTCACAACCCCACTCCTTTCTCACCTTCCTCCTATCCATACCCCTGTTTTCCTTTCTGCCCCCTTGATTCTCTTCTTCACTTTCTGGTGCTCCCACTTACCTTTGTTCTGGAACTTCACCCTTTCTTGATATGCCATAGCCCTAGCAATAGGAAAAAAAAAAAATCTTCTAAGGCTATCCCTGAGCGTGTCTGCCCTTATTTGACTGGGAATAATCCAACCACGTTAACTTGGCTGTAATGATTCAGTCTCACATATCTGGCACCAATTAGAAACTGATTTTAAGGAATACCCATGTTGGACCTTAACACGAGACAGCCACCTTTTAAAAGTATGGCCTATACCTGGAATATCAAATGTTGTTTAGAAACATAAAATAGACTGGAGATCACACTCATCCTCAGGGTAAAACACTTAGGTCAAGATTTTGGAGATAGCCTGGTAACCAAAGAGAAAACATACACAATTGACTGTAGGGTACTACAAATTAAACACCTTGAGGGAAACAAAAGGTCCTTCACCAGTGCAAAAAGACCAATAAGGACATGAGTAGATATCAGAAAAATAGAAATAGAGAAAAGAAGCTACAGGGGCCACAGTTTTCACCTTTTGGCAAATGGACTGCTAATTTGAAACAAAATCACCCCGACCACACACCCCGACCCACAGGAAGAAAGATACTTCGTTTTCATCAGGTGCCTTTGGATCAAGGAGAAGTAACGATGTTCGTAAATGGTCATCCAACTTCTATTTTAATAGATATTGGTGCAAAGAGCGAATGCAGTAACATATGTTTGACAAGGGTATGGTAAACTGGGTCTCAGACCTGTCAAGGATGAAGATCCAGATTACTCTACTGGATAAGCTCTGTGGACAAGAAATGCTGCCTAAGAGAACTCTATAAAAGTTGGACAAATTAAAATGTCACAGAGTGGCAATCCCATTGATTCTCTACTGCTGCATCCTTCCTCTTCCCTTAGGTACCTACCCTCATCTGGACTCCATATTTAGAAAGGGATTTGATCCAACGTCTGAGACATTTTAATAGCACGAATATAACACATCTCACTTATGAGACCTGCTTCTAATACTCTCTGATGAAGCGATTGCTTCCTGTTTCCTTTTATGTAAGTTTTTGTTCCTGTACATATTATACGTCAGGCACGCAGTTCCATCCTGTACTTTATAGACAGGCTGTGCTTAGGCAATTCCTAGGATTTTAAATGTGAGATGGTATGACATTAATAACTAGGGCCCATAAGAAGTGATAAATCAGTGATCAATGGATCCTTGTGTGATGGTTTTACAATAAAAGATATCAAATGCCAAAGTCCTTATACTTGGAATACTTCTGTTTTAGCACTACCCAAGATAATACTGAGAATGAAAGAGTCAGCATTTATTAAGTGCCTAACATATTCCAGGCCCTTCTTAGGGCCTTTCTTTGGACCATCACGAAACCCCAGAAAAGTACATTTCATCTCTCAGTGTAACATGTCAGATATAACCTTGATCCTCTGAAAGCCTATGACTTTGGACAAGATCACATACTTAGCAGGTCGTTGAACTACTGTTGATATTCATGCACTTATGACCCCAAATTTTTGATCTTCCTACTGTATCTGTCAAGGTGTCTTTTATGCTATCTTTTATGTTAGGCTTATTTAACACTAGCAAAAACATGAACCAATAACACAAATCTAGTACATAATCAACTAAGGGAAAGTCTAATAAACGATTAAACAAGTGCATACCGGTTCAAACAAGGAGTGCTACAGGCATATCTGTGAAACTTTAGTATGCACAACATAAATAAGTATAAGTCCTCCTGTTGTTGAACCTAACAGTTCCCACTATCATCTACAAGAGTAGTAAGACTATGACCAGATCTAAAATATTAAATGCATTGAACCACACAGACCCTTTTTAAGTTGCCAAGTCATTTTATTTCAAGATAACAACTTGGGAAGAGTTATGGAATTACGTAATTAATCCTGTAAGAGTGATTATCGATCATTTCTTCCTGTAAGTGCCAAAGTAATTTTCTCCATTTTGTGTGTTCCAGTTTGTATTTACTTGGGTTCAAGGGGTTATTTTTTCCAACGGTTTATTTTTTGCTTTCCATAGTATCTTTTACATAGAAAAAGACACCTATCACCGCTGAAAGCAAAAGAAGGAAAAGACGAAGAAGCAGTAGAGCTATTCCTCTGTTTATATTCACTAGTAGCCTGGCTTGAATACCTATTTCTCTGTTACGTGGGGGGCCACTATCTACACTGCCACCTGGTCCTTTCTCACTACAATTTGGTGGTTTCCAGCCTTGCTGACAGTGACAATGTCTTCGGTTGTTGCATACCCCTCTGTAATTGCACATCTTGACATCACAGTCCAAACCCATGTCTTGAAAAAAAGTACAGTTTTGGTTCTTACAGTATGATCCCGGGCCACATGACGCACCATCCACTACCAGCCCCATTTCTGGTGAGTCTGTCCCATAATGGGCATCGTACCCAAAGCAGCTTTTTGGTTTAATATCTTGTACCACTATATGATGAAATGTAGTGTGCTCCCCACCGCCAGGAAGTTCCTCCACATGAGCACAATGCAGCATTCCACACAGAACATCATCTGGTTCACATTTTACAGGACGTCCTCCTCCTGGAACCAGCCTCACACCACAGTTCCCAAATCGGTCACCTATGATATTCAATGTTTTATAGCATGCTGGTGCAGCATCTTTTACTTTATAGCCAAAGAGGGCTTGACACTGCATATCACGGTCACTACAGTTTCCCTTCACACAAACAGCTAATGGCGAACATGGGGTTCCATCCTGGATATAAGTGTCAGTTGGACAAACGTGCGTTGCCCCGTTACAATATTCTGGTAAATCACAAATACTAAGAGTATCTCTGCAAACAGTTCCAGGTTGAGCATATTTACACTTAACACAGCAACTTCCTTCATTGCAATCACTGCCACCGGTGAGGACACAATCGTTCTGACAACACGGATCCCTAGCACAGTCTTTCAAGGTGCCACAGTCACATTCTTCCCTCTGATTTACGATCTTGTCACCACAGCGAGGAGCTACATAAGGAAAATTACGGTATGGTACATTTGGTGAACTCAAACAAGGATCCCACATAGAAACCCGCTGATGCAGTTGGCTATAGGTACAATTGCTCATCATATCTAGAAGACCAGGCTCAGGAGCCATGATGCAGTGATCTCTTCGAAAACAGTGACAACCTGGACCATCGTGTACACAGCCCAGAATATGACCTAGTGCATGTGCTGTAAGAGTTGAAGCTAAAAATATGTGATATTTTGAAACAAATACATATGATGCTCCCCAATTGGGGTTGCATATTCCTTCATGGTTGCTATAATATGAGGACCCAGCGAGTTTATGTCCTGTGAAAAGAATTGAAGTATCATGAGGAATTTGTTTATACCATCCCCACCATTTCCATAAACCAAATTCATTTATTGCAGCTGCAGCCCTAGGCCACTTGTATAAATCTATCCTATCCATGCCATCCCATATGCACAGAAGACGAATCAAAACCTCAAGTTGACCCTGGTAGAAAATGCTATGCAATATGTTGTTTATAATCACTACATTCTCTACTATACGTGTATGATTACGGTTCTGAACAACTAATGAGTTAGAAATTGTGTAGTGAAGTTTTAAGTATTTCCTATGCGGCCACCACAAATACGCAGGAGCTGCTCTAGGTATCTCAGCAATCATCGCCTCCTCATATGCTTGATTTGTATCTTTCCTTTCAATCTTACATTTTGCATCCTCTGCTGGTGTTTTTTGTGACACAAGCTGAGAAATCACATGCTCGAATTTGGAAGAAGCCTCCAGTGGTTTGATTTCGTAAGTGAAGTCATCCACCTGCAGCATGCCATGCAGACCCCCATAGCAGGTGTCCAGTGTGCCCATGGACCCAGGAACCCCTTCCAGGTAGCTAAAGTAGTAACAGTCTCGGGGGATAAAAGGGTAGTCCTCCTGCATGGCGCCTTGGTCGTTATCGGTGATAACAGGAAAATGCCTGGGCAGCAAGCTCTTCTTGACTCTCATGTGAAGCACGTGTCTTTGGCCACTGAAGCGAACCTTGTAGGAGAGCTGGCCTTGTGTTGTGGCTCCACGCACTCTGTGGGACACCTTCCTGGGGATCACAATTTCAGAGGAAGTGAAGCGCCAAGCTGGGGGTTCATGGGAGCAGCAGGTCGGAAACAGGAGCAGCCAGAGCAGAGGCAGCCAGAGATCACCTGCCAGGTGGGCCTGGGCCCAGGCAGGCCCCATGAGTGAGGAAGCCTGTGACCAAAGAAATCCACTCCAGCAGGAGGCAGGCAAGACTATCCCTGCAACAGCAACTCCTAAACAGCAGTCTAGTCCTGAGGAGAGCAGAGAGAGACTGGAGGCTGGGCGTCCCCAGAGAGGTGCAGGAGGGAGGGGGCAGCTCTTACATAACAATGGTGTATTCATGAGGGGGAGGGGCTGTGCTAAGTGATCCTGGGGATCCTGGCACAGGGCTCTTAGAGAGGAGGAAACATGGGAGAAATTAGGAAAAATGGAGTGTATAGCTTGGGCTGAGTGGTCCCACGGCCTCTTGGAGAAGTCACAGGGGAAGAATCAGTGGGTGTTGTGCAATTTTAAGACAGTGATTGACATTTTTTTCCTGAAACCAAAATGAGACAAGGCTTCAATTTGTAATTAAGAAATTACAAAATGGAGAGGAGAGTGGAAGCTTCTTTGTGTAAGAATTTTGAGGAAAGAATCAGATTCTCTCATACTTTATAAAAATGAAATGTGTTGGGGGTGATTAACGGAACAAAAGAATAAATAGTGTCACGGGTAGAAAAGGTAGGGTAGATAGTAATAGTTTCTAATAAAGTTAAACTTATAC
This sequence comes from Phocoena phocoena, assembly GCF_963924675.1. Taxonomy (NCBI): domain Eukaryota; kingdom Metazoa; phylum Chordata; class Mammalia; order Artiodactyla; family Phocoenidae; genus Phocoena; species Phocoena phocoena. The sequence goes on along the minus strand of NC_089220.1, from coordinate 31,301,133 downwards.
TTGCCCTACATCTCAGTGATTCCAGCCATAGGACGTTCCCCACAGCGATTCGTATGTGGATATTCATAGCAGCATTATTCACAAGTTTATTCCAGAGACTGGAAACAAACAACCAGTACTCAATAGATGAATGGCAAACAAAATGGCATATTCATTCAGTGGGATAATCCTCAGTAAATCTGAACAAGTTTCCACCATGTGTAAGAACATGGATGTATCTATCTCATAGATATTATGATGATAGAAAGAAATCAGACCAAAGAAACTTTATATAGGACTTCATTTGTATGAAGTTCTGGAATAGTCCAAAGTAATATAGGGGAATAGAATTTAAATCACTGTTTTCCTGATGTGAGGGAAGGGAGGGATGGAGGGAAGTTTCTGGAGTGATGGGAAACTTCTGAATCTTGATTGGGGCGTGCTCAAGATGAACGTTTGAAATCCTCACCCCCAAGGTGGTGGTATTAGCAGGTGGGGTCTTTGGAAGGTGATTAGTGCTTTTATAGAAGAGGACTCAGAGAGATCCTTCACCCCTTTTACCCTGTGTGGTTATGGTGAGAAGATGTCATTTATGAGCCGGGAAGCGCTTCTCACCAGATACTAAATCTGATGGTGCCTTGATCTTGGACTTACTGGCCTCCAGAACTGAGAAATAAAGTTCTCTTATGTATAAGTCACCCAATAATGGTGTTTTGCTGCCTTAACATAATATAACATAAAATCGGTTCCTGGAAGTACTGTTGTAGGTAACAGTTACCTGAAATTGTGTGAATGGCATGGAACTAGGTATTGGATAGAGATTGGAAGAGTTTTGAGCGGAAGACTAGAAAGCCTACAGTGCTGTGGACAGACTCTTGGTGACAGCCTAGAAAGAAAAAGGAAAAGTTGCATAGAAAACCCCCAACCTCCTTAGAAAATACCTTAGAAAATACCTAGGTAATCTTGAACAGATTGGTAGGATATGGACTGGAAAGGCCATACTAATGAGGCAGAAATGGGGATTATGTTATTGGACAATGGAGGAAAAGCTATTTGTTATCAAGTAGCAAAGAAATTGGCTGGAGTGGGTTTGGCTGGAGTGGATTTGTGTCCTAGTGTTTTGTGGAATGTACAACTTTAGAAAATAAGTTGGATATTTAGCTGGGGAAATATCTCAGCAAAGTGTTGAAGGAGTGGCTGGCTTATTTCCTTTTGCTATAAGCTTCTAGCAAAATGTAGGAAGAGAAAAGTGATTTAAAGATGGAATTATTCATCAAAGAACAGTGGAACTTTAAAGATTTGGAAAATTCCCAGGCCATCCATATAGAAAAGACTGAGAAAACATGGTCTGAATAGAACACTAAGGATGTGGTCAAGCAAACCACTTGATAAGATTAGTAAGTCATCTCCACAAGTCAGGAGCTATGTACAAGACAATAGCAGAATCACCCCCTTGCTCCACAGGGTGATCCAGAGATCATCAGATCAATTTCAAAGGAGGGGTCTCCAGTGCCTTCAGGACCTTTTCATGCCTTATCAGAGGCATGACAGAGTTGCCACACACTTGGGTTCCATTCCCAGCACTCCACAGCACAGGCAACGTAGCCACTCCTCTAGAAGGCACAGACAGCAGGCTTTGGCAGTGTCCACGCTGGGCATTCTCCATTGGTGTGCAAATTCCATCCAGATTTTGAAGGATGGAGATTACTGGAGCCGAGGGTCTATGACCCTGGAGAGGCGGCCACCTTATAGAGCACACACCAGGGTAGTACCCAGCAGAGCCATGGGGGCAGGTCACTTCCAGGACCCCAGACTAGTAGAACCACTGCACATTATTTAAGCCTGGGGAGCCACAGGCATATGACTTCAGTCCATGAGAACTGCAGTGTGGGCTGTGCTCAGCAAAACCATGGGGTGGGCCTCCAGGAGTCTTGGGTGTCCAACCCAGAACTGCCAGCCCAGTGTGTCTGGAAGGCAGGACCTTCACTCCAATGGATCCGGAAGTGAAACAAAATCCCCAGTGTGCCTAGAGGGAAGAACATGGAGCCAAAGAGAATTAATTATTCTCTTGCCTTAAGATTTTGGACATACTTGGGACTGGTCGCTCCTTTCTTCTTTCCTATTTCTCACTTTTGGAATGAGAGTGTCTATCCTGTGCCTGTCCCACCATTGTATAAACATATAACTTGTGTGACTTTAAAAAAAAAATATTCAGGGGGTTCCCTGGTGGCCTAGTGGTTAGGATTCTGGGATTTCACTGCTGTGGCCTGGGTTCAATCCCTGGTCAGGGAACTTAGATCCCACAAGCCACATAGTGTGGTGAAAAAAAAATTATTCAGAAATATCCCTATATAATTGAAAGATAAAGATTGAGGCTTTGGGGAGGACCTTCAAGGAGTAAGGAGGAGTAAGACGTAGCGATCACCTTCTTCCCCACAAATACATCAAAAATACATCTACATGTGGAGCAACTCCTACAGAACATCTACTGAACACTGGCAGAAGACCTCAGACTTCCCAAAAGGCAAGAAACTCCCCATGTACATGGTCATGTGGCTGACGTGGTCTTGGTGCTCCAGCCAGGTGTCAGGCCTGAGCCTCTGAGGTGGGAGAGACGAGTTCAAGACATTGGATCACCATACACCTCCTGGCCGCACTTAATATCAATCAGTGAGAGCTCTCCCAGAGATCTCCGTCTCAATGCTAAGACCCAGCTCCACTCAAGGATCAGCAAGCTACAGTGCTGGACACCCCATGCCAAACAACTAGCAAGATAGGAATACATCCCACCCATTAGCAGAGAGGCTGCCTAAAATCATAATAAGTTCACAGATACCCCAAAACACACCACTGGATGTGGTCCCATCCACCAGAAAGACAAGATCCAGCCTCATCCACAATAACACAGGCACCAGTCCCCTCCACCAAGAAGCCTACACAAGCACTGAACCAACCTTACCCACTGGAGGCAGACACCAAAAACAATGGGAACTAGGAACATGCAGCCTGCCAAAAAGGAGACATCAAACACAGTAAGTTAAGCAAATGAGAAGACAGAGGAATACTCAGCAGATGAAGGTAAAAGTAAAAACCCACCAGACGAAACAAATGAAGGGAAATAGGCAGTCTACCTGAAAAAGAATTCAGAGTAATGGTAGTAAAGATGATCCAAAATCTTGGAAATAGAATGGAGAAAATACAAGAAACGTTTAACAAGGACGTAGAAGAAAAAAACCGAACGAACTATGATGAAAAACACAATAAATGAAATGTAAAATTCTCTAGAAGGAATCAATAGCAGAATAACTGAGGCAGAAGAATGGATAAGTGACCTGGAAGATAAAATAGAGGAAATAACTACTGCAGAGCAGAATAAAGAAAAAAGAATGAAAAGAATTGAGGACAGTCTCAGAGACCTCTAGGAGAATATTAAATGCACCAACATTCAATTATAGGGGTCCCAGAAGAAGAAGGGAAAAACAAAGGGAATGAGAAAATATTTGAAGAGATTATAGTTGAAAACTTCCCTAATATGGGAAAGGAAATAGTCAATCAGGTCCAGGAAGCACAGACAGTCCCATACAGGATAAATCCAAGGAGAAACATGTCAAGACACACATTAATCAACGTATCAAAAATTAAATACAAAGAAAAAATATTAAAAGCAGCAAGGGAAAAGCAAAAAATAACATAAAAGGGAATCCCTATAAGGTTAACAGCTGATCTTTAGCAGAAACTCTACAAGCCAGAAGGGAGTGGCAGGACATATTTAAAGTGATGAAAGGGAAAAACCTACAACCAAGATTGCTCTACCCAGCAAGGATCCCATTCAGATTTGACGGAGAAATTAAAACCTGTACAGACAAGCAAAAGCTAAGAGAATTCAGCACCACCAAACGAGCTTTACAACAAAGGCTAAAGGAACTTCTCTAGGCAGGAAACACAAGAGAAGGAAAAGACCTGCAATAACAAACCCCCCAAAATTAAGAAAATGCTAATAGGAACATACATATCGATAATTACCTTAAATGTAAATGGATTAAATGATCCAACCAAAAGACATAGACTGTCTGAATGGATACAAAAACAAGACCCGTATATATGCTGTCTACAAGAGACCCATTTCAGACCTAGGGACACATAGAGACTGAAAGTGAGGGGATGGAAAAAGATATTCCATGCAAATGGAAATCAAAAGAAAGCTGGAATAGCAATTCTCCTATCAGACAAATACACTTTAAAATCAAGACTATTACAAGAGACAAAGAAGGACACTGCATAAAGATCAAGGGACCAATCCAAGAAGAAGATATAACAATTGTAAATATTTATGCATGCAATATAGGAGCACCTCAATATATAGGGCAAATGCTAACAGCCATAAAGGGGGAAATCGACAGTAAACAAAAATAGTAGGGGACTTTAACACCCCACTTTCACCAATGGACAGATCCTCCAAAATGAAAATAAATAAGGAAACACAAGCTTTAAATATCACATTAAACAAATGGACTTAATTGATATCTACAGGACATCCCATCAAAAACCAGCAGAATACACTTTCTTCTCAAGTGCTCATGGAACATTCTCCAGGATGGCTCATAACTTTGGTCACAAATCAAGCCTTGGTAAATTTAAAAAACTGAAATCTTATCAAGTATCTTTTCTGACCACAATGCTATGAGACTAGATATCAATTACAGGAAAAAAAATCTGTAAAAAATACAAACACATGGAGGCTAAACAATACAGTACTTAATAACCAAGAGATCACTGAAGAAATCAAAGAGAAAATCAAAAAATACCTAGAAAAAAATGACAATGAAAATACGATGACCCAAAACCCATGGGATGCAACAAAAGCAGTTCTAAGAGGGAAGTTTATAGCAATACAATCCTACCTCAAGAAGCGAGAAACTTCTCAAATAAACAACCTAAACTTACACTTAAGGCAATTAGAGAAAAAGAACAAAAACCCCCAAAGTTAGCAGAAGGAAAGAAATCATAAAGATCAGATCAGAAATAAATGAAAAAGAAATGAGGACACAATAGCAAAGATCAATAAAACTAAAAGCTGGTTCTTTAAGAAGATAAACAAAATTGATAAACCATTAGCCAGACTCATCAAGAAAAAAAGAGAGAAGACTCAAATCAATAGAATTAGAAATGAAAAAGAAGTAATAACTGACACTGCAGAAATACAAAAGATCATGAGAGATTGTTACAAGCAACACTATGCCAATAAAATGGAAAACCTGGAAGAAATGACAAATTCTTAGAAAAGCACAAACTTCCGAGACTGAACCAGGAAGAAACAGAAAATATAAACAGACCAATTACAAACACTGAAATTGAAACTGTGATTAAAAATCTTCCAACAAACAAAAGCCCAGGACCAGATGGCTTCACAGGCGAATTCTATCAAACATTTAGAGAAGAGCTAACACCTATCCTTCTCAAACTCTTCCAAAATATAGCAGAGGGAGGAACACTCACCAACTCATTCTATGAGGCCACCATCACCCTGATACCAAAACCAGACACAGATGTCACAAAGAAAGAAAACTACAGGCCAATATCACTGATGAACATATATGCAAAAATCCTCAACAAAATACTAGCAAACAGAATCCAACAGCACATTAAAAGGATCATACACCATGATCAAGTGGGGTTTATCCCAGGAATGCAAGGATTCTTCAATATATGCAAATCAATCAATGTGATACACCATATTAACAAATTGAAGGATAAAAACCATATGATCATCTCAATAGGTGCAGAAAAATCTTTCGACAAAATTCAACATCCATTTATGATAAAAACCCTCCATAAAGTAGGCATAGAGAGGACTTACCTCAACATAATAAAGGCCATATATGACAAACCCACAGCCAACATCATTCTCAATGGTGAAAAACTGAAACCATTTCCACGAAGATCATGAACAAGACAAGGTTGCCCACTCTCACCACTATTATACAACATAGTTTTGGAAGTTTTAGCGACAGCAATCAAAGAAGAAAAAGAAATAAAATGAATCCAAATCAGAAAAGAAGTAAAACTGTCACTTGCAGATGACATGATATTTTACATAGAGAATCCTAAAGGTGTTACCAGAAAACTCCTAGAGCTAATCAATGAATTTGGTAAAGTAGCAGGACACAAAATTAATGCACAGAAATCTCTTCCATTCCTATACACTAACAATGAAAGATCAGAAAGAGAAATTAAGGAAACAATCCCATTCACCACTACAACAAAAAGAATAAAATACTTAGGAATAAATCTACCTAGGGAGGTAAAAAGCCTTTACTCAGAAAACTATAGGACACTGATGAAAGAAATCAAAGATGATACAAACAGATGGAGAGATATACCATGTTCTTGGATTGGAAAAATCAATATTGTGAAAATGACTATACTACCCAAAGCAATCTACAGATTCAATGCAATCCCTATCAAACTACCAATGGCATTTTTCACAGAACTAGAACAAAGCATTTCACAATTTGTATGGAAACACAAAAGACCCCGAATAGCCAAAGCAATCTTGAGAAAGAAAAACGGAGCTGGAGGAATCAGGCTCCCAGACTTCAGACTATACTACAAAGTTACAGTAATCAAGACCATATGGTACTGGCACAAAAACAGAAATGTAGATCAACAGAACAGGACAGACAGCCCAGAGCTAAACCCATGCACATATGGTCACTTTATCTTTTCTTTCTTTCTTTTTTTTTTGTGGTACACGGGCCTCTCACTGTTGTGGCCTCTCCCATTGTGGAGCACAGGCTCCAGACGCGCAGGCTCAACGGCCATGGCTCATGGGTCTAGCCGCTCTGCGGCATGTGGGATCTTCCCGGGCCAGGGCACGAACCCGTGTTCCCTGTATTGGCAGGGGGACTCTCAACCACTGCACCACCAGGGAAGCCCTGGTCACTTTATCTTTGATAGAGGAGGCAAGAATATACAATGGAGAAAAGACAGCCTCTTCAATAAGTGGTGCTGAGTAAACTGGATAGCTATATGTAAAAGAATGAAATTACAACACTTCCTAACACCATACACAAAGATAAACTCAAAATGGATTAAAGACCTAAATGTAAGGCCAGACACTATAAATCTCTTAGAGGAAAACATAGGCAGAACACCCTATGACATAAATCACAAGATACTTTTTGACCCACCTCCTAGAGAAATGGAAATAAAAACAAAAATAAACAAATGGGACCTAATGAAACTTAAAAGCTTATGCACAGCAAAGGAAACCGTAAACAAGATGAAAAGACAACCCGAATGGGAGAAAATATTTGCTAATGAAGCAACTGACAAAGGATTAATCTCCAAAATATACAAGCAGCTCTATATCAAAAAAACAAACAACCCAATCAAAAAATGGATGGAATACCTAAATAGACATTTCTCCAAAGCAGATATACAGATTGCCAACAAACACATGAAAAGATGCTCAACATCACTAATCATTAGAGAAATGCAAATCAAAACTACAATGAGGTATCACCTCACACCAGTCCGAATGGCCACCATCAAAAAATCTACAAACAACAAATGCTGGAGAGGGTGTGGAGAAAAGCAAACCCTCTTGCACTGTTGGTGGGAATGTACATTGATACAGCCACTATGGAGAACAGTATGGAGGTTCCTTAAAAAACTAAAAATAGAACTACCATATGACATAGCAATCCCACTACTGGGCATATAACCTGAGAACACTATAATTCAAAAAGAGTCATGTACCACAATGTTCATTGCAGCACTATTTACAATAGCCAGGACATGGAACCACCCTAAATGTCCATGAACAGATGAATGGATAAAGAAGATGTGGCACATATATACAAGGAATAGTACTCAGCCATAAAAAGAAACAAAACTGAGTTATTTGTAGTGAGGTGGGTGGACCTAGATTCTGTCATACAGAGTGAAGTAAATCAGAAAGAGAAAAAAAAATACCATATGCTAACACATTTATATGGAATCTAAAAAAAAATGATTCTGATGAACCTAGGGGCAGGACAGGAATAAAGATGACAACATAGAGAATGGACTTGAGGACATGGGGAGTGGGAAGTGTAAGCTGGGATGAAGTGAGAGAGTGGCATGGGCATATATACACTACCAAACGTAAAATAGATAGCTAGTGGGAAGCAGCCACATTGCACAGGGAGATCAGCTCGGTGCTGTGGGACCACCTAGTGTGGTGGGATATGGAGGGTGGGAGGGAGATGCAAAAGGGAGGGGATATGGGGATATATGTATAGATATAGCTGATTCACTTCGTTATACAGCACAAAGTAACACAACATTGTAAAGCAATTATACTCCAATAAAGATGTTAAAAAAATTAAAAAGAAAATAAAAACAGTAGTGGGGAAAAAAAGAGACTGAGGCTTTCACTGAAGGTGGTTTGAACTTATCTGGGCCATTACGTGACTCATATCACCTTTCAATCATCTTTTCTTCCTGTTTCCTCAGGTTATGATCTCCCAATGTCCAGTGTAGCATCTCATTTATTTCTAGAGTGATTAAACTTCTGGAGGCTTAGAAGTCTGAGATCAGAGTGCCATCATGGTTGGGTTCTGGTGAGAGCTGTCTTCAGGGTTGCAGGCTGCTGAATTCTCCTTGTATCTTCTCATGGCTTAAAGAGACTTGTGTGTGTGTGTGTCCCATAAGAAGTTTATTGTGTCTTCAAGACCCTACAATGTAGACTCTTCTCCCAGAGAAGGGTCTTTCAGAGACAGGGACCCATTATCCATATGAGTTGCTCATTTGTCATTTTCATAAACAGCTGGGATCCTCCTCTTATATTTCTTAACCTCCTGGATTCCCCATATTACACATGATAAAACACTACAAATGGCAACGTGATGTGAAGGATGGACACCCAAGTGCAGTGCAGTGTGTTGAGGATGCACTTGTTGAAACACTGCAGTAAGCGTGCTGCTGGAAAAGGGGAACAAGGTCATCATGTGCTGCATCCCCATCAGATTCCCAGACTTGCAGCAGACCATGATCACAGTGGTGCCTGAGTCATCTCACCCACTACGGTTGTGGGAAGCCACCTCCTTTTTTTTTTTTTTTTTAGTATTTTCTTTTCCACTTCCAAGGTAATCAAGGCAGAAGAAAAGAGAACTTACTGTCTTATCAGAGAGTAGAAGGTATTTTGTTGAATAATATAAAGAGTTAACAGTCTGGCACTGTGTCACCTTAAACATGAAAGGATGTTGTAATGAGACATATTGAATATTCCAGTAAAACTATTGTGATGATAGTCCCTCTGCTAAAAGACCCCCACATTTTTTTCAAATTAAATCATAAACAGTATTTGAGTATTGATATCTTTATTCCCATTTTACCAAAAAGAAAACAAAGAACATGAACAATTTATCTACTAGTCAGAAAAAAAAGGTTTATAACTAAAAAAGAAAAACAAAAACAAATCTTTACTCTCTAAGAGCTGTTGATTGCTGAAATCACTTAAATTAGAGATCTCAGTGGAATTTTAGCAGTAAATAAAGTAATTCCTATACATGTTCATATGGAGACAAAAGGCAGCTGCTCCAATTTACTGATTCTCTTTTGAAATTGTTTTTTGTATAAAAAATTTTTAATTTTGTTACAGTCAAATATGTCAATCTAATGTTCTTTTATATTTACTGGGTTTTATATTTTCGCTTGAGATAACTTTGAGATAATCCTTTTTATTTTCTGGGATTATGTTGACTTCAGTTTTCATGCTTAAATTTGGAAGTTATTTTGCTATAAAAAATTAAATAGAAATCCAACCATATGTTTTTTCAAATGGCTAGCCAGTTAGCCCAATACACTTTACTGAATAAGTCATTGTTCACTGCTTTAGTGGTAAATTAAGATTCGGTATTATATTTTAAAGTTAATTTGTTAGAGTCATATTATTTTCCTTGCAAATTTTTACAAGAAGCTGTAACTTTTGCAATATTTCTAATTTGAGGAAAAGCTGCATTGTGATTTTATGTTGGCTGAGTTAATTAGGGCTGAGTACGTCAATTATATCAAGATTAGTGGATAAAATTAACCTCCTTATAACAAACATAGAGTCTTACCTACTCTCTAAATTTGGGTTCCCCAAAAAGCATGTGCTGAGACCAGGGTTTAGGTGGAGTTAGTTTATTTGGGAAGCACAAAAAAAAGTATATTATGAGCAAGTTTCCACTGTGGGCTACTGGAGCCATTCCCTGTGGACTCTTTAAGTCATGTGAAACACACCTTGGAATATTCCTCCATGGTGTAGGAGAAAGCTGCCAGGAAAAGAAGTGAGATACAGCATTTGAAATAGGAAACTGTCAGAGAATGGAAACTGTCTCCTGCAGCTGCCAGTGAACTTAGGTGGAACAGGGAGATGTAGAGTGGACCATCATATACTGTACCCAGATTCTCTAGAAAATAGATGCTGAGGCAAGGATTAAATGCATATGTATCTTCTGTAGTATGGTGACAATTCCTATACAGACTAGTGGCTTCCTACTTTACAGGAGTGTATTTGGCCCATCCATGGAGCAGGCTGGGAGCAAAAAGGAGTGAATACATCTGGAAGCAACTCTTAACCAATGAGAAATGTTTTGCGAATAAATCTCACAGTTTCCGCAGTCCTCGTGGGACAATTCTGAGGTATCTGACAGTGTCTCTCAGAGAGTCCACAGTAGAATTGTGTCCTAGTTGTTCATGTGGTCACTCACCCATTAATGTATGCTTGATTTGCTTTTATCCCTTTCCTGTCTCAGTTTCCCACTCCTTTACCATGCACTCAAATCTTGGAATTTCATCCCAAATAAACTGCTCATACTCAAATTCTTGTCTCAAGGTCCATTTCTAACAGTTGATACAAGAAGTGTTCCTTCAAAGAAGGATCCATAAGATGTGAGATTTTAGAATTGGATCAGTTACTTAGATTGCGACTAGAACACATAGTCCAGCCAGTAGAAACTAGTGTGCAGTAACATTGTAAACTAAGACTCTCACTTGTGGTGTGCTGGGATGAGGTACAGACAGAAGTAGTGCCCTGGATTATACATTATTCCTAGTATCTGAATTAGAAATGCAAGAATTATGAGGTTAGTTAACTAGTGAAGAAGCCATGAAGAAAGAAAATTACAGGTTCAGGTTAAAAAACGTGGGTGTGGTGTGACTGTCCCAAGACCTCTTTGACAATGTTTACAGAGAATCTCATCCTACAGACTGTACTGAAAATAATACCCAAGATTTGTCATAAATGTGCAGAATTATAAAGATCACTGGGTTTAGATGTCTGGTATGTTTCCCTATGTAAAAATCAAAGGTCCTATTAGAGGAGAATTGTTATCCTAAGATTTTGGATGAGGACATCTGAGGGGATGCATTTGAAAACTTGAATTGTGAGGTTTTCTTGAACACTCTGGGCCAGGAGAACTCATTCCTTAACCCTTGCTAGAAGAGAGCAGTCTCTCATTGCCTGGAGACCATGCTTCACCAAAGACTACGCTTACCCTCCTGAAGATCTGTCCAATTTCCCCTCATAGCATCTAGACCTATAACTAGGGTCAGTCCTCCAAGTGGCCCAAGTGGGGCTGTACAGTTCTTAGTATGAGAGGAACTGGATCCTTTCTCAAGAGAACATAGGGAACTGGCTAACATATACCATTAGAAGCCAGGAGGATATATACAGGAATATATCCTGAGGATACTGGATCAGGAGAAATAGAATATAAGATTATATAGGGGAAAGCTTTTACTTGTTAAATTTTTTATATTTCATTAATGTGTCATTCATTCTTCCATGAACGCTATAGATTTTAGCCTAATGAAATATCTTTTTCCAGTACTTCTAATTGTCCATGCTCTTATTTCTATTCATGTTTCATTAAAAAAAAATTTTATTGGAGTATAGTTGATTTATAATGTTGTATTAGTTTCAGATGTAGAGCAAAGTGAATCAGTTATACATATACATATAACCACTCTTTTTTTAGATTCTTTTTCCATATAGGCCATCACAGAGTATTGAGTAGAGTTCCCTGTGCTATACAGTAGGTTCTTATTAGTTATCTATTTTATATGTAATACTGTGTATATGTCAATCTCAATCTCCCAATTTATCCCTCTCCACACTTATCCCCTGGTAACCATAAGTTTGTTTTCTACATCTGTGACTCTACTTCTATTTTGTAAATAAGTTCATTTGTACCCCCTCTTTTTTATATTCCACATATAAGTGATATCATATGATATTTGTCTGTGTCTGACTTACTTCACTCAGTATGACAATCTCTAGGTCCATCCATGTTGCTGAAAATGGCATTATTTCATTCTTTTTTTATTGCTGAGTAATGTTCCATTGTATATATGTACCACATCTTCTTTATCCATTCCTCTGTTGATGGCCATTTAGGATGCTTCCATGTCCTGGTTATTGTAAATAGTGCTTCAATGAAAATTGGGGTGCATGTATGTTTTCGAATTATGGTTTTCTCAGGGTATATGCCCAGGAGTGGGATTCCTGGGTCATATGGTAGTTCTAGTTTTAGTTTTTTAAGAAACCTCCATACTGTTCTCCATGGCGTCTGTACCAATTTACATTCCCCCCAGCGGTGTAGGAGGTGATACCTCACTGTAGTTTCGATTTGCATTTTCTAATAATTAGTGACGTTGAGCATCTTTTCACGTGCTTGTTGGCCATCTGTATGTCTTCTTTGGAGAAATGCTTATTTAGATCTTCCCCCCATTTTTTTGATTGAGTTATTTGCTTTTTTGATATTGAGCTGCATGAGCTGTTTGTATACTTTGGAGATTAATCCCTTGTCAGCTGCTTTATTTGCAAATATTTTCTCCTAGTCTGAGGGTTGTCCTTATATAGGGAAAAGCTTTTAAATAAGGAAGTTCTTAGGACTTAACATTCCTGCAAGGATGCCCAGAGCTTATCCTCATGTGCTGCTGGAATTATTGCATCTTCATGACTTGGAAATGTTGGTGGACTATAATAATTGAGGTGGAAATGCTAGAACTACTTTGGCAGTTAAGTGAATTTGGGGGTCAGAATATTCAGGGAAGAAGGCTTGTTAGGAAATGGATTTACTACAAATGACCAGAGAAATCACTGCTGACCCTGTTTATCTGGAGGTCCTAGAAGACACTATCTTCACTCAAGCTGTAAGAAATTCACTTGTCAGAGGAAAGCAGGCATCATTGGGACCTCAGTGGTAGCTGTCTTTGTAGGCCAGATATGATGGCTTACAATAATAGTAGAAAAAAGGAGACAGCCCTTAACTAAAAACAACGGTGGACATAATTACTGTAATGGGCAATAAGACTGTAATTGCAAACATTGGGCCCTGACATAAGTGTATTTGATGCTATCTCTAATAGATTTTGGTTCTCCTAGGGATGAGATAGCTGGGCAGGTAATGAGGGCATTTATTACCTTACACAGCCAAAAAAAGATCAAAAGCTGGTGATCAATAGACCAATGAAACTTCTGCAATGGGCATCTCTTGTCCAGTTTTCAGACTGAAGTCAGAATATCACCGATCTTTTATTGCCAATTAAAGGAGAGACCAGGTATTTTTTAGGAAGGACCCTGAAATGTCATCACAAATATATAAAAAAAAATTCCCCTGACTTGTTCCCCCAACAGGACCTTGTTTCCCAAAGGGGCATGTTCGTCCAATGGATACACATGTACCAGAGTAACCACTCAATGGGGAAAGAGGGAATACTCAGACTATCAGATGCAAGGTCTAACCTGACACAGATACCACAGAAACCAAAATGCCTCATGAAGGAGACCATATAAAAAATAAAATCCTGATCCAACGGCATCTCACAATGGGTCCAATGGGCCCATGAACCCATTCTGTGGTAATTTCCCTGGGTCCTGAGTGCCTAAACTCAGAAGCTGACAGTATCCTCAAAGTGGTTCTTTGGTCTATGGAGTAAAAGTTATAGTGGAAGGAAATACCGAGTAAGAGGACCTGAAAATTTTCCCCACACCCATGCACCTCCAGCCAAAATAGTAAAACAGAAGGACTAATACATCATGAGTGAAAGAGAAGATCACTAATGACTTAAAGGTTGAAGAGTGGTGATCCACATCACATTCTCATTTAATTTACTGCTTTTCTGCTGCAAAGATCAAATAAGTCTTGGTGAATTACCATAAACTTACCCAAGTAGAGGCCTCAAACATGCATAGCGTGCTGGGTATATTAACTTTACTGGAAGAGATCAGCACAGTATCTGGCACATGATATATACCCATTGATCTGACGGATACATTATTTTCAGTCTCTATCAGGAAGGAAGATCAAAAGCAGTTAGCATTCTCTTGGGATGGAAAGCAGTATACATTCAAAATCTCACTTCAAGGCTATGTTAACCCTTCTCTTCTCTGCCACAATATAGCTTAAAAATAATTTGATCATCTTGACACTCCTCAGAACATCACACTTGTCCACTATATTATGGTATCAGGTTAATCAAGGGAATCCCCATAAGGTTACCAGCTGAATTTTCAGCAGAAACTCTTCAGGCCACAAGGGAGTGGCATGATATACTTAAAGTGATGAAAAAGAAAAAGCTACAACCAAGATGACTGTACCCAGCAAGGATCTCATTCAGATTCGATGGAGAAATCAAAAGCTTTTCATACAAGCAAGAGCTAAGAGAATTCAGCACCACCAAACCAGTTTTACAACAGTGCTGAAGGAACTTCTCTAGGTGCGAAACACAAGAGAAGAAAAAGGCCCACAGAAACAAACCCAAAACAATTAAGAAAATGGTAATAGGAACATACATATCGATAATAACCTTGAGTGTAAATGGAGTAAATGTTCTGAACAAAAGACACAGGCTGGCTGAATAGATACAGAAACAAGACCCATATATATGTTGTCTACAAGAGACCCACTTCAGACCTAGGGACACATACAGACTGAAAGCAAGGGGGTGGAAAAAGATATTCCATGCAAATGGAAATCAAAAGAATGCTGGAGTAGCAATACTCATATCAGATAAAATAGACTTTAAAATAAATACTGTTACAAGAGATAAGGAAGAACAATACA
The DNA here is from genome assembly GCF_963924675.1 of Phocoena phocoena. Lineage (NCBI taxonomy): Eukaryota > Metazoa > Chordata > Mammalia > Artiodactyla > Phocoenidae > Phocoena > Phocoena phocoena. The sequence continues at coordinate 31,286,056 of NC_089220.1, read as the reverse complement.
TAATGGTCAAGGGATCAATCCAAGAAGAAGATATGTCAATTATAAATATTTATGCACCCAACATAGGAGCATCTCAATACATAAGGCAAATGCTAACAACCATAAAAGGGGAAATTGACAGTAACACAGTAATAGTGGGGGACTTTCTAACACCCCACTTACACCAATGGACAGATCATCCAAAAAGAAAATAAATAAGGAAACACAGCTTTAAATGACACAATAGATCAGATAGATTTAATTGATATTTATAGGACATTCCATCCAAAAACAGCAGATTACACTTTCTTCTCAAGTGCTCATGGAACATTCTCCAGGATAGATCACATCTTGGGTCACAAATCAAGCCTCGGAAAATTTAAGAAGTTGAAATTATATCAAGCATCTTTTCTGACCAAAATGCTATGAGATTGGAAATCAATTACAGGAAAAAAGCTGTAAAAAACACAAATACATGGAGGCTAAACAGTGCAGTACTAAATAACCAAGAGATCACTGAAGAAATCAAAGAGGAAATCAAAAATTACGTATAAACAAGTGAAAACAAAAACACAACAACCCAAAACCTATGGGATGCAGCAAAAGCAGTTCTAAGAGGGAAGTTTATAGCAATTCAATCTTACCTCAAGAAACAAGAAAAATCTCTAACCTTACACCTAAAGCAACTAGAGAAAGAAGAGCAAAGAAAGCCCAAAGTCAGTAGAAGGAAAGAAATCATAAAGATCAGAGCAGAAATAAATGAAATAGAAATGAAGAAAACAATAGCAAAGATAAAAAAAACTAAACATTGGTTCTTTGAGAAGATAAACAAAATTGATAAGCCTATAGCCAGACTCATTAAGAAAAAAAGAGAGAGGATGCAAATCAATAAAATTAGAAATGAAAAAGGAGAAATCACAACTGACACTGCAGAAATACAAAGGATTATAATAGACTACTACAAACAACTATATGCCAGTAAAATGGACAACCATGAAGAAACGGACAAATTCTTGGAAAGGTACAATTTTCCAAGACTGAACCAGGAAGAATTAGAAAATACAAAAAGACATATCGCAAAATGAAATTTAAACTGTAATTAAAAATCTTCCAACAAACAGAGTCCAGGACCAGATGGCTTCGCAGGTGAATTCTATCAAATATTTAGAGAAGAGATAGCACCTATCCTTCTCAAACTCTTCCAAAATATTGCAGAGGGAAGAACACTCCAAAATTCATTCTATGAAGTCACCATCACCCTGATACCAAAACCAGACAAAGATATCACAAAAAAAGAAAAGTACAGACCAGTATCACTGATGAACATAGATGCAAAAATCTTCAACAAAATACTAGCAAACAGAATCCAACAGCACATTATAAGGATCATACACCATGATCAAGTGGGATTTATCCCAGGAATGCAAGGATTCTTCAATATATGCAAATCAAACAATGTAAAACACCATATTAACAAATTAAGGAATAAAAACCATATGATCATCTCAATAGATGCAAAAAAGCTTTTCACAAAATTCAACACCAATTTATGATAAAATGTCTCCAGAAAATGGGCATAGAGGGAACCTACCTCAACATAATAAAGTGCATATATGAGAAACCCACAGCAAACATCATGCTCAATGGTGAAAAACTGAAAGTATTTCCACTAAGATCAGGAACAAGACAAGGATGCCCACTCTCGCCACTCTTATTCAACATAGTTTTGGAAGTCCTAGCCATGACAATCAGAGAAGAAAAAGAAATAAAAGGAATCCAAATTAGAAAAGAAGAAGTAAAACTGTCACTGTTTGCAAATGACATGATACTATACATAGAAAATCCTAAAGATGCAACTAGAAAACTTCTAGAACTAATCAATGAATTTGGTAAGGTTGCAGGATACAAAATCAATGCACAGAAATCTCTGGCATTCCTATACACTAATGACAAAAAATCAGAAAGAGAAATTAAGGAAATAATCCCATTTACCATCTCAACAAAAAGAATAAATACCTGGGAATAAACCTACCTAAGGAGGCAAAATACTTGTACTCAGAGAACTATAAAACACTGATGAAAGAAATCAAAGATGACATAAACAGATGGAGAAATATACCATGTTCTTGGATTGGAAGAATCAATATTGTGAAAATGACTATATTACCCAAAGCAATCTACAGATTCAATGCAATTCCTATCAAACTACCAATGGTATTCTTCATGGAATTAGAACAAAAGATGTTACAATCTGTATGGAAAAACAAAAGACCTTGAATAGCCAAAGCAATCTTGAGAAAGAAAAATGGAACTGGAGGAATCAGGCTCCCTGACTTCAAACTATACTACAAAGCTACAGTAATGAAGACAGTATGGTGCTGATACAAAAACAAAAATATAGATCAATGGTACAGAATAGAAAGCCCAGAGATAAACCCACACACATATGGCCACCTAATTTATGACAAAGGAGGTAAAAACATACGATGGAGAAAAGACAGCTTCTTCAATAAGTGGTGCTGGGAAAACTGGACAGCTACATGTAAAAGTATGAAATTAGAACACTCCCTAACACCATGCACAAAAATAAACTCAAAATGGATTAAAGACCTAAATGTAAGGCTGGACACTATAAAACTCTTAGAGGAAAACATAGGAAGAACACTCTTTGATATAAATCATAGCAAGATCTTTTTTGACTCACCTCCTAGAGTAATGAAAATAAAAACAAATGGGACCTAATGAAACTTAAAAGGCTTTGCACAGCAAAGGAACCCACAAACAAGACAAAAAGACCGCTCTCTGAATGGGAGAAAATATTTGCAAATGAAGCAGTGGACAAAGGATTAATCTCCAAAATATACCAAGAGCTCATGCAGCTCAATGTCAAAAACAACAAACAACCTAATTAAAAAATGGGTGGGGGGCTTCCCTGGTGGCACAGTGGTTGAGAGTCCGCCTGCTGATGCAGGGGACACGGATTCGTGCCCCGGTCGGGGAGGATCCCACATGCCGCGGAGAGGCTGGGCCTGTGAGCCATGGCTGCTGAGCCTGCACGTCCGGAGCCTGTGCTCCGCAACGGGAGAGGCCACAACAGTGAGAGGCCCACGTACCGCAAAAAAAAAAAAAAAAAAAAAAAAAAGGGTGGAAGACCTAAATAGATATTTCACCAAAGAAGACGTACAGATGACCAAGAGGCACATGAAAAGATGCTCAACATCACTAATTGTTAGAGAAATGCAAATCAAAACTACAATGATGTATCACCTCACACTGGTCAGAATGGCCATCACCAAAAAACCTACAGCAATAAATGCTAGAGAGGGTTTGGATAAAAGAGAACACCTTTGCACTGTTGGTGGGAATGTAAATTGATACAGCCATTATGGAGAACAGTATGGAGGTTCCTTAATAAACTAAAAATAGAACTACCATAGGACCCAGCAATTCACTACTGGGTATATACCCAAAGAAAACCACAACTCAAAAGGACACATGTATCCCAATGTTCATCACAGCACTATTTACAATAGCCACGACATGGAAACAACCCTAATGTTCAACAACAGATGAATGGATAAAGAAGACGTGGTACATATATATAACGGAATATTACTCATTCATATAAAGGAACAAAATTGGGTCATTTGTAGAGATGTGGATGGACCTAGAGTCTGTTATACAGAGTGAAGTAAGCCAGAAAGAGAAAAACAAATATCATATATTAACACTTATATGTGGAATCTAGAAAAATGGTAGAGATGAACCTACTTTTAGGGCAGGAATAGAGACATAGATATAGAGAATGGACATGTGCACACATTGGGGGAAGGGGAAGGTGGGACTAATTGGGAGATTAGGTTGCCATAAATACACTACCATATATAAAATAGCTAGTGGGAACTTGCTGTATAGCACAGGGAGCTCAGCTCGGTGCTCTGTGATGACTTAAAAGTGTGGGATGGGGGGTAGGAGGGAGGTCCAAGAGGGAGGGAATATAAGTATACATATAGCTGATTCACTTCATTGTACAGCAGAAACTAACACAACATTGTAAAGCAATTTTACTCCAATAAAAAATAATAATAAATGTTAGCTACACAAACACTAATCATAAGAAAGTACAGTTGATAAATTGACACCAGAAAAAGTTGACTTCAGGACAAAAAATTACTACCAGAGATTGAGAGGGACATTTTGCAATGATAAAAAGGTCACTTTATCAAGAAAACATAACAGTCCTAACTGTATAGGTGCATAATAATAAAAACACAATAAACATAAAGCTTAAAACTGGCAAATTAAAAGGAGAAATAAACAAGGCCATTATAAGTGATATGATGATTTCAACACTCCTTTCTCACTAATTGATAGAACAAGTAGAATATCAATAAAGATATAGAAGACTTGAACAGAAGTATCAACCAATTTGACTTATGTGATATTAGGAAACATTCTACCCAACAATAGGAGAATACACGTTCTTTTCAAGTGCACATGGAACATTTACTATGCTGGTCTATGAAATAAGTCTCTGGAAATTTAAGAGGTTTAAAATTATTCACAGAATGTTCTCTGAACAAAATGTACATAACTTAGAAAACAATAAAAAAAATTTAGGAAACTCACCCAAATATTCCGACATTAATCAACATTAATCAACACACCTTTAAATAACTTGTGGGTAACAGGGCAAATCATGAGGGAAATTAGACAATATTTGAACTGAATGAAAATAAACTTACTACGTATCTAGATTTATATATTTAAATAAATTTATATATTTATATATATAAATAAATATATAAATTTATATATTTAAATATTCAAATAAAATATATTTTTAAAATATTTAAATATTTAAATATTCAAATAAAATATAGAATATGTAGTATATAGAATATGTAGTATATAGAATATGTAGTATATAGAATATTGCCTATTCTAGGATTTCATATAATTTAAAGAGTATGCATTCTTTTGAGAATTGCTTCTTCCACTCAGCATATTTTTGGAGGTTCATCCATTCTACCTATTCATGAAGTCTCTGTAGTTTTGTCATAAGAAAAGACATACACATCAATGGGACAGGATAGGGGGTCCAGAAAGAGATCCATGCATACATACTCTATTGATTTTATGGCAAATTTACCAAAGTAATTCACGAGGAAATGAAAGTTATTGACTCTGGCATAACTGAATATCCTTTTTTGGACTTTATTATTACTACTTTAAATTAAAATATAGTTGATTTACAATGTTATTAGTTTCAGCTGTAGAATATAGTGACAATATTTTTATAGATTATACTCCATTTAGAGTTATTATAAAATAGTGGATATATTCCTTGTGCTTTACATTACATCCTTGTATGTTACACATCCTTGTATCTTATTAATTTTATACCTAGTAGTTTGTACCTCTTAATCCCCTTCCTCTGTTTTTCCCCTCTTCTCACCCCTCCCCTCACTGGTAACCACTACTTTGTTCTCTGTATCAATGAGTCAGTTTCTGTTTTGTTATATTCATTCGTTTTATTTTTTTGATTTCACATTTAAGTGAAAATATACAGTATTTGTTAGGTTGCTTCCATATCTTTGTCATTGTAAATACTTCTGCTATGAACATTGGGGTACATATATCTTTTCAAATTAGTGCTTTAATTTTCTTTGGATATATACCCAGGAGTGAAATTTCTGATCATATGGTAGTTCTATTTTTACTTTTTTGAGGAACCTCCATACAGCTTTCCACAGTCGCTGTAACACTTTACAGTACCATCAACAGAGTACCAGGGTTCCCATTTCTCCACATCCTTGCCAACATTTGTTATTTGTGGTCTTTTTGATGAAAGCTATTCTGAGAGGTGTGAGGTCTTATTGCATGGTGATTTTGATTTGTAGTTCCCTGATCATTAGTGATGCTGAGCATTTTTCATGTGCCTGCTGGCCATCTGTATGTCTTCTTTGGAAAAATGTCTCTTCAGGTCTTCTGCCCATTCTTTAATTGGGTTGTTTATTTGTTTGTTTTTTATATTGAGTGGTATGAGCTGTTTACATATTTTGGATATTAACCCCTTATCAAATATATCATTTGTAAATATCTTCTCCCATTCAGTAGATTGTTTGTTCATTTTGTTGATGGTTTCTTTACTGTGCAAAAGCTTTTAAGTTTAATTAGATCCCATTTGTGTGTTTTTACTTTTAGTAAAAGTTAGTTGCTTTAAAAGAAAACAACAGATTTCTTTTGTTTCTTTTGCCTGAGGAGACAGATCCAAATTAAAATTTATTTTTAAGACTTATATAAAAATGTGTACTGCCTATGTTTTCTTCAAGGAGTTTAATGGTTTCCAGTCTTACATTTAGGTCTTTAATCCATTTTGAGTTTATTTTTGTATATGATGTGAGGAAATGTTCTCATTTCAATATTTTACATGTAGCTGTCTAGCTTTCCCAGCACCTCTTTTGAACAGACTGTCTTTTCCTCAATGTATATTTGTGTCTTCTTTGTTGTAGACTGTGACAGTTTGCTTCTGGGCCCTCTATTCTGTTCCATTGATCTATATTTCTGTTTTTGTGCCAGTACCATACTGTTTTGATTACTGTAGCTTTGTAGTACTCTCTGAAGTCTGGAATGGTGATTCCTCCAGCTATGTTCTTTTTTTTCTCAAGATTGTGTTGTCTCTTCAGGCTCTTTTATGGTCCCATATGAATTTTAGGAGTATTTGTTCTAGTTCTGTGAAAAATGTCATGAGTATTTTGAAAGGAATTGCATTAAATATGTAGATTGCTTTGGGTAATATGGCCATTTTAATATTAATTCTCCCAATCCAGGGACACAGGCTATCTTTCCATTTCTTTGTATCATCTTCAATTTCCTTCATCAGTGTTTTATGGTTTTCAGAGCACAGGTCTTACACTGCCTTGGTTAAGTTTAATAGGTATTTTATTCTTTATGGTGTAATTTTAAACAAGATTGTTTTCTTGCTCTGTCTTTATGATAGTTCATTATTAGTGTGTAGAAAAGCAACAGATTTCTGTGCATTAATCTTGTATCCTATAACTTTACTGAATTTATTGATTAGTTCTAATCATTTTTTGGTGGAGACTTTAGGATTTTCTCCATATATTACCATGTCACCTGCAAATAGTGACAGTTTACTATTTTCTTTCCAATTTGGATAAATTCTATTTCTTTTTCTTGTCTGATTGCTGTGGCTAGGACTTGCAATAATATGTTAAATACAATAGAAATGGTGAGAGTGGGTATCCCTGTCTTGTTCCTGATTTTAAAGGAAAAGCTTCACCATTGAGTATGATGTTAGTGTCGGTTTGTCATAGAGGGCCTTTACTATGTTGAGATATGTTCCCTCTATACCCAACTTGATGAAAGTTTTTGTCTTTAATGGGTGTTGAATTTTGTCAAATGCTTTTTCTGTGTCTATCGAGATGATCATGTGATTTTTTATCCTTCTTTTTGTTAATGTGGCATATGACAATGATTTTTTTCAAATGTTGAATCATCCTTGCATCTCTGAAATAAATCCCACTTGATCATGGTATTTAATCTTTTTTACATATTGTCAAATTCAGTTTGCTAATATTTTGTTGAGGAGTTTTGCATCTATATTCATCAGAGATATTGGCCTGTAATATGGCCTGTTTTTGGAGTATCTTTGGTTTTGGTGTCAGGGTAATGGTGCCCTCATAGAATAAATCTGGTAGTGTTTAGTCCTCTTTAATTTTGGGGAATAATTTGAGAAGGATAGGTATTAATTCTTTATTCGTTTGGTAGAATTCCCCTGTGATGGCTTCAAGTGCTGGACTTTTGTTTGCTGGGAGTTTCTGGATTACTAAGTCAATTTCACTGTTAGTGATTAGTCTGTTCAGATTATCTTTTTCTTCCTGATTGCTTCTTGGAACATTGTATGTTTCTAGAAATGTATTCATGTCTTCTAGATTGTCCAATTTGTTGGCATATAACTGTTCATAGTATTCTCTTATGATTGAGTTTCTGTGATATTGGTTGTAATTTCTCCACTTTTATTTCTTATTTTGTTTATTTGGGTCCTCTCTCTTCTTTTTTAACATCTTTATTGGAGTATAATTGCTTTTAGTTTCATTGATCTTTTTATTGTTGTTTCTTTCTTTCTTTTGGTCTCTATTTTATTTATTTCCTCTCCGATCTTTATTGGTTCCTTCCTTTTGCTGACTTTGGGCCTTGTTCTTTTCTAATTCCTTTAGATGGTAGACTAGGATGGTTATCTGAGATTTTTCTTGTTTCTTGTGGTAGGCCTGTATCACTATAAACTTCCCTCTTCGAATTGCTTTTACTGAATCCCATAGACTTTTGAAAGTTATGATTTCATTTTCATTTGACGTGAGGTATTTTCTGAACTTCTATTTAATTTCTTCATTGACACATTGCATTTTTAGTGGCTTATTTTTTTTTTTTTAGTTTTCATGTGTTTGTGTTTTTCCCATTTTTCTTCCTGTAATTGATTTCTTGTTTCATACCATTGTAGTTGGAAAAATGCCTGATATAATTTCTATCCTCTTAAATTTGTTGAGACTGGTGGCCTAGTGTGTGATCTATCCCAGAGAACTTTCTATATGCACTTGAAAAGAATGTGTATTCTGCTGATTTTTTTAAACATCTTTATTGGAGTATAATTGCTTTACAATAGTGTGTTAGTTTCTGCTTTATAACGAAGTGAATCAGTTATACATATACCTATGTCCCCATATCTCTTCCCTCTTGCATCTCCTTCCCTCCCACCATCCCTATCCAACCCATCTAGGTGGTCACAAAGCACTGAGCTGATCTCCCTGTGCTATGCAGCTGCTTCCCACTAGCTATCTATTTTACGTTTGGTAGTGTATATATGTCCATGCCACTCTCTTACTTTGTCCCAGCCTACCCTTGCTCCTCCCCATATCCTCAAGTCCATTGTCTAGTAGGTCAGCATCTTTATTCCCATCTTGCCCCTAGGTTCTTCATGACCTTTTTTTTTTTTTTTTTGGTTCTATATACATGTGTTAGCATACGGTATGTGTTTTTCTCTTTCTGACTTACTTCACTCTGTATGACAGGCTCTAGGTCCATCCACCTCACTACAAATAACTCAGTTTCATTCCTTTTTATGGCTGAGTGATATTCCATTGTATATATGTGCCACATCTTCTTTATCCATTCATCTGTTGATAGACACTTTGGTTGCTTCCATGTCCTTGCTATTGTAAATAGAGCTGCAATGAACATTGTGGTACATGACTCTTTTTGAATTATGGTTTTCTCAGAGTATATGCCCAGTAGTGGGATTGCTGGGTCGTACGGTAGTTCTATTTTTAGTTTTTTAAGGAACCTCCATACTGTTCTCCATAGTAGCTGTATCAATTTACATTCCCACCAACAGTGCAAGAGGGTTCCCTTTCTCCACACCCTCTCCAGCATTTATTGTTTGTAGATTTTTTGATGATGGCCATTCTGACTGGTGTGAGATGAGAGCTCATTGTAGTTTTGATTTGCATTTCTCTAATGATTAATGATGTTGAGCATTCTTTGATATGTCTGTTGGCAATCTGTATATCTTCTTTGGAGAAATGTCTGTTTAGGTCTTCTGCCCATTTTGGGATTGGGTTGTTTGTTGTTTTAATGTTGAGCTGTGTAAGCTGCTTGTAAATTTTGGAGATTAATCCTTTGTCAGCTGCTTCATTTGCAAATATTTTCTTCCATTCCGAGGGTTGTCTTTTCGTCTTGTTTATGGTTTCCTTTGCTGTGCAAAAGCTTTTAAGTTTCATTAGGTCCCATTTTTTAATTTTTGTTTTTCTTTCCATTTCTCTAGGAGGTGGGTCAAAAAGGATCTTGCTGTGATTTATGTCATAGTGTTCTGCCTATATTTTCCTCTAAGAGTTTGATGGTGTCTGGCCTTACATTTATGCCTTTAGTCCACTTTGAGTTTATTTTTGTGTATGGTGTTATGGAGTGTTCTAATTTCATTCTTTTACATGTAGCTGTCCAGTTTTCCCAGCACCACTTATTGAAGAGGCTGTCTTTTCTCCATCTGCTGATTTTGGATGGAATTTCCTTTAGACATGTATTAAGTGCAGCTGGTCTAATTTGTCATTTAAGAGCACTGTTTCCTTATTGATTTTCTGTCTGGATGATCTGTCCCTTGATTTAAGCAGGGTGTTAAAAGTCCCTTACTTTTTTTTTTTTTTTTTTTTTTTTTTTGCAGTACGGGGGCCTCTCACTGCTGTGGCCTCTCCCGTTGCGGAGCACATGCTCTGGACACACAGGCTCAGTGGCCATGGCTCATGGGCCCAGCCGCTCCGTGGCATGTGGGATCCTCCCGGACCGGGGCATGAACCTGTGTCCCCTGGATCAGCAGGCGGACTCTCAACCACTGTGCCACCAGGAAAGCCCAAAAGTCCCTTACTATTAATGTACTATTTTCAGTTTCTCCCTTTATGTCTTTTAATATTTGCTTTATATATTTAGGTGCTCTCATTTATTTGCATATATATTAACGAATATTATAGCCTCTTCTTGTATTGCTATTCTTTGTATATATAATGCTATTCTTTGTCTTTTATTACAGGCTTTGCTTTAAAGTCAACTTTGTCTGATATGAATATTATTACCCCAGGTTTCTTTTCATTTCTATTTGCATGAAATATCTTTTTCCATCCCCTCGCTTTCAGTCTGTGTGTGTCTTAGCTCTGAAGTGTGTCTCTTGTAGGTGGCATATAGATGGGTCTTGTTTTTTTTATCCAATCAGCTACCCTATGTCTTTTGATTGAAGCACCTAGTCCACTGACATTCTAAGTGATTACTGATAGGTATGTACTTATTGCCATTTTGTTGCTTAATGATTGTTTTGTAGTTTTTCTATGTTCTTTTCTTCTTGTTGTTGTTTGATGATTTTCCTTAGTGATATGCTTGTGTTCCTTTTTCTTTAGTTTTATATATCTATTGTAGATTTTTAAAAAATTGAAGTATAGTTGATTTACAATGTTGTATTAGTTTCTAGTATACAATAAAATGATTTGTATATATATATTTGTATATATATATACATGTATATATATATATTTTCAGATTCTTTTCATTATGTTATTACAAGATACTGAATATAGTTCCCTGTGCTATACAGTAGGACCTTGTTGTTTATCTATTTTATATATAGTAGTGTGTATCTGTTAATCCCAAACTCCAACTTTATCCCTTCTCCCCCTTTCCCCTTTGATAACCATAAGTTTATTTGTCTGGGAGTCTGTTTCTGTTTTGCAAAAAAGTTCATTTCTATCATTATCTTATTTTATTTTAATTTTTAAAATTTATTTATTTATTTATTTATGCTTTTTTTTTTTTTTTTTTTTTGTGGTACGCGGGCCTCTCACTGTTGTGGCCTCTCCCGTTGCGGAGCACAGGCTCCGGACGCACAGGCTCAGCGGCCATGGCTCACGGGCCCAGCTGCTCCGCGGCATGTGGGATCTTCCCGGACCGGGGCACGAACCCGTGTCCCCTGCATTGGCAGGCGGACTCTCAACCACTGCGCCACCAGGGAAGCCCTAAAATTTATTTATTTATTTATTTTGGCTGCGTTGGGTCTTCATTGCTGTGTGCAGGCTTTCTCTAATTGTGGTGAGGGGTTATGGTGAGGGGGAGCTACTCTTCATTGCAGTGCATGGGCTTCTCATTGAGGTGGCTTCTCTTGTTGTGAAACATGGGCTCTAGGTGCACAGGCTTCAGTAATTGTGGCACGTTGGCGCAGTAGTTGTGGTTCACGGGTTCTAGAGCGCAGGCTCAGTAGTTGTGGTGCACCTGCTTAGTTGGTCTTCAGCGTTTGGGATCTTCCCAGGCCAGGGCTCGAACCTGTGTCCCCTGCATTAGCAAGTGGATTCTTAACCACTGCACCACCTGGGAAGTCCCCTGTATCATTATTTTAGATGCGCATTTAAGTGATATCATATGATATTTGTGTTTCCCTATCTGACTTACTTCATTTAGAATGATAATCTCAAGGTCCACCCACGTTGCTGCCAATGGCATTATTTCATTCTTTTTTATGGCTGAGCAATATTCAATTATATATATAATGGAATATTTTATATATATGCTTATATCCATTCATTCTTCTTTATCCATTCACCTGTTGATGGACACTTAGGTTGCTTACATGTCTTGGCTACTGGAAATAGTGCTGCTATGAAAATTGGGGTGCATGTATCTTTTCAAATTAGAGTTTTCATCTTTTCTGGATATATGCCCAGGAGTGGGATTGCTGGATCATATGGTAACTCTACTTTTAGTTTTTTAAGGAACCTCCATATTGTTTTCTAAAGTGGCTGTACCAATTTGGAAACTTTGTAGACTTTTTGATGATGGCCATTCTGACTGGTGTGAGGTGATACCTCAGTGTAGTTTTGATTCACATTTCTCTAATAATTAGTGATGTTGAGCATCTTTTCATGTGCCCATTGGCCATCTGTATGTCTTCTTTGGAGAAATGTCCATTTAGGTCTTCTGTCCATTTTATTTTTATTGGGTTGTTTGTTTTTTTGTTATTGAGCTGTATAAGCTATTTGTATATTTTTTGAAAATAAGCCCTTGTCGTTCATGTTGTTTGCAAATATTTTCTCCCATTCCATAAGTTGTCTTTTCATTTTGTTTATGGTTTCCTTCACTGTGCAAGAGCTTATAAGTTTGATTAGGTGCCATTTGTTTATTTGTAGGTTTTTGATTTGTGGTTACCATGGGGTTCAATATATTATTACATCTACTTGTTTTAAACTGATAGTCATTTAAGTTCAAACACACTCTAAAGGATCTACAGTTTTTACTCCCCTCCCCAAGGTTTTGAAATTAGGTGAAACGGTTAAACTGTCTTGTGTTTTACATCTTTATACCTGCCCCTTAATTGTTTACTGTGTCATAGTTGATTTAAAAATTTTTGTATTTTAAACTTTGCACTAGCTTATTTAAGTGGTTGATTCACAGCCTTCAGTATATGTTTGCCTTTACTAATGGAATTTTTCTTTTCTAAAAATTCTTACTTCTTGTTGTAGCCTTTCCTTTTCCACCTAAATAAGACCCGTTAACACCTCTTGTAGGGTTGGTTTAGTGCTGGTGTACTCTTTTAGTTTTGCTTGTCTGAGAAGTTCTTTATCTCCTTCAATTCTGAATGTTAACCTTGCTGGATAGAGAATCCTAGGTTGCAGATTTTCCTCTTTCAGCACTTTAAATATATCATGCCACTCCCTTCTGGCCTATGAAATTTCTGCTGAAAATTCAGCTGATAGCCTTATGGGGGCTTTCTTGCATGTTACTCTTTGTTTTTCTCTGCAGCCTTTAAAATTCTCTATCTTTAACTTTTGTCATTTAATTATTATATGCCTTGTTGTGGGTCTCTTTGCGTTCATCTTTGTTGGGACTCTGTGCTTCTTGCACCTGTTTCTTTCTTCAGCTTCAGGACATTTTCAGCCATAATTTCATCAAATATATCTTTGGCCATTTTCTTTTTCTCTTCTCCTTTTGGGATCTCTGTAATGTGTATATTAGTACATTTGACATTGTCTCAGAATTCCCTTAAAATTTGGGGGGTTTTTTTCTGTTCTGATTAGGTGATTTCCATTATTCTACCTTCCAGATCGCTTATGTGTTCTTCTGTATCACTGTGTCTGCTGTTAATTCCTTCTAGTGTATTTTGCATTTCAGTTATTTTATTCTTCAACTCTGGTTCTTTTTTTTTTTCCTAGTTCCTTATTAAAATTCCATGTTCATCTATTCTTTTCCCAAGTTCAATTAGCATGCTTATTACTAAAGTTTTGAACTTTTATCTGGTAAATTATTTATCTCTTTTTCATTAGTTGGTTTTTTTCAGGTTTGTTTTTTCTTATTCTTTTATTTGAAACATATTCCTCTGTCTTCTCATTTTGTTTAATTTTCTCTATTTCTATGAAATTAGGTGAAAGAGTTAACTGTCTTGGTCTTAAAGACATGTCCTGTGTGGGGGCATCCCTATGCAGTCTACATGTGCCCAGTGGCTTTGCTGGGAAACCGGGATCTGAAGTGACCGCTGGCTGTGTCATCCTCTGGGGTGTGCTGGCCACCACTGCCTTGGTGGGAGGTATGGCTGGAGTTTCAGGGGCTACAGTCAATTCCAGGTGTGAGCCTGAGCCTCTCCCATGCTTAATGTTCAGCACTCCCTGTCAGGAGTGTCCAAGGGGCTGGAGCAGGAGCCCTGAGGGAGTTGGGTTTCTCCAGGTTGTGATGGCAGTCCCCACCTTGGTTTGGGGTGTGGCTGGGTCCTGAGGTCTTGGGACTGTACTTCTGTGCTCATTTCACTTTTTCCCAGGTGTGCATACCCTGGTTAGAGGCTAGGTCAGAGCTGGAGGGGTTGGCATCACATTACTGAGTTTATTTCACCCCCCACTCTCTGAGTATGCACAGGGACACACGCTCCAGTGATGGTGTTTTCCGTCATGGAGTTAGTTTTGCTCCCTCCCAAGTGTGTGCATTGATGCATGTGCTGGCAGTGGCTGCCTCTGTCCTGGTCAGAGGTAGGGCCAGGGTCTGAGCCAGCTCCATTCCCTCTAAGTGTGTACACTCTTGTTGGCAATGGCAGCCTCTACCTTAGTGGAGAGAAAGAGTGGCTGGGGCAGGAGCTCAGTGCAGGCTGGGGAGGGGAGCTGGGAACAGGTGCCGGGGCAGTTCTGGCAGGCCAGCCAGAACCCCAGGCAGTTTTCAATCTGCTGCCTCCACACTGTGACTGTGAGTGAGCAAGTCTGTGCATGTGTTCTTTAAGAGCAAAGTCTCGGTTTCTTACAGTCGTCTGGTTAAGTCTCAACTTAACCAGTTTTCAAACCAGCTAAGGGGGCTCATCTTCTTGGTGTTGGACTCCAGGGCTGTGGTTCCTAAGATGTGGCTCAAAGCTCTCACCCCCCAGGAAGATCCCTGAGCCTGTGATATCCCCCTCCTCTTGTGTGTCCCCTGCTAGGGATGTGGGTCCCAACCAAATCACTTCTCCTCTCTTCCTAACAGACTCTGTGTGGATCTTTATTTACATTCTTGGTTGTGGAAGAGCTTTCTTGCTAGTCCCCAGGTCTATTTCAGTGAAAGTCTCTCTATATGTACTTGTAGTTTTGATGTGTTGATGAGGGAAGGTGAGCCCAGCATCCTCCTACTCTACCATCTTGATCTCTGCCACAACTGAATATTTTTATTTAAAAATAAAAAAGAAAACCTGCCACCACCCTCCATAGTAAACAGAAATAAACTCAAGATGCATCACAGATGCAACTATAAAAGTTAAAACAAAAGAACTTTCCCCAAAATAGGGGGAAATCTATGTAATATTAGGGTAAGCAATAATTTTATACAGCATACAAAAAGCACTAACCATAAAATAATTGGTAAATTAGATTTAATCAAAATTAAAATTCTCTGTTCTCCCAAGACCCTGGTGAGAAAATGATTGGGAGAAAATATTCAATGTACATATACATGAAAACACTTCCAAAAGAAGACATAAAAATGGTTAGTAAATACATGAAAAAAATGCTCAATGTCACTAGTCATAAGGGAAATGCAAGTTAAACCACAAGTATATACCACTACAAATCTACCAAAATGGTAAAATTAAAAGCCTGATGGCACCAGGAGTCTGGAGGGTAGAGTAACTGGAGTACTCAACCATTGTTGGTGGGAGTTTCAACTGTTATAACTACTTTGGAACACATTTTTGGCAGTTTCTCCTAAGATGAAATATACACTTATTCTATGCCCAATAACTCTACTCTTGGATGTTTACCCAGCAAAAATTAAACACATGTTCTCCAAAAGACTTGTATATGCATGTCCATTGCAGCTTTACTTACAAACAGGTAAAATACTGGAAACAACCCAAAGATTCATTAACAGATGATTGAAAAAACAAGTTTTGTTAGAATCATATAATGGAATACTGCTGATACAAGCAACAACATGGATGAATCTCAGAAAGAAAAAAAAAGCCAGGGCTTCCCTGGTGGCTCAGTGGTTGAGAGTCCGCCTGCCGATGCTGGGGAAGTGGGTTCGTGCCCCGGTCCGGGAAGATCCCACATGCCGCGGAGTGGCTGGGCCCGTGAGCCATGGCCGCTGAGCCTGTGCGTCCGGAGCCTGTGCTCCACAGCAGGAGAGGCCCACGTACCGCCAAAAAAAAAAAAAAAAAAAAAAAAAAAGCCAAGTGAGCAAAGCAAGACTCAGATAATACTATTTAATTGAATTTATATGAAATTCTAGAATAGGCTACATTCTATAGTGACAGAATTCATATCAGTGGCTGTATAAGGTAGAGAATAGGGGCACTGACTGCTCAGGGGCACAAGGAAATTTGGGAGGTAATGGTATTGATCCATATGTTGATACATATGTATTATGTGTCAAAACTCATCATACTGTTACACTTAGAGTGGGTGCATTCATGATACTGTATATAAATTATACATGAATAAGTCGACCAAAAAATCATGAATTCATATTAATACTTTCTTTCAAAATGAAAGATAATAAAATTTTAATTTGACTTCTTTGATTGCTTACTTGTAACTTTTTTCTGTTACATTAACTTTGCTACCTTTTGCTTTATCCTATGCTGTATATCAAATACAGTCAAAGTAATTATACCAATATTATTACTAAAAATAAGACTGTTTGAAAGTCACTTGAAACAATTCTTTTGTCTGTGTGGTTATGTCATCAACATGATATGTGTTTAGGTTTATTTATTTGTTTCCAATTTTGAGTAATTGGTATTTTAGGGATCAATTTTTCTTTATATCAGTCATTTACATGATCCCAAACTGAAACCATATAACCAGTGCTGTTCAAATAAATCTTATTTCTATTCTGAACTCTCCCCCATCTTATTTTCCCTATTCCCCTCTAAGTAACCATTTTATTAACTTTTGGTTTATTTTTCCAATCTTTCTTTTTTTGCAAATAAAAGAAAATAAATGTGCCTATCTGAACCAATGCTCTTTCTTACAAAAAGAGCAGCTGTATATTACATGTAACGTGATGAATATAGCGTTGTATCCCTTAAGAACAGGTCCTGGAGATCATGTCATATCAGTGTATGGAAATCTTGCTTATCCATTTTAAATGTTGCCAAGTATCCATTGTGTGGAAGTATCATATTTTATTCAACTAGTCCTCTGTGGGTAGGCATCGGTGTGGGTAGGCTCCCAATCTTTTGCCATTATATGCCACAAATAACCTTATACCAAAGTAATTTCAAAGTTTTGAAGTATATCTTTAGGATAAAATTTCAGAAGGATTGCTGAGTGCAAGGTTAAGTGCACATGTATTTTTGCTGAATATCAACAAATTCCACTCCATAGAGGTTCTACCAGTTGTCTTTACCACCTGCACGGTATGTGAATTTTGTTCCCCATAATCTCACCAACAGAGTGTGATACATTTGGTAGCTTAGAGAGGGCTGCAACTTCTTTGACCCTACTCCCCTTGATATGTGGGGTCTATTTATATCCCTGTAACAGTTAATTCTATGTACCATCTTGACTGGGCTAAGGGATGCCCAGATAGCTGCTAAAACATGATTTCTGGGTGTGTCTGTATTTCTGGAAGAGATTAGCATTTGAATCAGTAGACTTAGTAAAAAAAAAAGGTCACCCTCACCAGTGCAGGTGGGCATCATCCAATCATTGAGGGCCTGAATAAAACAAAAAGGCAGAGGAAGGGTGAATTTGCTTTCTCTGCTTGAGCTGAGACACCCCTTTATGCCATCCTCGGACATCAGTTCTGGTTCTCAAGCCTTCAGATTTGGACTGGGTCTTACACTATCAGCTCCTCTGATTCTTAGGCCTTAGACTCAGAATGAATTACACCACCAGCTTTCCTCGTTCTCCAGCTTGCAGATGGCAGACTGGGGGACTTCTTGGGGTCTATAATCACATGAGCACATATACTATCAGTTCTATTTCTCTAAAAAACCGGGACTAATATGGAGTTTGATACCAGGAGTGGCTTGAGAGGAACAGAATTTTAAAGATGAGTTTTCTGAATTGGTTCTGGCGTTGCTGAAATTGGCCCTCTAATCTGATTAAAGACTCTAGTAACTCTTTCCAGTAGTAAAGAGAGTACTGATGGTCTGTGGTGAACTGTTGATTAAAGATAGGTAATGTATCTGCATCGGAAACTCCTAATCAACCACTCTATGAAGCAAAGAGAGAAGTGGATACTTATGGACATTTTTTTAAAACTAAGGGATAAATGACATTGGTTGGTTGCCTAATGTTGCTGGACAAAGTGGTGACAGAAAAGCATGAACCCAGGGATTCCAATTCCCAGCTCAGGCACTCCGTAAGTGATCTAAGAGCTTCTACGCACGCCCTGAAGTAGAGCCTTATCTCTAGGAGTCACAGGGCTGAAACTGGTGAAAATGAAATACAGAAACTCATTTTGAGATAGGCTGAATTACAACACAAATTGAACTCCCAGCCTCACTGTTCAAGTGAAGGGACTGATTAGGAAAGAACGAGATCCTGTAAGTTGGGATGGGATGTGTGAGAAGACCTTGATGAAACTGCGGAAACTGAGCCTTCTCTAGTGAGTCTTCCTAACCAGGGGAAGGGTTCTCTCCCCAACACACACCCAGTAGCAGCAGCCTCCCCACCCACAGTGGTAGCAGCTTCTCCATCTCTATCTGAGGGGATTAACCCTGCATTGCCTGAGGAAACAGTAATGGCCTCCCCTGAGATAGCTGCCACGAAAAACAATGCTGATTCTCCTCAGGACCCACCCCACTACCCGCTCTGCTTCTGGACCTACAACTAGAGTCAAGACTTAGCAGACCTCTAGAGGTGAGGTACAAAGTGTGACCCATAAGGGTGTGTACTATACTTCATAAGAACTATTTGAGTTTTCTAATCTGTACAAGCAGATGTCCAGGGAACGTGTGGGAATGGACTCTGAGCGTGTAGGATAATGCTGAAGGGAACGTAAAGTTGGATCAGGCTGAATTTATTGGTATGGGCTCACTAAGCTGAGATTCTGCATTTCATGTTGCAGTTTGGGGAGTTAGAAAGGGCTCTAACTGGAAATACCCAGCCTCTCTTGGTTTAATGTAAAGGAAGGGATTCAGAGGCTTAAGGAGACTGAAATGTTAGAGTGAACTTGTCATTTAAGACTTACTCACCCACACTGAAGGGGTCCAGAGGACATACCTTTCACTAATATTTTGAGAAATAAATTTATGAGGGGAGCCCAACATCCTTGAAGGGCTCCATGATGGCTCTTCCCTGGAAGACAGATCTTAGAGTGGGAACCACGGCCACTCAATTGGGAAGCCTAAATGCAATAGGAATATACGTATCCTAGGGTGGCAGGGGCCAAGTGGTGGCACTCAACCACCAAAGACAAGGAAGGCAAGATTACCATAATGAACAGTAGAGACAAAGCAGCAATCAGAAAAGTCAGACTCATGCAAACCTTTGGTCTTGGTGAGTTAATCACGATGCTCCTAGAAGAGAAATGGAAATTCTCTCTTGATCTAAATAAGCAGAAAAGCTCTAAGTCAAGTGAACAAAAGTCACTTAACTCAGAAAAACAGAGAGTCACAGCCATTCAATCAATTCCCAGAGTTAAGCCAGTTTACAGACCCCAAACCCCTTGAATGAATGGGAGACCAGTTCCCCTTGAGGAAGGACCCTGATACACTAATGAAAATTTGTACAGTTAACTTTTCTCCCAGCCTTCCCTAGAGGGACCTGTGGCCCTTTACCAGGGTAACTGTACATTGGGGGAAAGGAAATAATCATACCTTTCAGAGACTACCGGACAGTGGATCTGAATTGACACTGATTCCCGAAGACCCAAAACATCACTGTGGCCCTCCAGTCAGAGTAGGTGCTCATGGAGGTCAGGTGGTCAATGGAGCTTTAGCTCAGGCCCATCTCACAGTAGGTCCAGTGGCTCTCTGAACCCACCCTGTGGTTATTTACCCAGTTGCAGAATACATAATTGGAAAAGACATATTAGCAGCTGGAAAAATCCTCACATTGGTTCCCTACTTATGCAGTGAGGGCTATTATGGTAGAAAAGGCTAAATGGAAGCTATTAGTACTGTCTCTACCTAGGAAAATAATAAACCAAAAGTAATACCGCATCCCTTGAAGGATCACAGATACTACTGCCACTATCGAGGACTTGGAAGGATGCAGGGGTGGTGATTCACACCACGTCCTCATTCATCTCTATTTGGCCTGTGCAAAAGACAGGTGGATCTTGGAGAATGACAGTGGATTACTTTATTGTGAGCTTAATCAGGTGGTGCCTCCAATTGCAGCTGCTGTACCAGATATGGTTTCATCGCTTGAGCAAATTAACACATCCCGGGGTACCTGGTATGCAGCTATTGATGTGGCAAATGTCCTTTTCTCCATACTTGTCCATAAGGTCCGCCAGCAGCAGTTTGCTTTCAACTGGCAAGGTTAGCAATACACATACACTGTTCTCCCTCAGAGGCATATCAACCCTCCAGCCCTATTCATAATTTAGTTTGCAGGGATCTCAATCACCTTTCCCTTCCACGGGATATCATACTGGCCCATTATATTGATGATATTATGTTGATTACACCTAGTGAGTGAGTAGTAGTAACTACCCTAGGCTAATTGGTAAGACATTTGCGTGTCAGAGGGTGGGAAATAAATCTAAAATTTACTTCTACCTCAGTGAAATTTATAGGGGTCCTGTGGTATGAAGCATGTCAATATATCACTTCTAAGATAAAGAGGAAGTGGAATCTGGCTTTCCTACAACCAAGAAAGAGGCTCAATACCTAGTGGTCCTCTTTGGATTTGGGAGGCAACATATTCCTTCCTCATTTGGTGTGTTACTCCAGTCCATTTACCAAGTGACCTGAAAAACTGTTAGTTTTGAGTGGGGCCCAGAAGAAGAGAAGGCTCTGCCCCAGGTCCAGGCTGCTGTGCAAACTGCTCTGCCACTTGGGCCATATGATCCAGCACATCCAATGGTGCTTGATGTCTCTCTGGCAGGTAGGGACACCGTTTGGAGCCTTTGTCAGGCTCCTATAGGTAAATCACACTGCAGGCCTTTAAGATTTTGGAGCAATGCTGTGCCATCACCTTTGGATGACTACTCTCCGTTTGAGAAACAGCTCTTGGCGTATTAGTGGGCCATAGTAGCTACTGAATGCTTGATGATGGGCCACCAAGTTGCCCATCATGAAATGGGTATTATCTGACCCACCACGCCATAAAGTGGGCCTGCACAGTACACTCCATCATCAAATGGAACTGACATATACAAAGTCAGGCCCAAGCAGGGGAGCCTAATGGGGAGTTCCCTGTGATCAGTTGACAGGGGAAGAGAAGATCTGGGCCTGGTTTAGAGATGGTTCTGCATGATATACATGCACCACCTGAATGTGGACAGCTGCAACACTACGGCCTTTCTCTGGGACATCCCTGAAGGATAGTGGTGAAGAGAAATTCTCTCAGTGGACAGAAATTTGGGGAGTTCACTTAGTTGTGCCCATTGCTTACAAGGAGAAAAGGCCAGATCTGTGATTATATACCAATTCATGGGCTGTGACCAAAGGTTTGTCTGCATGGTTAGGGACAAGGAAGGAATACGATTTGAAAATTGGTGACAAAGAAATATGGGAAAGAGGTATGTGGATAGACCTCTCTGAACGGTCAAAAAACATGAAGGTATTTGTGTCCCATGTGAATGCTCACCTAAAGCTTACATCAGCAGAGGATTTTAATAACCGAGTGAACAGGATGACCCATTCTGTTGATACCAGTCTACCTCTTTCCCCAGCCACCCGTCATCACCCAATGGGCTCATTAACAAAGAGGCCACGGTGGCAGGGCAGGGTTGGCAGTTACACATAGGCTTTGCAACATGGACATCCACTCACCAAGGATGATCAAGCTATGGCCACCACTAACTGCCCAATCTTCAGTGGCAGAGACCAACACTGAGCCCCAAATATGGCAACATTTCCTGCGGTGATCAGACAGCTACCTGGTGGGTGCATGCCAGAAGAGGGTGCATGACACTGGACTGCTTCCTGTACAGAAGGGGAAGCATTTTATTCTTACTGGAGTAGACACTCTGGATGTAATCTTCCCTCCCTGCACACAGTGCTTCTTCCAAAGATACCAGCCATGGACTTACAGAATGCCTTATCCACCACCATGGTATTCCACACAGCATTGCTTCTGATCAAGGAACTCACTTCATAGGAAAAAAAAATGTGGCAATTGGTCCATGCTTATAGAATTCACTGGTTTTATCATGTTCCCCACCATCCTGAAGCAGTTGTCTTGACAGAATGGTGGAATGGCCTTTTGAAGACTCAGTTATAGTGCCAGCTAGGTGGCCACACCTTGCAGGGCTGGAGCAAGGGTCTCCAGAATGCTGTATATGCCCTGAATCAACGTCCAATATATGGTGCTGTTTCTCCCAAACCCAGGATTCATGAGTCCAGGAATCAAGGTGGAAATGGAATTGACACCACTCATTATTTTTTATTTTTAAAATTTTATTTATTTATTTTTGGCTGTGTTGGGTCTTCGTTTCTGTGTGAGGGCTTTCTCTAGTTGCGTTGAGCGGAGGCCACTCTTCATCGCAGTGCGCGGGCCTCTCACTATCGCGGCCTCTCTTGTTGAGGAGCACAGGCTCCAGACGCGCAGGCTCAGTAGTTGTGGCTCACGGGCCTAGTTGCTCCGCAGCATGTGGGATCTTCCCAGACCAGGGCTCGAACCCGTGTCCCCTGCATTAGCAGGCAGATTCTCCACCACTGCACCATCAGGGAAGCCCAACACCACTCATTATTAACCTTAGTGACCCACTAGCAAAATTTTTGCTTCCTGTTTCCATGACTTTACTCTTTGCTGGCCTAGAGGTCTTAGTCCTAGAGGGAGGAATGCTTCCACCAGGAGACACAACAATGGTTCTATTAGCTGGAAGTTAAGACTGCCATCTGCCATCATCAAAACATCTACAAACAATAAATGCTGGAGAGGGTGTGGAGAAAAGGGAACCCTCTTGCACTGTAAATTGTAAATTGATACAGCCACTTTGGAGAACAGTATGAAGATTCCTTTAAAAAACTACAAATAGAACTACCATACAACCCAGCAATCCCACTACTGGGCATATACCCTGAGAAAACCAAAATTCAAAAAGAGTCATGTACCACAATGTTCATTGCAGCTCTATTTACAAGAGCCAGGACATGGAAGCAACCTAAGTGTCCATCATCGGATGAATGGATAAAGAAGATGTGGCACATATATACAATGGAATATTACTCAGCCATAAAAAGAAACGAAATTGAGTTACTTGTAGTGAGGTGGATGGACCTAGAGCCTGTCATACAGAGTGAAGTAAGTCAGAAAGAGAAAAACAAATACCGTATGCTAATACATATATATGGAATCTAAAAAAAAAAAAGTCTCTGAAGAACCTAGGGGCAGAATAGGAATAAAAACGCAGACATAGAGAATGGACTTGAGGACATGGGGAAGGGGAAGGGTAAGCTGGAACGCAGTGAGAGAGTGGCATGGACATATATACACTACCAAATGTAAAATAGATAGCTAGTGGGAAGCAGCCACATAGCACAGGGAGATCAGCTCGGTGCTCTGTGTCTACCTAGAGGGGTGGGATAGAGATGCAAGAGGGAGGAGACATGGGTATATATGTATATGTATAGCTGATTCACTTTGTTATAAATCAGAAACTAACACACCATTGTAAAGCAGTTATACTCCAATAAAGATGTTTAAAAAAAAAAAAGAAAAGCAAAGAAAAAAAGACTGCCACCTGGCCAATTTGGGCTCCTCATGCCTCTGAATCAATAGGCAACGAATGGAACTATGGTGATTGTTCCATTGATTGATCCTGATTACCCAGGGGAAATTGGACTACTTCTCCACAGTAAAGGTAAGGAAGGGTAGGTCTGGAACACAGGAAATAGCTTAGGGTATCTCAGTATTACCATGCCCTGTTATTAAGGTCAATGGAAAACTATAACAACCCAATCCAGCATTGGCCCAGACCCTTCAGGAATAAAGGTTTGGATCACCCCACCAGATAAAGAACCATGATTAGATGAAGTACTTGCTGAAGGCAAAGGGAACAGAGCGGGTGGTAAAAGAAGATGGTCATAAATACCAGCTACAACCATGTGACCAGTTATAGAAACAAGGACTGTAATATGTTGCGAGTATGTTCTTATTTTTATATGAATACATTTGCATTCATATTTCCTGTTTGTTTTCTTTCCTTTCTTTTTCCTTGTTATTTCCTCTTATTCCCTTAACATGTAGCATAAGACATATTGAATTTGTATCATAGTATCTCATTATTAATTTCACATCATAGTATTTAAGTTACCGGATATCAGGAAGAACAAACATCCCTGAGGGCTTTACTTCCTCTTCTGGGGAAAGGATAAATATATAAATCACCATATCCTGTTGGTTCTGTTTCTCTGCTGAACCCTAATACAAGTACCATTCCATGATGGTTGTACACACTAAACCAGAGGCCTCTACATGGGTGGGAACCAGGGGCTGGAAGTAGAAGTGGCACCACTTACCATCACTACCTATGACTCACTGAGGTGGTTTGTGCCTCCTGTCCCCTGCAACTCTAGGCTCTGCAGGGTCACCAAATGGGTCATACTTTCACAGTGGGACAAAGCTGGAGTCCCACCTGGGCATTTGGGGCTCCCTGTGTCCCTGCAGTAGCAAGAAGAGATGTCACAGTCTTGACAGGCATACTTGAGCCTAATCATTGAGAGAAGGTAGGGCATATGTGTGGAACCCAGGTGATCTCCTTAGGTGCCTCTTTGTATTTTCTAGTTCTATTGCTACTATAAATGGATAGATTCAGCAATCCGAGCCTGAGAAAGACATGGTGAGCAGGCACTCGGGTGCTTTAAAGATAAGGGCCTGGGTAATAACACAGGGTTAACATCCAACCCAAGTCATCAGAATGCTATCTAGAGATGAGGGAAACTAGAACAGATAGTGGAGAGACAGTATCAACTTTAGCCCCAGAACCAAACACAGTACTAGGGTCTCTGCTTCATCCCACTAACCTCCCTCTTCTATGGTTCCCCACAGGCAGAGATGCCTGCCAGAATCCTGGAGGAGCTGTTTCCAGAACATATAAAGAAAAGTTGATCAGAGCAATGCAAAGATCAGACTGTGGAATTTCCAAATGAGCCACCTTCATCCTCCTCCCAGGAAAGTCTTGCTGACCAGCTGCTGGGATTATGATCAGCATAGAGCCTCCAGATGTTAGCTCTTTGGGGTCAGTCTCAGGTGCTGGGAGGTGCACGGCCAAGCTCTTATCCTTCCCAGGGCACTCACATCCAGTGAATAAGCAAGAGGAGGGTATGAAGACCAGGCCATTTTGGACCAATTCAAGACTAGTCTGTCAGGCAATATTCATCCTAGAGCTTGCTGCCAGGTTGGCCAAGGCTGAAATGTGAAATGGCCAAGGCTATTTCTCATCTGTACAACTGACTTCATCATCCTTTCTCTCTAACCTTTAATTGAGTGTCTGCTACTGGAGAACTCAAACTATCATAATGAAGTAACTACTGAAAGCACCTAGACGTCCTAGGGCCAAGGGAACAAAGGAAAGAGGTTGGGTTCATTCAAGTACTGATGATTTAAGGAGGCCCTCTGCAGAGCAGGCACCAAGACCTCTAAGGTGCCTAGCTGATGCTGGTGCTTCAGCAACTCGGAGGAGGACCACACTGCTAACCCCAGAGCTGCAACTCTGATCTCTGAAAGTATCAGTGGTCATCTGGTGCTGGTACTTCTAATGAAGAATGAGGGTAGTTCTAACAGGGTCAACAAAACTGCAATCCAAAGCCGAATGTGGCTACCAAAATGAGAGAGTAACTTTTAGCACACGAGAAAGTAAACTCCCTTCTCCCTTCATCCATCATTCCAGGCTACTTCTACTGCCCCCTTTTGGCACAGCTATCTGGAGAAGAGCTGGCAAAACAGCAATGGGGTATGTAGCGGCACATCCCGGACATTACATTTTAAGAGTACAAAGGCGGGAGGAGGTTTACAACTGATGAGACGTTAGCTTAAAGGTGTGACTTTGCCATGCCTTTGCTCAGGAAACATAAAGAGATGACTTCCAGAAAAAAAATGAACTTTTAATTTGTTTAACACACTGAAGAGTAATAAGTAAGAACATGCTAGGAATCCTTCAGTGAAATATTAATGCTTATGATTCTGACATGAGGGATCCTTAAATTTTTCTTGAAACAGTCAGACATGCCCTAATACTTCTCTACTATTAAAAGAAAAACCAGAGATTTAAAAAAAAATGAAGCAGGAGCCTTAATCACCTTCTTCCTCCTCAGTCTCTTTTTCTTCCATCATTTCTGCCTCCTCCTTCGTTTTATGTTTCTTATAAAGCACAAAGATGCAACATAAAAATAAACAAGTCAAAGGAATAAGCCACAATAATGGCTGGTTTCCCTTCTCCTTCAGTCCTGTCTCTTCTGCTTGGGGATTAAAAGGTGGGCCACTACTATTACTACCTCCATTGCCTTGGTGTTCACAGTAGGGAGGTGCCCATCCAGGATTGCAGTGGCATTCCTGTTTATTATTGCAGATCCCCTTCATGTGGCAGGTCTCAGGCTGACAGGCTTGTGGCACACGAACCATACTGACACACTTGTTGCGGATACATATCTTTCCTGGACCACACATTGTGCCGTCTTTCACTTGACCGATATCAGATATGGACATCCCTATATGATAATCAGTGCCCCAACAAGTGGTGTCATTGAAGTGAAGCTGATGCACTGTGGAATGTTCTATCAGATTAGGAATTACTCCCACATTTTCACACTGAACTCTCCCACACAGGATATCAGGGGACGCACATTTTACGTACTGTGTGTCTTTGATACCACAGTGACCAAATCGATTTCCTTGGGTGTTGATTTCTTTGTAGCAACTCTGAGGTGCACTCCTTGCATCTTTGCCAAATATCTCCCTGCACTGTTCATCATGGTTATTACAGCTCTTTTGATAGCAGTAAGCACCACCACTACAGGGAATCCCATCCTGCACATATACATCTTCTGGGCACTGATGGGAAGTCCCATTGCACCACTCCGGAAGGTCACATTCACTGATCTGTTTTCTGCACAAAGTCCCTGATGACATGACCTTGCAGTCTTTACAACAAAGCCCGAAAGCACAAGCAGCTCCAGGCTTCAGAGTGCAATTCAACAGACAGCAAGGATCATTTATGCACTGCTCTATGGTTCCACAGTCACACTCCTCTCCTTCTTCAACCACTAGGTTCCCACAATACTTCAGCCTAAAGATATTCCCTGGATGTGGAGGAGAGTAAAGACATAATCCATTACTGATAAGATTGTCCCAATACTCGGCATAACTGCAGTTGCTGAATTTATTTGTCACCTCTCTGGCAGGAAACATTATGCACCACTGAAGTTCACACACACACCATTCAGTATCATGCTGCATACCTAAATTATGACCAAGTTCATGGGTCACAACAATTGCAAAAGCATAAAGACTCTCGTCTTCAAAAACATTAACTCCACTATTAAGAGGACGCTGGCATATTCCACCAACATAGGCAAGTCCAAGCTTTATGCCAAACGATTTCTTTATGAAAAGATGGGCCGCATCATGTGACAGTCGGTGATCAAGGCTAAAATACTTCCAAACAGCAAAATCCTCCAAAAGCTTATCTATGTTATCAGTGGGAACTGGGTTTCCTTTAGTCCAGACTTCAAGCCCAGTTAAAATCACAACAAGTTCCAAAGAGTGATACAAGCTACCTATTATATTGACAACATCAAGTATTTCACGCTGCACTACTGACACATTACTTTCCGAGTGAACGAATCGAAGATTGTCCACAACCACTACCAACTCAAGAAAACGCAAGTGGGTCCACCAGCCTGTGTAAGAACTTTGCATCAGAGTGAAATTATGCAACTCTTGCAACTCCAATTGGCGTGCTACATCCTCTTCTGTTAACCCACATCTCATAGGTGGGAACTGTGTATCATCACTGTCTATCTTATACACCCAGTGTTCAAATGTGGCAGAAAACCTAACTGGTTCAATTTCATAAGCAAGATCATTTATCTGTAGTATTCCTCGAAAACCTCCAGAACAAGTACTGAGGGCAACCAGGGACTTGGGAACCCCCTCCACATAACCATGATAGTAGCAGTCATCAGGAACAAAAGGCTGATCCTGGCGGAGGGCATGCTGGTCTGTGTAGGTGAACACTGGGAGGTGTCTGGAAACCAAGAACTTCTTGACCCTCATGTGGGCAATGTGTCTCTGGCCCCCAAACGGCAGGCTGTAGGAGAGCCAGCCTGGAGCCTTTGCATTTCTGCCCCTGCCAGTCACCTTCAAGGGGATCACCAGTTCTGGAGAGGAGAAGTGCTGGGAGGCCCTGGCCTGAGAGCGGTCAGAAATGAACAAAGACACCCCAAATGAGAGCAGCAGAAGAGTGACTCTGATGTGCACCAGAGCCTCACCCACTGCCATTATGGAGCCAACTGTTTAGGGCTGAAGAGGGCAGGGCATCAGGCGCTACTGGTCTGGCTCCTCCCTCTGAGCTGTTCAGGGTGCAGGGCTGACCTTTATGGATTTATGTCCTGGAAGAGGTGAACCATCAGAGCTTCAGTGCTGAAAGTGAAAACAGAAAGAAGAGCTAGGATGGGGTGGTTGGGGCAGGGAGGGTGGGGGGCTGGAGAGAGAGAAGAAGGTGATTTCAATTGGGACAAGGCTTGAATCAATAAAATTCCTGAGATTGTTTCATATATAAGTAAGGGCAAGGGGTGGGGAAAGAGCAGGTTACCTGGGAAAGAGATGAAGGAAATGCATCATAGGTTGGTAATTATTGAACCTGATAAAGATTCATTATATACTGTTCTCTAAACATGTACACTGGCATGACATTTTCCCTACTAAAAAGATTGACATCTGACTCCCAATTTCTCCTCTACCCAAAAATCTACTGATACTCTGCTAGCTTCAGTAAGCATGTAGACAGTGCATCCAAAGCTCACCATTTTTTTTAATCCCTTTATTCAGACAGTTTGATCCATCTTTCCTTCTCTTCTACAGACATCTAGCCCCCATTTCTGTTTGAGGTTAGCAGTCAAACTAAGCCTCACTTAATGGACTCATTAGTTTTGTGAGACTCCTCCAATCAAGACAAATTTTTATTTTATAACGCATTCTTACCTGCAGAAAATCCCTGTACATTCAAAGGAAGGCATCCATACTGACGGTGTAATAGGGAAAGGGGCTGCTATTTGGGGACAGCCCCGTTGCCTCCAATCACAGCATGGAAGCAGCAGCCTTCTCTCCACCCAGCCCAGCTACATCATGTTCTGAATCATTAGAGACTCATCTTGGCTGTGTAAATATAGATTCCATTCTATATTTTACATGGCTGGTGAGTTAGCTGAATTCTCTAGAGAAAGCTGGACTGAAGAACTTAAAACTAGAATCAGTTCACTAAAATGTTCAAAGACTACAATTTGAATGGACTTTCTTCATACCTGTTAAAAATATAAATTTTACCTCAGGTAAAAGCTAATTTCACTCATTCTCTGATTTTCAGTTAAAAGTATCAATAATTTGTGCTTCCCTGGTGATGCAGTGGTTAAGAATCCGCCTGCCAATGCAGGGGACACAGGTTCGATCCCTGGTCTGGGAAGATCTCACATGCCATGGAGCAACAAAGCCCGTGTGCCACAACTACTGAGCCTGTGCTCTAGAGCCCACAAGCCACAACTACTGAGCCCGTGAACCACAACTACTGAAACCCACGTGCCTAGAGCCTGTGCTTCGCAACCAGAGAAGCCACTGCAATGAGAAGCCCGCAAACTCACAACAAAGAGTAGCCCCTGATCACTGCAATTAGAGAAAGCCCATGAGCAGCAACAAAGACCCAACACAGACAGATAAATAAATAAATAAAATTTAAAAGTATCAATAATTTGCTTAATATTTAAAAACAAAAGTTAAAAAAAATTGGAGACACATTTGAACACATATTGGTGGCCGAATATTCTAAATAAGGACACAAATGGGTTCAGTAGTAGACAGTGTAAGAAATATCCTCAGCGTTATGATGTCAAAAACACCTGTACACTCCTGGATGCTTTTCCAGAACTAATGCATGACTACTGGAAGCCAAGAATACTAGATGAAACCTCTTAGGGAAAGCATCTCTGACACAGGTGAAATCCTAGTGACCAGATTTCCTTTCCATGTCTCTCTTCATGATATCCCTGGCTACAGATTTGGGAGTATTAAGATGGAAATGTGTGAGCTGGAAGAGGATTATTAAAGCATTATAAAGAGGAAAATAACCTATATTAAGCTTCATCATAAATATGTGGTAATAATAGAAAATTTCATTGCCAAGAATCTTTGAGTCATACCAGTCTTTGTCACTATTGCACTATTCCAAAGACAAGTCCTGAAGGACCATCACATTACCATTAATTATGTGAACTGGTGTCACACCAAAGCCCTTCCTCTCTAGCATTACCTGTACTTCAAACAGTGTAAGAATCTTCTTCTGTATCAGTAATTAACTCTTCTATTTCCAGCAGCTATTTCAAACTCCTCAAAACCCCTATTTTACCTTGTCTCCACACACTCTTAGTCACAGCTAATTCAGTGTTTCAAAAACTTAGGTCACAAACCATTCAGGGTCATGAAATCAATTTAGTGAGCCACAACTAAATAAAACAACAGAAAACATCAGAGAGCTTCACACAGATCAGTATTACCTGCTATTACCTGTCACCACAGAAGCTACAGCAGCATTCTGCTGACACATCTTACGCTGATTATCAATTATTTTCTGAACCCCAAAACTAAATATTTTTTGTGTGTGTGTGGTAGGCGGGCCTCTCACTGTTGTGGCCTCTCCCATTGCGGAGCACAGGCTCCAAACGCGAAGGCTCAGCGGCCATGGCTCATGGGCCCAGCCGTTCCGCGGCATGTGGGATCTTCCCGGACCGGGGCACGAACCTGTGTGCCCTGCATCGGCAGGCGGACTCTCAACCACTGCGCCTCCAGGGAAGCCCCCAAAACTAAAATTTATACTTTGTCTATGTAGCTGAAGATGGGAATCTGCACATTATATTACCCAATTTCTAGCTGGCTTCCTGAAGAGTTTTGTCAAGAAGGGCATGAGAGGGAGAATAAAAGGCAAAACGAAAGGACATGGGGCTCTACCTGTTTGCCTGCTGTTACTTTCAGTGACCACCACCTGCAATGGGATCTTGCTCTGGAGGCAAGAGTCAGTTACCACATTCCCAGAACCAGCTCCATCAAGCCCTATCAAAAGTACACAGGGGACAGTGCCCCCTCCTCAGAAGTCTGAAAACCAGATGTACAGAGCCATCTTCCAGTACCCTGGGCAACCCACACCAGCCAGCCAGTGTCTCTTTCTCAGATGTGCCCTGGCTATACCACAAATCTCCTTGATACAAGCCCCATAAAAGAGCACACACCCCCTCTCTGATATCTGAGTCAGTTTTAGAGGACCTTTTTCCAAGTCCTTAAGGAACCAGCACCAGCTCAGCATTACCTGATAGTAGGTACAGCTATCAACTCCACAGTACCCCTTTTCTGAGTTCCAAAATTACCAGCATCACCTGGGCCTGTAATGCCCTATCTTCTACACTCCAGGTCCAGACATATGAGGCCCATTGTGACAGCTTCTAGGTTATGATAACCCCAACCTCTTCCCTTTGTTCCCCCAATCTTAGGGGTAGAACTCCTTCTGGCAACTCATACTTCTGTGTACCTCAGTGTTCCCTTTTTACCTTTTCAGTCCTCTATTACCTTTTCAAGAATTCCCTATAGTAATTGCTCTTGGTGGGTTTCTCTTTCCTGAACTAGATCTTGACGGATACAGGACTTGGTACCAAGAGTGCTGCCAAGAGAGACAGACAAAATGGGACTCTGGGATTGGCTTGGGTATGTTCATGGCCTTAACACAACACTGAACTCCTTTTTTTTTTTTTGGGGCGGTACGCGGGCCTCTCACTGTTGTGACCTCTCCCATTGTGGAGCACAGGCTCCGGACATGCAGGCTCAGCGACCATGGCTCACAGGCCCAGCCGCTCCGTGGCACATGGGATCTTCCCGGACCAGGGCACGAACCCATGTCCCCTGCATCAGCAGGCGGACTCTCAACCACTGCACCACCAGGGAAGCCCTGAACTCCTTTTGAATGGGGAATGGGCACATAGTAACATCACAATTAATTAAATTACTACTCACATTGATTGTGATGAAGTGCCCTACTGAAGCAAGTGTGTGGGGGACCAAGGGAGGGCTGTGATGATGCCTATAAGTATCTCAAGGACTGAGGTGTGGAATAGCTATACTAAATTCTAATGGAGATTTTGCAAAATGAGGTTCAAGGCTCTAAATTCTCAGCTCAGATTTCTGATAATGGTGGACAACACCCCCGCCCCCCCTCCCCCAAATCTCTCTTTTAGCCACATGGCCAACTTCAAAGAAAATCAAAATTTAACTGTGGAGTTACAGAATCACAGAGTAAGTTGAATACAGAGATTTGCCAAGACTGTAGTGGGAAATCTGATTGAGACGGGAAAAAACCTTGACACTTGAAAAGAGGAATTCCAGGTGGACTGGATTGGTTCTGAGTATCTAGATGCTCCCAAGTATCCCTGATTCTCCTTTACTAGGGACGGAGACTACACCTTTCCTGTCTGAGACGTCTAACCACCTCTGGCTGGAGATGCTGTAATTATCTCAGCTGGGAAAATTATCCTGCTAGGGGATGCCTAGTATCCTCAAGACATACTCCTACTGCCCCTTATTGGCTCTAAATGCAAATCAGAATCTAATTCAACATGCTCCAGAGAAAAAGGTTCAACGTCTGAATTGAGAGGAAAGAAAAGGTACTCTAAAATAATAACAATAGTTTACTAATTTATATTGGCAAAAGAAAGGAAATAAACCATATTAGTAGCAGAAAAGACAAAGTGGTTACAGAGATAAAGATATATCTAATATGATAAAATTCAAGAAGAATTTGTATCTACTTAACAAATAGCTTTGAAATACGTAAAGCGAACACTGACAAAACAAAAAGGAGAGGGCTTCCCTGGTGGCACAGTGGTTGAGAGTCTGCCTGCCGGGTTCGTGCCCTGGTCCGGGAAGATCCCACATGCTGCGGAGTGGCTGGGCCCGTGAGCCAGGGCTGCTGAGCCTGCACGTCCAGAGCCTGTGCTCCACAATGGGAGAGGCCACAACAGTGAGAGGCCCACGTACTGCAGAAAAAAAAAAAAAAGAGAAAAATTCAAAATCTACTTGTAGGTATTAGCACACTGTCAGCAATGGATAGAACCACCCCCCCCCAAAAAAAATGAATAAGGAAGTAGAAGATTTAAGCAAAGATAATCAAGTTAATCAAGTTAATCTAACTGATACATATAAAACGCCCATCAAAAAAAATGAGATGACAAAGAAATATGTTAAAGATGAAGGAGCAAGGTAAGAACCTACAAGACCAAATAAATGAAGAGGAAATAGGCAACCTACCTGAAAAAGAATTCAGAGTAATGATAGTAAAAATGATCCAAAATCTCAGAAATAGAATGGAGGCATGGAATGAGAAAATATAAGAAATGTTTAACAAAGATCTAGAGGAACTAAAGAACAAACAAACAGAGGTAAATAACACAATAACTGACATGAAAAATACACCAGAAGGAATCAATAGCAGAATAACTAAGGTAGAAGAACAAATAGTGAGCTGGAAAATAGAATGGTAGAAATAACTGCCAAGGAGCAGAATAAAGAAAAAAGAATGAAAAGAATTGAAGACCGTCTCAGAGCCCTCTGCGACAACATTAAAGGCACCAGTATTTGAATTATAGGGATCCCAGAATAAGAAGAGAAAAAGAAAGGGTCTTAGAAAATATTCAAAGAGATTATAGTGAAAAACTTCCATAACATGGGAAAGGAAATAGCTACCCAAGTCCAGGTAGTGCAGAGAGTCCCATACAGGATAAACCCTCGGAGAAACATGCCAAGACAAATATTAAACAAAATAACAAAAATTAACTTCAAAGAAAAAATATTAAACGCAGCAAGGTAAAAGCAAAAAATAACATAAAAGGGAAACCCTATAAGGTTATCAGCTGATTTTTCAGCAGAAACTCTGCAGGCCAGAAGGGAGTGGCAGGATATATTTAAAGTGATGAAAGAGAAAAACCTACAACCAAGATTACTACCCAGCAAGGATCTCATTCAGATTTGACGGAGAAATTAAAACCTGTACAGACAAGCAAAAGCTAAGAGAATTGAGCACCACCAAACCAGCTTTACAACAAATGTTAAAGGAATTTCTCTAGGCAGGAAACACAGGAGAAGAAAAAGACCTACAGAAACAAACCCAAAATAATTAAGAAAATAGTAATAGGAACATACATATCGATAATTATCTTAAATGTAAATGGATTCAATGCTCCAAACAAAAGACACAGACTGGCTGAATGGAGACAAAAACAAGACCCGTATAAATGCTGTCTACAGACCCATCTCAGACCTAGGGACACATACAAACTGAAAATGAGGGGATGGAAAAAGATATTCCATTCATATGGAAATCAAAAGAAAGCTGGAGTAGAAATACTCATATCAGATAAAATAGACTTTAAAATAAAGACTGTTACAAGAGATACAGAAGGACACTACATAATGATCAAGGGATCAATCCAAGAAGATATAACAATTATAAATATTTATGCACCCAACATAGGAGCACCTCAATACAAAAAGCAAATGCTAACAAAAATAAAAAGGGAAATCAACAGTAACACAGTAATAGTGGGGGACTTAACACACCACTTACACCAACGGACAGATCCTCCAAAATGAAAATAAATAAGGAAACACAAGCTTTAAATATCACATTAAACAAGATGGACTTAATTGATATTTACAGGACATTCCACCCAAAAGTGGCAGAATACACTTTCTTCTCAAGTGCACATGGAACATTCTCCAGGATAGATCACATCTTGGGTCACAAATCAAGTCTTGGAAAATTTAAGAAAATTGAAATCATATCAAGCATATTTTCCAACCTCAACACTATGGGATTAGAAATCAATTACAGAAACAAAAAAACTGTAAAAAGCACAAACACATGGAGGCTAAACAGTGTGCTACTAAATAAGAGATCACTGAAGAAATCAAAGTAAAAAATACATAAAACAAATGACAGTGAAAACACAATGACCCAAACATATGGGATGCAGCAAAAGCAGTTCTAAGAGGGAAGTTTATAGCAATTCAATCTCACCTCAAGAAACAGCTGAAAAAAATAATTTAACTTTATACCTAAAGGAACTAGAGAAAGAAGAACAAACAAAACCCAAAGTCAGTAGAAGGAAAGAAATCATGAAGGTCAGAGCAGAAATAAATGAAATAGAAATGAAGAAAACAATAGCAAAGATCAATAAAACTAAAAGTTGGTTCTTTGAGAAGATAAACAAAATGGATAAACCTTTAGCCAGACTCACCAAGAAAAAAAAGGGAGAGGACACAAATCAATAAAATTAGAAATGAAAAAGGAGAAATTACAACTGACACCACAGAAGTACAAAGGATTAAAAGAGACTACTACAAGTAACTATATGCCAATAAAATGGACTACCTCAAAGAAATGGACAAATTCTTGGAAAGGTACAATTTTCCAAGACTGAACTAGGAAGAATTAGAAAATATAAATAGACCTATCACATATGATGAAATGGAAACTGTAATTAAAAGTTTTCCAACAAACAAAAGTCCAGGACCAGATCACTTCACAGGCAAATTCTATCAAACATTTAGAGAAGAGCTACCACCTATCTTTCTCAAACTCTTCCAAAAAATTGCAGAGGGAGGAACACTCCGAAATTCGTTCTACGAGGCCACCATCGCCCTGATACCAAAACCAGAAAAAGATATCACAAAAAAGAGAAAATTACAAACCAATATTACTGATGAACATAGATGCAAAAATCCTCAACAAAATGCCAGCAAACAGAATCCAACAACACATTAAAAGAATCATACACCATGATCAAGTGGGATTTATCCCAGGAATGCAAGGATTCTTCAATATATGCAAATCAATCCATGTGAAACACCATATTAACAAATTAAGGAATAAAACCATATGATCATCTCAACTGAAGCAGAAAAAGCTTTTGACAAAATTCAACACCCATTTATGACAAAAACTCTCCAAAAAATGGGCATAGAGGGAACCTACCTCAACATAATAGGCCATATACGACAAACCAACGGAAACATTATTCTCAATGGTGAAAAACTGAAAGCATCTCCTCTAAGGTCAGGAACAAGACAAGGATGTCCATTCTCACCACTCTTATTCAACATAGTTTTGGAAATCCTAGCCATGGTAATCAGAGAAGAAAAAGAAAAAACAGGAATCAAAATTGGAAAAGAAGTAAAACTGTCGCTGTTTGCAGATGACGTGATACTATACATAGAAAATCCTAAAGATACCACCAGAAGACTACTAGAGCTAATCAGTGAATTTGGTTAGGTTGCAGGATAGAAAATTAATGCACAGAAATCTCTTGCATTCCTATACATGAACAATGAAAGATCAGAAAGAGAAATTAAGGAAACAATCCCATTCACTACAGCAACACAAGGAATAAAACACCTAGGAATAAATCTACCTAGGGAGGCAAAAAACTTTACTCAGAAAACTATAGGACACTGATGAAAGAAATCAACGATGACACAAACAGATGGAGAGATATACCATGTTCTTGGATTGGAAGAATCAATACTGTGAAAATGACTATACTACCCAAAGCAAACTACAGATTCAATGCAATCCCTATCAAATTACCAAAGGCATTTTATACAGAACTAGAACAAAAAATTTTAAAATTTGTATGGAGACACAAAAGACCCCAAATAGCCAAAGCAATCTGGAGGAAAAAAAATGGAGCTGGAGGAATCAGACTCCCTGACTTCAGACTATATTACAAAGCTACAGTAATCAAGACAATATGGTACTGGCACAGAAACAGAAATATAGATCAATGGAACAGGATAGAAAGCCCAGTGTTAAACCCACACACCTATATCACCTAATCTAGGAGGCAAGGATATACAATGGAGAAAAGACAGTCTCTTCAATAAGTGGTGCTGGGAAAACTGGACAGCTACATGTAAAAGAATGAAATTAGAACACTCCCTAATACCATACACAAAAATAAACTCAAAATGGATTAAAGACCTAAATGTAAGGCCGGACACTATAAAAACTCTTAGAGGAAAACATAGGAAGAACACTCTTTGACATTAATCACAGTAAGATCTTTTTTGACCCATCTCCTAGAGTAATGGAAATAAAAACAAAATAAACAAATGGGACCTCATGAAACTTAAAAGCTTTTGCACAGCAAAGGATACTATAAACAAGACAAAAAGACAACCCTCAGAATGGGAGAAAATATTTGCAAACCAATCAACAAAGGATTAACCTCCAAAATATATAAACGGCTCGTGCAGCTCAATATCAAAAAAACAAACAACCCAATCAAAAAATGGGCAGAGGACCTAAATAGGCATTTCTCCAAAGAAGACATACAGATGGCCAAGAGGCACATGAAAAGCTGCTCAACATCACTAATTATTAGAGAAATGCAAATCAAAACTACAATGAGGTATCACCTCACATGGTTAGAATGGGCATCATCAGAAAATCTAAAAACAACAAATGCTGGAGAGGGTGAAGAGAAAAGGGAACCCTTCTACACTGTTGGTGGGAATGTAATTTGATACAGCCACTATGGAGAACAGTATGGAGGTTCCTTAAAAACTAAAAATTGGGCGTCCCTGGTGGCGCAGTGGTTGAGAGTCTGCCTGCCGATGCAGGGGACACGGGTTTGTGCCCCGGTCCAGGAGGATGCCACAGAGCGGCTGGGCCCGTGAGCCATGGCCACTGAGCCTGCGTGTCTGGAGCCTGTGCTCCGCAACGGGAGAGGCCACAATAGTGAGAGGCCTGCGTATCGCAAAAAACAAAAAAACAAAACAAAACAAAAATACTAAAAGTAGAATTACCATATGACCCAGCAATTCCACTACTGGGCATATACCCAGAGAAGACCATAATTCAAAAAGACACGTGCACCCCTATGTTCATTGCAGCACGATTTACAATAGCCAGGACATGGAAGCAACCTAAATGCCCATAGACAGACAAATGGATAAAGAAGATGTAGTACATATATACAATGCGATATTACTCAGCCATAAAAAGGAACGAAATTGGGTCATTTGTAGAGACGTGAATGGACCTAGACTGTCATACAGAGTGAAGTAAGTCACAAAGAGAAAGACAAATATCGTATATTAACACATATATGTGGAATCTAGAAAAACTGTACAGATGAACTAGTTTGCAAGGCAGAAATAGAGACACAGATGTAGAAAACAAATGCATGGACACCAAGCAGGGAAAGCCGGGGGAGGGTGTGACTTGGGAGAATGGGATTGACATATATACACTAATATGTATAAAATAGATAATTAATAAGAACCTGCTGTATAAAAATAAATAAATAAAAATGTTTAAAAAAGAAAGAAAAAAAAACTTCTGATCTGTAAAGACCTTGTTAAGAAAGGAGAAGAGATACAGATTGGGTGAGAATATTTGCAAAACACACATCTGGATATTATGGATATTATGCAAATTATAATGGGTATATAATGGGTATAATGGATATTATGCAAATTACACACAGAACTGCTAAAATTCAAAAATAAGAAAATAAACAACCCAATTTAACAATAGGCAAAAGACTTGAACAGACATCTCATCAAAGAAGATATACAGATGACAAGTAAGCATATAAAAAGACGCTCCACGTCATATGTCACCACGAAATAGTGAATTAAAACAACAAGATACCACTACACACTTAATAGAATGGCCAAGATCCAAAACACTGACAACACAGAATGCTGGCAGGGAAGTAAAGCAAAAGGTACTCTAGTCTACTGCTAGTGGGAATGCAAAAATGGTACAGCCACTTTGGAAGACAGTTTGGTAGTTATGTACAAAACTGAACATACTCTTACCATACAATCCAGCAATCGTGCTCCTTAGTGTTTGCCCAAATGAGGTGAAAACTTATGTCCATACCAAAACCTTCACACAGATGTTTATAGCAACTTTATTCATAACTGCCAAAAGTTGGAGGTGACCAAGGTGTCCTTCAGTAGGTGAGTGGATAAATAAACTGTGGTACATCGAAACACTATTCAGTGCTTAAATAAAAAAACTATCAAGATATGAAAAGACACAAGGGAACTTAAATGCATATTACTAAGTGAAGGAGCCAATCTGAAAAGGCTGTATATTGTAAGACTTCAACAATATGACATTCTAGAAAAGGCAAAACTTTGGAGACAGTAAAAAACATCAGTGGCTGCACAGAGTTAGGGAGAGGGAGGGTGAACAGACAGAGCACAGAGGATTATTACAGCAGTGAAACTATTCTGCATGATAAAATGGTGAATATATGTCATTATACATTTGTCCAAACTCAAAGAATGTATAACACCAAGAGTGATCCCTAGTGTAAACTACAGACTTTGGATAATAATGACATAGCAATGTAGGTTCATCGATTATAACAAATGTACACTCAAGTGTGGGATGTCGATGGTAGGGAGGCTGCACTTGTGTGGAGCCAAGGGAGTGGGGTATGTGAGAACTCTGTACTTTCCACTCAATTTTGCTGTGAACCTAAAACTGCTGTTAAAAAAAAATATACAGTCTATTGAAAATTTAAATGACTAAACAAGGGAAATTAAATACTATTTTAAATTAAAATAAAAACAAAAATCACAATATACAGAATGCCACTAGAGCAGTACTTAAAGGAAATTTATAGTATTAAATGCCTATATTAAGAAATAATAGGGAGAAATAGACAGCAATACAATAATAGAAGGGGACTTCAATACCCCATTTTTATCAATGGTGAGATCATCCAGACACAAGATCAATAGGGAAACATTAGACTTAAACTACATGTGATATCTGATGGACTTAACATCAGATATAATACATATACAGAACATTTCTCCAAAAACAGCAGAATACACATTCCTGTCAAGAGCACAGGGAACATTCTCCAGTATAGATCACATGTTGAGCCAAAAACAAGTCTTAATAAATTTAAGAAAATTG
Organism: Phocoena phocoena; assembly: GCF_963924675.1. Taxonomy (NCBI): domain Eukaryota; kingdom Metazoa; phylum Chordata; class Mammalia; order Artiodactyla; family Phocoenidae; genus Phocoena; species Phocoena phocoena. The sequence continues at coordinate 31,245,703 of NC_089220.1, read as the reverse complement.
AAATTATATCAAGCATCTTTTCCAACCACCATGATATGAAACTAGAAATCAATTACAAAAAGAAAACTGGAAAATTCACAAATATGTGGCGATTAAACAACATGCTATAACAACCAATGGGTCAAAGCAGAAATCAAAAGAGAAATCAAAAAATATCTTGAGAAATGAAAATGGAAATACAACATACCAAACTTTATGGGATGCAGCAAAAGCAGTTCTAAGAGGAAAGTTCATGGCAATAAATGCCTACATTAAGAAACAAGAAAAATCTCAAATAACAACCACCCTTTACACCTCAAAGAAATAGGAAAAGAAGAACAAACTAAGCCCGAAGTTCATAGAAGGAAGGAAACAACAAAGATCAGAGTAGAAATAAATGAAATAGAGACTAAACAGATAATAGAAAAGATGAATAAAACTAAGAGCTCATTTTTTGAAAAGATAAACAAAATAGAAGAAACCTTTAGCTAGATTCATAAAGAAAAAGAGAAACAGCACCCAAATAAAACTAGAAGTGAAAGAGGAGATGTTACAACTGATACTACAGAAATACAAAGGATCATAAGACAACAGTATGAACAATTATATGCCAACAAACTGGACAACCTAGAAAAAAATGGATAACTTCCTAGAAACATACCATCTACCACCTACTAAGACTGAATCATGAAGAACAGAAAAAGTAGACAGATCAATTACTAGGAAGGAGATTGAATCAGTAATCAGGAACCTCTCAACAGAGGGCGGAGTCAAGATGGAGGACTAGGAGGATGCGAAATTCATGTCTCCACACAACTAGGGCACCTACCAGGCACCAGTGGGGGACCACGGACACCTAAGGGGATGGGAGGAATCCCCAGTGACTGGGTAGGACGTGGGGCATGGGGGGAGTGAAGGGGGAGGAGAAGTGGAGATGGGACGGGACTGACGCCCCTGAGGGGTGGCTGAGGGAGGGGAAGGGATCCCACGGTCGAAGGGGGAAACTGAGGGACCGTTGGGAGGACAGATCAAAAGGCAGCATTGTCAGGTTTCCCCTGCCCACATGGGTCCCTGGGAGCCCGCTGAGACCCTGGACCTTATCCTCTGCCCACCAAGGGCCCCTCCAGCCACGTGGGTCCTGAGGGAGTGGGAGGGAGGGAAGGGGGAGCAAAAGTAAATGCCAGACCTCTGGGACTGGCACCCCTGAGGGGTGGCTGGGGGAGGGGAGGAGTTCTTACACCCAGAGGTCCCACCCAAGGTTAGGAGTCCAGTGGGGATGGGGGATACTCTGGGGGAGATGGTGGGGTGGGACGTGGAGGAACAGAAGGGAATGCGGCCAGCACTTTCCCCATCCACTTAGGCACTGGGGAGCCTGTTGGGCTGCTGGGCCTAATCCTCTGCCCTTGGAGCCTCCCTCCTGCTGTGCAGAGCCCAAGCCCCGCCCCTACACCCCCATCCAGGGCCCCACCTCTACACTCAGAGACCCCCTCTGACACCCCCTCTAATGAGCTGGGCCTAAACCCCACCCACATACACTGACCCAGGGCTTTATCTCCAAACTCCGAAACTCCACACTCCAGAGGCCCTCCTTTGAAAGTACTGCCTCCCCTTCTGCACAGGTCTTAAGCAGATGCCCTGCCCCAAGCTTGAACATCGCCCTGCCTAGGCCCCGCCCCCAAGGCCTTTTCTGACTGCATGGGTCGTGAGCCTTGGCCCCGCCCCACCCTAAACCCCACCCCTGCTTAAGTTCCGCCCCTGTCTAAACTCTGCCCCCCATAGTCAAGGCTTTTTTTTTTTTTCTTTTTTCCTCTTTTAGATTGGGGTTCTGTTTTACCTTGTTGATTCATTGTTGTTGATTCATTTATATATTTTTTTCTGATAAATATTTTATTTTTCTAATTTTATTTTATTCTTTATACTTTGTTACTGTTCTGTGCTTTTGGCTTCTTCCCCCCACCCACCCCACCCCAGCCCCCTTTTTCTTTTTCGTTTATCTGTTGTGGTTTTATTTTACCTTGTTGCAGTTGTTTCAATTATATTTTTATTTTTCCTAATATATTTTTTATCTTTTGAATTTTATGTTGTTTTTTATTCTTTGATATTGTACTGCTCCTTTTTTTCCTTCTCTCTCTCTTTTTTTTTCCCCACACCATGCAGCTTGTGGGATATTGGTTCCCAGGCTGGAGGTTGGGCCCAAGCTCCTGTGATGGGAGCTCTGAGTCCAAACTGCTGAACTAACAGAGAACCCCAAAACCCAGGGAATATTAATCGGAGTGAGGCCTCCCAGAGGTCCTAATCTCAGCAGCAAGACCCAGCTCTACCCAACGGCCTGAAAACTCGTGCTGGATGCCTCAGGCCAAACAACCAGTAAGACAGGAATACAGCCCAACCTATCAAAAAAAAAAAGAAAAAAAGAAACAACAAAAAAATATATTACAGATGAAGGAGCAAGGTAAAAACCTACAAGACCAAATAAATGAAGATGAAATAGGCAATCTACCTGAAAAAGAATTCAGAGTAATGATAGTAAAGATGATCCAAAATCTTGGAAACAGAATGGAGAAAATACAAGAAACATTTAACAAGGATCTAGAAGAACTAAAGAGCAAACAAACAGTGATGAAAAACACAATAACTGAAATTTAAAATACTCTAGAAGGAATCAATAGGAGAATAACTGAGGCAGAAGAATGGATAAGTGAGCTGGTAGATAAAATGGTGGAAATAACTTCCAGGAAGCAGAATAAAGAAAAAAGAAGGAAAAGAACTGAGGAAAGTCTCAGAGACCTCTGGGACAACATTAAACACATCAACGTTTGAATTATACAGGTCCCAGAAGAAGAAGAGAAAAAGAAATGGTCTTAGAAAATATTCAAAGAGATTTTAGTCAAAAACTTCCCTAATAAACTCATCAAGAAAAAGAGGGAGAGGACTCAAATCAATAAAATTAGAAATGAAAAAGGAGAAGTTACAACAGACTCCGCAGAAATACAAAGCATCCTAAGAGACTACTACAAGCAACTCTATGCCAATAAAATGGACAACCTGGAAGAAATGGACAAATTCTTAGAAAGGTATAAACTTCCAAGACTGAACCACGAAGAAATATAAAATATGAACAGACCAATCACAAGCACTGAAATTGAAACTGTGATTAAAAATCTTCCAACAGGGCTTCCCTGGTGGCGCAGTGGTTGAGAGTCTCCCTGCCGATGCAGGGGACGTGGGTTCATGCACCGGTCCAGGAAGATCCCACATGTGCGGAGCAGCTAGGCCCGTGAGCCATGGCTGCTGAGCCTGCAAGTCAAGAGCCGGTGCTCCGCAACGGGAGAGGCCACAACAGTAAGAGGCCCGTGTACCACACACACACACACAAAAAAAAACCAAAAACAAACAAAAAAAAAACTTTCAACAAACAAAAGCCCAGAACCAGAGGGCTTCACAGGTGAATTCTATCAAATATTTAGAGAAGAACTAACACCTATCCTTTTCAAACTCTTCCAAAATATAGCAGAGGGAGGAACACTCCCAAACTCATTCTATGAGGCCATCATCACCCTGATACCAAAACCAGTCAAAGATGTCACAAAAAAAGAACACTACAGACCAGTATCACTGATGAACATAGATGCAAAAATCTTCAACAAAATACTAGCAAACAGAATCCAACAGCACATTAAAAGGATCATACACCATGATCAAGTGGGGTTTATCCCAGGAATGCAAGGATTCTTCAATATATGCAAATCAATGTGATAAACCATATTAACAAATTGAAGGAGAAAAACCATATGATCATCTCAACAGATGCAGAAAAAGCTTTTGACAAAATTCAACACCCATTTATGATAAAAACTCTCCAGAAAGTAGGGATAGAGGGAACCTACCTCAACATAATAAAGATCATATATGACAAACCCACAGCCAACATCATTCTCAGTGTTTACAACCTGAAACCATTTCCTCTAAGATCAGGAAGAAGACAAGGTTGCCCACTCTCACCGCTATAATTCAACATAGTTCTGGAAGTTTTGCCCACAGGAATCAGAGAAGAAAAAGAACTAAAAGGAATCCAAATCAGAAAAGAAGAAGTAAAACTGTCACTGTTTGCAGATGACATGATGCTATACATAGAGAATCCTAAAGATGCTACCAGAAAACTACTAGAGCTAATCAATGAATTTTGTAGAGTAGCAGGATACAAAATAAATGCAGAGAAATCTCTTGCATTCCTATACACTAATGATGAAAAATCTGAAAGAGAAATTACAGAAACACTCCCATTTACCATTGCAACAAAAAGAATAAAATACCTAGGAATAAACCTACATAAGGAGACAAAAGACCTGTATGCAGAAAACTATAAGACACTGATGAAATAAATTAAAGATAATACAAATAGATGGAGAGATATACCATGTTCTTGGATTGGAAGAATCAACATTGTGAAAATGACTATACTACCCAAAGCAGTCTACAGATTCAGTGCAATCCCTATCAAACGACCAATGGCATTTTTCACAGAATTAGAACAAAATATTTCACAACTTGTATGGAAACACAAAAGACCCCGAATAGCCAAAGCAATCTTGAGAAAGAAAAATGGAGTTGGAGGAATCAGGTTCCCTGACTTCAGACTATACTACAAAGCTACAGTAATCAAGACAATATGGTACTGGCATAAAAACAGAAATATAGATCAAAGGAACAGGATAGAAAGCCCAGAGATAACCGACACACATATGGTCACCTTACCTTTGACAAAGGAGGAAAGAATATACAATGGAGAAAAGACAGCCTCTTCAATAAGTGGTGCTGGGGAAACTGGACAGCTACATGTAAAAGAATGAAATTAGAACATTTCCTAACACCATACACAAAAATAAACTCAAAATAGATTAAAGACCTAAATACAAGGCCAGAAACTATAAAACTCTTAGAGGAAAACATAGGCAGAACACTGTATGACATAAGTCACAGCAAGATCCTTTTTGACCCACCTCTTAGAGAAATGAAATAAAAACAAAAATAAATAAATGGGACCTAATGAAAGTTAAAAGATTTTGCACAGCAAAGGAAAACATAAACAAGATGAAAAGACAACCCTCAGGGGCTTCCCTGGTGGCGCAGTGCTTGAGAGTCCGCCTGCCATTGCAGGGGACACAGGTTTGTGCCCCGGTCCGGGAAGATCCCACATGCCGCAGAGCAGCTGGGCCCGTGAGCCATGGCTGTTGAGCCTGCGCGTCCGGAGCCTGTGCTCCACAACGGGAGAGGCCACAACAGTGAGAGGCCCGCGTACGGCAAAAAAAAAAAAAAAAAAAAAAAAAAAAGACAACCCTCAGAATGGGAGAAAATATTTGCAAACGAAACAACTAACAAAGGATTAATCTCCAAAATATACAAGCAGCTCATGCAGCTCAATATCAAAAAACAAACAATGCAATCCAAAAATGGGCAGAAGACTAAATAGACATTTCTCCAAAGAAGATATACAGATTGCCAACAGACACATGAAAGGATGCTCAACATCGCTAATTAGAGAAACGCAAATCAAAACTACAATGAGGTATCACCTCACACCGGTCAGGATGGCCAACATCAAAAAATCTACAAACAATAAATGCTGGAGAGGGTGTGGAGAAAAGGGAACCCTCTTGCACTGTTGGTGGGAATGTAAATTGACACAGCCACTATGGAGAACAGTATGGAGGTTCCTTAAAAAGCTAAAAGTAGAACTACCATATGACCCAGCTATCCCACTACTGGGCATATACTCTGAGAAGACCATAATTCAGAAAGAGTCATTTACCACAATGTTCACTGCAGCACTAATTACAATAGCCAGGACATGGAAGCAACCTAAGTGTCCACTGACAGATGAATGGATAAAGAAGATGTGGCACATATATACAATGGAATATTATTCAGCCATAAAAAGAAATGAAATTGAGTTATTTATAGTGAGGTGGATGGACCTAGAGTCTGTCATACGGAATGAAATAAGTCAGAAAGAGAAAAACAAATACCATTTGCTAACACATATATAGGGAATCTTAAAAAAACAATGTTTCTGATGAACCTAGGGGCAGGACAGGAATAAAGACACAGATGTAAAGAATGGACTTGAGGACATGGGAAGGGGGAAGGGTAAGCTGGGATGAAGTGAGAGAGTAGCATTGACATATACACACTACCAAATGTAAAATAGATAGCTAGTGGGAAGCAGCCACATAGCACAGGGAGATCAGCTCAGTGGTTTGTGACCACCTAGAAGGGTGGGATAGGGAGAGTGGGAGGGAGATGCAAGAGAGAGGGGATATGGGGACATATGTATGCATATAGCTGATTCAGAATGTTATACAGCAGAAACTAACACAACATTGTAAAACAATTATATGCCAATAAAGATGTTAAAAAAAAGAACCTCTCAACAAAGAAAAGTCAATGACCAGATATTTTCACCTGTGAATTTTACCAAACGTATAAAGAAGAATTAATACCAATTGTTCTCAAAGTCTTCCAAAAACACAAGAGAAAGGAACACTTCCAAACTCATTTTACAAGGTCCTCATTACCAATACCAAAAACAGACAAGGACACTATAAGAAAAGAAAACTACAAGCCAATATCTCTAATGAACATAGATGCAAAAATACTCAATAAAATATTAGCAAACCAAATTCAACAATATATTAAAAATGTCATACACCATGATCAAGTAGGATTTATTCCAGGATAAGTCAGACAGAGAGAGACAAATATTGCAGGACCTCATGTATATGTAGAATCTAAAACCAAACCCACTGATACAGAGATCAGATTGGTATTTGCCAGAGGCAAGGGTGGGGGGGGTTGGGTAAAATGGGTCAAAAGATACAAACTTCCAATTATAAGATAAAACAGTCCTGGGGATATAACATACAGCATGGATACTACAGTTAACAACACTGTATTGTATATTTGGAAGTTGCTAAGAGAGTAGATCTCAAAAGTTCTCATCACGGGTTTCCTTGGTGGCGCAGTGGTTGAGAGTCCGCCTGCCGATGCAGGGGACACGGGTTCGTACCCCAGTCCGGGAAGATCCCACATGCCGCAGAGCAGCTGGGCCCGTGAGCCATGCCCGCTGAGCCTGCACGTCTGGAGCCTGTTCTCCGCAACGGGAGAGGCCACAACAGTGAGAGGCCCGCGTACCGCAAAAAAAAAAAAAAAAAAAAAAAGTTCTCATCACAAGAAAAAAATTTGTAACTATGTGTGGTGAAGGATCTTAACTAAACTTTTTGTGGTAATCATTTCACAATATGTACACATATCACATCATTATGTTGTACACCTAAAATTAATACAATGTTATATGTCAATTACATCTCAACAACAAAAGAAAATAATAAAGGTCTCAAATCAATTATCTCAACTTTCACCTCAAGAAACCAGAAAGAGAACAGCAAATTAAACCAAAGCAAATAGATTAAAGGAAGTAATAAATATCAGAATGAAAATTAATGAAATAGAAAACAGAAAGAAAAAAAAGCACACAAAAACGAAAGCTGATTTTCTTTTTTTTAAGAAAGACAATAATATTCATCCACCTCTAGTCATACTGATCAGGAGAAAGAAAGACAAAAATTACCAATATGAGGAATGGTTGAAGGATGATGCCACAGATTCTATGGTTATTGAAAGGATAATAAAAGGTAATATGAACAACTTTCTTTCTACAAATTAGACAACTTAGAGATGAAATGGACACACTCCTTGAAAGACACAAACTATGAAAAATTTTTTTTTTTTTGGCAGTACGCAGGCCTCTCACTGTTGTGGCCTCTCCCGTTGCGGAGCACAGGCTCCGGACGCGCAGGCTCAGCGGGCATGGCTCACGGGCCCAGCCGCTCCGCAGCATGTGGGATCTTCCCGGACCGGGGCACGAACCTGTGTCCCCTGCATCTGCAGGCAGACTCTCAAGCACTGCGCCACCAGGGAAGCCCAAAGTATGAAAATTAATGCAAGAGAAAATGGATGGCTTAAATAGCCCTGTATCTTTTCAAGAAATTGAATCTCAATTTAAAACTTTCCCACAAAGAGAACTCCAGGCCCACACTGATTTCACTTATGAATACTATCAAAAATATAAGAAGGGCTTCCCTGGTGGCGCAGTGGTTGAGAGTCTGCCTGCCGATGCAGGGGACACGGGTTCGTGCCCCGGTCTGGGAAGATCCCACATGCCGCGGAGCGGCTGGGCCCGTGAGCCGTGGCCGCTGAGCCTGCGCGTCCGGAGCCTGTGCTCCGCAACGGGAGAGGCCACAACAGTGAGAGGCCCGCGTACCGCAAAAAAAAAAAAAAAAAAAATCATGAAAAAAAATATATATAAGGAAGAAGAGAGAACAATTCTATACAAACTCTCCAAGAAAACTGAAGAGGAAGAAATATGTCCGAACTATAGTCCTTTGCAGCCACCATTACCCTGATGTGGAAATCAGATTAAAACGTGCATTAATACAAAAATTCAGATCAATGTTCCTCATGAACACAGATGGTGACATCCTAAACAAAATGTTAGCAACTGAATTCAACAATATACAGGGCTTCCCTGGTGGCACAGTGGTTGAGAATCCTTCTGCCAAGGCAGGGGACACGGGTTCGAGCCCTGGTCCGGGAAGATCCCACATGCCACGGAGCAACTAAGCCCGTGCGCCACAGCTACTGAGCCTGCACTCCAGAGCCCGTGAGCCACAACTACTGAGCCCACGTGCCACTACTACTGAAGCCCGCGTGCCTACAGCCCGTGCTCTGCAGCAAGAGAAGCCACCACAATGAGACGCCCGCGCACCGCGACAAAGAGTAGCCTCCGCTTGCCGCAACTAGAGAAAGCCCGCACGCAGCAATGAAGACCCAACGCAGCCAATAAATAAATAAATTTATTTAAAAAACCAATATATAGGGCTTCCCTGGTGGCGCAGTGGTTGAGAGTCCGCCTGCCGATGCAGGGGACGCGGGTTCGTGCCCCGGTCCGGGAGGATCCCACATGCCGCGGAGCGGCTGGGCCCGTGAGCCATGGCTGCTGAGCCTGAGCGTCCGGAGCCTGTGCTCCACAACGGGAGAGGCCACAACAGTGAGAGGCCCGTTTACCGCAAAAAAAAAAAAAAAAAAAAAAAAAAACCAATATATAAAAAGGATAATACACCATGATCAAATAAAATTTATCCTATGGATATAGGGTTGGTCTGAAAATCAACCAATGTATGTTACCATATTAACAAAGTTAAAATGAATAATCACATTGAGAAAGGAAGACAAAGAGTACACAGCCATTTTGGAAAAGGAGCAAGGGAACGGCCTGGAGCAAACAGGCCTAACAAGCCCAGTAAAACAAAGCACCTGAAGGCTTGGGTCTTTGAGACAACAACTAGAGACCCACAGAAGTGAAAGATTATCTCTGTCCCACGGATGTATGTACAGTTTCCAAAGGACAAAAGCGGAACTATAAATCCACCAGAGAGCAGAATCACTGAACTCCCAGCTCCCTAAAAGCTAGAGATACAGGCCTGACACACACTCCTAAGCTGTTGTTTCAGGAAGCAGACCCCCACCCGATTAAAACTGCTGACTGCAAGCACACGGACCCCAGATCAACGGAAACCAGAACGCTGATGACGCTCAAAACTTCACTTTGATGCCAACCAAACTGAGAACTGAGCACAAGCTTATCAGGCACCCTGTGGCCCCCACCCTCACACTGCCTTTAAAACCCTGTCCCTGAACATCCTTGGGGAGTTGGCACTCTTTCACCATCTCCCTTGTGCACAAGCTATCCTTTCAATAAAAAGTATTGCTTGCCTAAGAATCTTTTGGGAGTGATATTCATTTCTGTGCTACTGCTGTCCAAGAATCCGGAGAAAGCTCAGTAACAATCTGATCACATCAATAGATCAGAAAAATCATTTGACAAAATCCAACATCCATTTCTAATAATAACTCCCAGAAAACTGTCAATAGAAGGGAACTTTTCAACACAATAAAGGGCGTCTATGGAAGAGTCTACAGCTAATGGTAGATTTTAATGGTAAGAGATTGAATACCTTCCCCCTAAAATCAGAAACAAGACAAGAGGTTCTGGCCAGTGCAATCAGGCAAGAAAGAGAAATAAAAGGATTCAAGATTAGAAAGGAAGATTTAAAATTGTCTTTATTTATAGATGACATTTATAGATGTCTATGTAGAAATCTGAGGGAATCTATAAAAAAAGGTACTAGAACTAATGAGTTTAACAAGCTCAAAGGACGCAAGATGAATATGTAGCAGTCACTATTTTTATATACTAGCAATGAACAACTGGAAATTAAAATTTTTAAAGAATACTATTACACAGCAAAAAAAAAAAAAAAAAATTAAGTACTTAGCAATAATTCTGACCAAAGCTGTGAAAAACCTGTAACTTAAAACTATAAACGTCAGTGAGAGAAATTAACACCAACCTAAATAAGTGGTGAGATCTTATTCACTGATCTGAATAATTAACATCATTAAGATGTCAATTTTCCCCAGAATGACCAATCAGAAGGTTTTACTTGTAGAATTTGACAAACTGATTCTAAAATTCAAACAGAAATGCAAAAGATCTAGAATAGTCAATCCACTTTGAAAAAGAAGAAAAAGTTGGAGGACTACCATTTTCTGATTTCAAGACATATGAAGTTAGTCTCAAAACAGTGGGTTATTTGTGTAACAATAGATCAATAGAACAGAATAGAAAGACTAGAAATACACCCACACAAATCTGGCAACAGATTTTTGACAAGTGTACAAAGGTAAATCACTGGAGAAAGGATAGTCTTTTTACATACAGTGCTGGAACAACTGAATGGAAAACAAAAGAACTTACTTTCATACCTTGAAACACATACAAAAATTAGTCCAAAATAGACCACAGTCCAACATGTAAAACCGAAAACTATAAAACTTCTAAAAGTAAACAGAGGAGAAATTTTTTTTCCTTTTTAGGAGAAATCTTTCAAACCTAGGGCCTAGGGTTAAGCAAAGATTTCTTAGATATGGCAGAGAATGCAAAATCCATAAAAGAACAAATTGATAAGTTGAACTTCATCAAAACTACAAACTTCTCTTTAAAATATTTTATTAAGAGAATGAAGAGACAAGCCACAGATTGGGATAAAATATTTTCAAAACATATATTTGCTAAAGGACTATTCAAAATATATAAAAAGCTCAGTAAGAAAAGAAACAACTCCTCAAGAAATAGGCAAAAGATGTGAACATATACTTTATCCACTCCCAAGTTTTTACCCAAGAGAAAAGAAATCAGGTTCATACAAAGATTTATACATGAAGGCTCATAGCAGCTTCATTTGTAATAGCCTCAAACTAGAAAAAAGCCAAATGTTCATCAACAGGAAAACAGATAAGCAAATAATGGTGAAGGTTTCGGGGGTGTACATATATGTCAAAATTTAGCTTGTTACACAATTTAAATATGTGCCGTTTATTATAGAATAAACTGCAATAAAGCTGTTTTATTAAAATAAAAATTTTAAGGGGTGAAAAAATGATACTGTATTAAAGTATTGGCAGTCCCTCCCCCCCTCACAAACACACACACACACACACACACACACACACACACACACACACTTCACTATCTACTTCAGGTGTTTAGCAAAAATGCAGCAACACCCTCTTAGTCTTCCTCACGGAAGCTCATTTACGTTATATCACTCTTACAGACAACCAGCTGCTGGCTTTAGCAAACTTTTATCAGCCCACAGTGGAAACAAGTTAATGAAAATTTAGTTTTGCCTTTTTGTTCAGGACCGACACCAAGAAGTGAACCAGGCTTGGGCTCTCAACTTCCATAGCCTCTGGTTCCAGAGTGCTAAGATTCCCTAAATTTCTCTCTTCTGAATTGAATTCCCATCACCCCAGTGCACACTTTTGCTGCTGTCTCTCCTCTACTGTACACCCTCTCACTCCTCCCCTCCAAACCGAGTGATTGCCTGCTCAGTTCCCTCTTGTTCTCACTCTGCTTTTTCCCTTAAGTCTCTCTGTGGCCACCTTCCAGACCCTGGAACCTTGGCGCCAGTTCCTTATAACGGACAAACACTGAGGAACCGCCCTTTTTCTTTGGGGCGGGGCGGCGGCCGCGGAACCCAGGAGGCTGGGTTCCCGCCTTGGAAGAGCATTTGCCTCGGAAGCAGAGTTTCAGACTCAAGTCTCGAACACCCACCTTTCTAGCACAGCTGACAACTGCACCCAAGCTCTCCGAAAGGCCGCATCGTGGAAAGCGAAAGCGGTGTGGGCCGGTTGCCTGCCGCTGGGCGCCCTCCTGCGGCTCAGGCTCCAGGTACTCCTGGCCCCCGCGCGGGCTCCTCCCAAACTCAGCCCAACTGGCACTTGGTCTCCCACGCAGTGCTTCCCTGGAAGGCCTCCAACTCCCCCAGAGCACGTGGAGCCTTCGATGTGTCCCGCGGGCTGGCCGACAGCTGGCACCCACGTCATTCGTCTACAGCCTAAGAAGCTCTTGGTTTCCAGACACCTACCTACATGGAGCAGGGCGGCTTCCATGAGAATCAGCCCTTCATCCAGAATAACTGCTACTCTCATGGTTATGTGGAAGGGCTCCCAATTCCCTGGTTGTGCAGCATTTGGGGGCCTTTCGAGGAATGCCACCGATAAATGATCTCACTTATGAAACAGAGCCCTTAAGGACTCTACCACATTTGAACACCAGTTGTATAAGACAGTAACAAGGTTCAATTCCCATGAAATGCAGCTTAGAAGAGGAAATAAATATGTCAGAAGCTGGAGTTCAAGGCAGAGAATTCAAAACTGCCACAATGCCACAAAATAGCTACTCCCATGGCTGGTGGACCCACTGGCCCTTTGTGGAGTGTGCTTGTGGTGGTGGACAATTAGTTTCAATTATTCAAATAACAATGTCTCAAAGGCAACAGAAGATATATTAAATGTGATCAATGTAACAGATTCCATCTACCTATGGCTAGGCCTTTGTGTTTCTTTAATTGGGATTGAGATTTGGAACCAGGGGAATCTTATAAATGTTGAACAACACATGAGTCAACTTCGTGACAGCTTCAGTGACTGGAAAAGTATTCATCTTTATCCCCGTCTGCCACCTGATTTGGGGGATCTGTTTGTGTGCAAGGATTTTCCTAATATATTTAAGTTGGCCCGAATCTCAGGAATGTGCTACTGTCATTATGGGCTAGCAGTTTATAAACTCCTCAAAGATAAATCGATTTCTTTCATTTTGCAGTGGTCATTACTCACCAACTGGGTCATAATCTTGGTATGTCTCATACAGAGGAATTCTGTTCATGTAGGAAAAAGCATTGCATCATGAATGCCTATAATACAAATACCAGTGCTTTTAGCAACTGCAGTTATGGAAGTTATTTTAACCTCATTAACCACAAGGGAGTCTGTCTGATGAATACACCAGCTTCTCAAAACATTATCCCACTGGAACAATGTGGCAACAAGGTAGTGGAAGGTGAAGAAGATTGCTGTGACTGTGGCTCAGAATGTCGGTGCAGAAGGGATCTGAAACCTCGGGCAGACTGTGCTTTTGGACCTTGCTATGTAAAATGTAAGTTTGCTTCTCTTGGAATGCTCTGTAGAGCACATGTCAGTGAATGTGACCTTCCTGAGTGGTACAATGGAAGTTCAAGGTGATGCCCTGACCATTTCTATGTGCAGGATGGGATGCCTTGTGGTGACAGCACCTACTGTTATCACAAAATGTACAACAGCCACAATAAACAATGTCAATATATTTTTGACCAAAAAGCAAGGAGTGTCCCCCAAGCTGCTACAAAACAATTAATGTGCAAGGAGATTGTTGTGGCCAATATGGCATGGAAATTCAACATACAAAAGATGTCTTCCTTCAATTATTTTGTGTGAAGGAGTGCAGTGTGAATATATAGAAACAATTCCCAATCTAAAATAACACAATGCCATAATACAGATAACACTGTTAACGGTACCAAGTGTTGGGAAACCAGCTACCACTTTGGGAGGGATACAGTTGATATTGGAGAAGTAAAAGACGGCACCTTTCATGCTCTAGGCAAGATATGTACGAGAAGGAGCTGTGTCAATTATTCAACCCTCAACTCTGCAAATTATAGAAATGTCATAAGAGAGGAGTATACAACGATGAAAAACATTGCCACTGTAGATACAAGTGTGCTCCTCCCTACTGTGACTTTACAGCCTATGGAGAAAGCTCAGACAGTGGTCCCGCTCCAAGGGGCAGTGTCCTTCCCTCACTATTAACAATTCTTTACACGGTAATTCTAGTCCAACTCTCTTTCCTTGCCTCAGTATCTCTATGTTTTTATCAGAGTACTACTCTGTTTTTAAGAGTCCCTACTCAAGAAGAGTAAAAGAACTTAAAACAGGAAATAGAGTATTGCAAAATATTCACTGATTTAAAGGAGATGTCTTTGGAAGGAGAAGACATTGCATGATCATTGTCCAATGACCCACAGTTCATTAATTTAGAAAGTCTGATTAAAGGCAGATATTCTTGGTTCTCTGCATTTAATCAAAAGACAAGCAGGCACCTAACTTCCAAAATTAAATGTCTTTTGCTTTTCCTCAGTATTTAGTTCTTTCTATTTAAGGCAGGGTTGCTCTCAGCAGGAAACCCTGGAAATGTGTTCCAGTGTTTTCATTATATTAGCTCTGTGGCTACACCCTTTAACCAGGTATAAGGGAATAAGTGTGTGGCATAATAACTAAGACAAAGCATTAAAAGGTACAGGCTCCTTTGTAATATCTGGAGTAGAAATGGTAGAGGAAATCAGAGGAAAGAATAAGGCTAATAGGCAAAGAGCCAGAAATGAGATGAGAATTACAAAAAGATATTAAAAGGCAAAACTCATGGAGTCAAAGGAAAGCACGGGAAAATGTGCTTTCTGTTTCTATGGTTTTCCTAAAAGCAGGTAACGGTCTGAAAAGATCTCCAGTGAATTAGTTTCGGAAAGGAATCTGGCAAGGAAAAGTCTAGTCTAAAATAAAAATAACAAACAGGCGCCAAACCTTATAGTTACCAACCTGGCTATTAGAAAGGAACCCTGGAGACTCTAGCTGCCTTTAGCACCCAATTAGATGTCTCTGGGTAATTGTGCTGATGAATTACCCAACTTTCAAACATTGTGTGTGTGTGCGTGTGCGTGTGTGTGTGTAGTGCCAAGTACACTGTACAGAGCTGTGGAGACTCTTCTGCCCTCTAAAGTTGCTCCATGTCTAGCTGGGATAAATAGACGTGAGAATTTACAGAATTACAGTAGAGTAGGATAAGTGCTCTAAGATGGTGTACACAGGCTTCTTGGAAGCATAAGTTACTTGAGGGGAGAAGAGGCAATCAGAAAGGTTTCCTAAAAGAGGTGACAGCTAAACTCACCTCAGAAGGAAAAGTGATAATGAAAGTAGCCAACCCTTACTGAATGCTTATCAAGTATCAGGTTCTAATGTAAAATAGTATTAATTAATTTAACTTTCAAAAAACAATCCTGACATGTAGGTATTGCTGTTCTCCCCATTTTATAGTTGGAGAAACCGGGCACAGAAGGATTGGAAAACATACTCAAGGACACAGATGGCAAAAAATGAAGTAGTATTTGAACCTAGGCTGTATTCTTCATCATTGAACTAAGAGTTAAAATTATGCATAGCATAGAAGACAGTGCACAGACTTTAAAGTTGGAGAATCTGAGTTCTGCCACTTACTAGCAATAGTACTTCCACATTTCAATCTCTGCAAATGTTTAGTTCCTTGATTGTAACACCACTATCAGTTGCCTACAGGATTGACGTGAACATTAAAGACAGCGCATGTAAAACATCTGTCGCATAGTAATGATGGTGGTGTTGCCTTCCACACTCTCTGCTGTTCCTCATAGGCAAAAGTCAAGGGCAAGCATGGCACAGGGAGATCAGCTCGGTGCTTTGTGTCCACCTAGAGGGGTGGGATAGGGAGGGTGGGAGGGAGACGCAAGAGGGAGGAGATACGGGGATATATGTATATGTATAACTGATATACTTTGTTATAAAGCAGAAACTAACACACCATTGTAAAGCAATTATACTCCAATAAAGATGTTAAAAAAAAAAAAAGTCAAGGGCAAGAACTCAGCATTTTGCTTTGCTGTTACTCAAGTTCCAAAGTATGAATCAGGCCAAGAGTGTCAGGGTGGAGTTTTCTAAGTCATCCTAAAATGTGCTAGTCATAGCACACATGGACCTGGGTGTTCATTCATTCATCCTTTCATTCAGCAAGCATTTACTGCTGTGGGGCACGGCGAGAAATGCTGGGGATGTAGCAACAATCAACTCTGATATTGCTTATGGAAGTGAAAGTCTAATACAGGAGGCAGACATTAAACAAATAAGGCCAATCGTGTTGAGAACTCCCAAAAGAGAATGTTAGCGCCTGTGAAAATGTATAAACTAGCGTGAGTCAGAAAAGGCTTCCCTGAGGAAGAGATACTTGATCTGAGACGTGAAAATGAAGTAAAAATAAGCAAGCTGGGAGGTAAAATGTAAAAATTTCACGAAAAAGGAACAACATCTTCAAAAACTTATCATTGGCATTTGACAAGGTTAACCACTCCCTCCTCCTTGAACTGCTTTCTTCACTTGGTTTTCAGGGGCTCACTCTGGCTGCTGCTCCTCACATTCACTGCTATTCTTTCATATCTCCACAACTCTGAATGATGGAGTGCTTTAGTGCTTAGTCCTCGGGTATTTTCCCCTCTCTCTGCACTCATCCTACTGGTGATCTCATTCCACCTCATGGTATTAAAGACCATATACATGCAGATGACTCCAAAATGTGACCTCCAGCCTGAGACTTCTTTAATATCCAGATACATGCTTCCAGCTGCCTACTTGTCATCACCACTTGAATGTCTAATTAACACCTCAAAATAAGTATGTCCAAACTGAATTATTTATCTCCCCCTCCCACCCGCATCCCTAAATCTGCTCGTCTCAGTCTTCCCCATCCCAGTTAATGACAAATCTATCTTTTGAGATGCTCAGAACAAAAGTCTTACAGTCATCCTTGATTCTTCTTTTTGTTACTTCACATCTAATCTGTGAGCAAATCCTATTGTTGCAACCTTCAGAATATACACAGAATCTGATTACTTTTCACCACCTCCACTATTACCACATGGTCAAAGCTACTATCATCTTTCACCTTGATGACTGCCATAGCCTCCTAATTTGTCTTCTGCTTCCATTCTGATCTGCAACACTCAGTTCCCACACAGGAGACAGAGTGAATTCTTCTACAAGTAATGATGCGTCATATCATCATTACTTTGCTCAGAATCCTCCAAAGATTTCCCATCTCATTCACAATAACGGTCTATAGAATGTTCTATAAAGTCCTACCCAGTACAACTCCTGCCACCACTACCCATCCCTTCCACCTTATCTCTCTGATTCATCTCCTACCTATTCTGCACTTTGTTCACTCCTTTTCAGCTGTTCTCCTTGCTGATCCACTAACACACCAAAGCATGACCCCACCTCAGGATCTTTTTAATCCTTGTTACTTCCTTGACCTGAGTGGATGGAAGGAAGGAGAAATGGAGACAAAGTAAAGGAGCACACAAAATCTCACATACTCCTGGATGCAGAACAGAAGCAGTTATTTGAAAGGAGCCTGGGTCAGACCTACCTGATGATCTTGGAGAGTCTCTGGAGAGGCAGGAGGCAACTGGAGCTCACCCTGGGGACACAGACACTGGTGGCAGCCATTTTAGGGAGGTTGTTCTACCACATGGACACTAGTGCTGGCAAGCGTCATTCTGGAATCCTCCCTCTAGCTTATCAGCCTCAGGACCCAGCCTTGCCCCCACCCAACAGCCTGTAGGCACCAGTACTGGGATGCCACAGGTCAAGCAACTAACTAGGCAGGGACACAGCCCCACCCACCAGCAGGCAGGTTGCCTTAAGAACCCCTGAGCCCACAGCTGCCTCTGGACACGGCCCTGCCCAACACAGAGCCCAGGACCCAGCCCCACACACCAGTGCGCAGGCACTAGACCTGATACCTCCAAGGTCCTGCGGCCAGAGGAACTGGGGCCAAGCTCTTCCCACCAGTGGGCAGGCACCAGCTGCAGGACAACTGCAGCCTGCAGACCCAGCCCACCCACAAGCAGGCCAACACAAGCTTTAAGACACCTCAGACACTGCAGCCAGCTATGTCAGGAACTGGCCCCACCCACCAGCAGCCAGCAGCCTCTGCACAGGCAGGGCCTGGCAACCAAAGATACTGGAAGCCAACCAAGCCTACCAGACCACCCACAGTAGTCAGCCCACCACGACAGAACGACCCACTCAGCCCACATAGGGAGGACCCCTAGAGCATACAGCTCTGATGACGAGAGAGGACTGCACTGCTGGGACACATAGGATGTCTCCTACAAAAGGTCCCTTCTCTAAGGTTGGGAAACAACCAATCTACCAGTAACAGAAATGAAAAAGCAAGCTAGGCAAAAATGAGGCAACAGAGGAATATATTCCAAATGAAGGAACAAGATAAAACCCCAGAAGAAGAAGTGAAGTGGAGATAGGCACTCTGCCTAAGAAAGAGTTCAGGGTAATGATTATAAAGATGACCAAAGAACTCGGAAGGAGAACGGATGCAGAGCAAGAAGTTAGAAGTCCTTCACAAAGACTAGGAAAATATAAAGAGCAACCAAACAGAGATGAAGAACACAATAACTGAAATGAAAAATACACAGAAAGGAATCAACAGGATAGTACATGATGCAGAGGGACAGGTCAGCAAGCTGGAAGACAGAATAGTGGAAATCACTGAAGCTGAGCAGAGAAAAGAAAAAAGAATGAAAAGAAATGAGAACAGTTTAAGAGTCTCTGGGACAACACCAAACATACTAACATTCACAATCTAGGGATTCCAGAAGGAGAAGAGAGAAAGTGGCAGAGAACATACTTGAAAACATAACAGCTAAAAACTTCCCTAAGATGGGAAAGGAAACAGACATACAAGTAATACAAGTACAGGAAGCACAGAGTCCCAAACAGGATCTACCCAAAGAGAAACACACCAAGACACATTATAAGTAAAATGGCAAAACTTAAAGGTAAAGAGAGAATATTAAAATCAACAAGGGAAAAGCAACAAGTTACATACAAGGGAATTCCCATAAGGCCATAAAGCTGACTTTACAGCAGAAAACTTTGCAGACAGGGAGAGGCACAATATAGTTACAGTGATGAAAAAGGAAAAACCTACAACCAAGAATGCTGTACCCAGCAAGGCTCTAACTCAGATTTGATTGAGAGATCATAAGTTTTACAGACAAGCAAAAGCTGAAAGAGCTCAGCACCACCAAACCAGCTTTACAAGAAAAGTAAAAGGGACTTCTCTAAGCAAGAAAAAAAAAGGCCACAACTAGAAACATGAAAATTGCAAAAGGAAAAAGGTCATCGGCAAAGGCAAATGTACAGTAAAGGTAACAAAATCAACCACGTGCAAAGTGTGTAGGAAGGTTAAAAGACAAAAGCAGTAAAATCATCTATATCTACAGTAAGCAGTTAAGGGATATCAAAACAACTAGATACAAAATATGTCAAAAACAGTAATCATGACAGGAGGAAAGTACAAATGCAGGGCTATTAAAATGTTTGAAATCAAGAGATAAGCAACTTAAAACAGCATAGATAGATAGACAGATAGCTACATATAAAGCTCATGGTAAACTCAAACCAAAAATCTGTAAGAGATACATACACACACAGAGAAAGGAATCCAAACATAACACTTCACCAGACCACAAAAGAAAAGAACAAAAGACGAAGAAACAAAAAAGAACTGCAAAAACAATAAAAATGGCAATAAGAACACACATATCAATAATTACTTTAAATGTAAATAGTCTAATTGCTCCAATCAAAAGACATAGAGTGGGGCTTCCCTGGTGGCACAGTGGTTGAGAGTCCGCCTGCTGATGCAGAGGACACGGGTTCGTGCCCCGGTCCGGGAGGATCCCACATGCCGCGGAGCGGCTGGGCCCGTGAGCCATGGCCGCTGGGCCTGCGCGTCCAGAGCCTGTGCTCCGCAACGGGAGAGTCTGCAACAGTGAGAGGCCCACGTACAGCAAAAAAAAAAAAAAAAAAAAAAGACATAGAGTGGCTGAATGGATACAAAAACAAGACTCATAAATATGCTGCCTACAAAAGACTCACTTCAGATCTAAAGACACACATAAACTAAAAGTGAAGGGATGGAAAAAGGTATTTCATACAAATGGAAATCAAAAGAAAGCCAAAGTAACAATACTTATATCAGAGAAAATACACTTTAAAACAAAGACTGTTACAAGAGACAAAGAAGTACATTACATAATGATCAAAGGATCAATCCAAGAAAATACAGCAATTGTAAAATATACACACCCAATGTAGGACCACCTAAATATAGAATAAAAATATTAACAGACTAAAAGGGAGAAATTGAGAGTAACACAATAATAGTAGGGAACTTTAATACTCCACTTACATCAATGGACAGATCATCCAGACTGAAAATCAGTAGGGAAACAAGGGCACACTTAGACCAGTAGAACACATATTCTTTTGAAGTGCACATGGAACGTTCTCCAGGATAGATCACATGCTAGGCCACAAAACAAGTCTCGGTAAATTTAAGGAAGTTGAAATCATATCAAGCATCTTTTCTGACCACAACACTATGAGACTAGAAATCAACTACAAGAAAAAAACTGCAAAAGACACAAACTCGTGGAGGCTAAAAATATGTTACTAAATAACCAATGAATTGCTGCACTAAAGGGAAGTTTATAGCAATACAACCTTACCTCAGGAAATAAGAAAAAATCTCAAACAACCCAACTTACACCTAAGGGAACTAGAAAAAGAAGAACAAACAAAACTCAAAGTTAGAAGGAAAGAAATCATAAAGATCAGAGCAGAAATACATGAAATAGAGACTAAAAAAAGAAAGAAAAGATCAATGAAACTAAGAGCTGGCTCTTTGTAAAGAGAAACAAAAATGATAAACTTTTAGCCAGACTCATCAAGAAAAAAAGAGAGAGAGCCCAAATCAGAAATGGAAAAGAAGTTATAACCACAGAAATACGAAGGATCATAAAAGATTACTGTGAACAACTATATGCCAATAATGAAGAACCTAGATGAAATGAACAAATTCTTAGAAATGTACGATCTCCCAAGACTAAACCAGGAAGAAACAGAAAATATGAACAGACAAATTACCAGTAATGAAAGTGATTACTGGTGAAAAAAGTGATCAGCAATTTTTTAAAACTCCCAAAAAACAAAGGTCCAGAACCAGACAGCTACACAGGTGAATGCTACCAAATATTTAGAGAAGAGTTAACACCTATCCTTCTCAAACTATTCCAAAAAATTGCAGAGGAAGGAACACTCCAAACTCATTGTTTGAAACCAACATCACCTTGATATCCAAACAAGACAAAGATTATCAGAAAAAAATAAAATTAGAGGCCAATATCACTGATGAACATAGATGTAAAAATCTTTGACAAAACATTAGTAAACCAAACTCAACAGTACATCACAAAGATCTTACACCATGATCAAGTGGGATTTATCCCAGGAATGCAAGGATGGCTCAATACCCATAAATCTATAAATGTGATACATATTAACAAATTGAAAAATAAAAATCATATAATCATTTCAATAGATGCAGTAAAAGACTTTGACAAAATTCAACATCCATTTATGATAAAAACTCTCCAGAAAGTGGGTGGTATAGAGGGAACAAACCTCAACATCATAAAGGCCATATATGATAAGCCCACAGCTAACATCATACTCAATGGTCAAAAGCTGAAAGCATTTCATCTAAATCAGGAACAAGAAAAGGATGCACACACTTGCCACTTTTTATTCAACACAGTATTGGAAGTCCTAGCCACAGCAATCAGACAAGACAAAGAAATAAAAGGAATCCAAATTGGAAATGAAGAAGTAAAACTGTCACTGCTTGCAGATGGCATGATACTATATTTAGAAAATCCAAAAGAAGCTACCAAAAACTACTGGAGTTCATCAATGAGTTCAGTAAAGTTGCGGGATACAAAAGTAATACACAGAAATCTGTTGCATTTCTATATACTAACAACAAACTATCAGAAAGAGAAAATAAGGAAACAACTCCATTTTCAACCGCATCAAAAAGAATAAAATACCTAGGAATATACTTACCTAAGGAGGTAAAAGATCTGAACTCGGAACACTGACACTGATGAAAGAAATTGAAGATGACACAGATGGAAAGACATACTGCGTTCATAGGCCAGAAAAATTTATATTGGTAAAATGACCATACTACCCAAGGTTATCTACAGATTCAATGTACCTACTGAAATACCAATGGCATTTTTTCACAGAACTAAAACATATAATTTTAAATTTTGCATGGAAACACAAATGACCCTGAGAAGCCAAAACAATCTTGAGAAAGAAATGAGGTGGAGGTATCACACTCCCTGACTTTAGACCACACCACAAAGATACAGTAACCAAAACAGTATGGTACTAGCACAGAAAGAGACACACAGATCAAGGGAACAGAATACAGAGAAAGTCTAGAAATAAACCCATGCACTTATGGTCAATTAATTTACAACAAAGGAGGCAAGAATATACAATGAAGAAAAGACAGTCTCTTCAATAAGTGGTGCTGGGAAAACTGAACAGTTACATGTGAAAGAATGAAATTAAAACATTTTCTCAAACCATATACAAAAATAAACTTAAAATGCGTTAAAGATCTAAATGTAAGACCAGAAACCATAAAATTCTTAGAAAAAAACATAGGCAGAACACTCTCTGACATAAATCATAGATCTTTGGATCTGTCTTCTAAGAAAAACAAATAAAAGCAAAAATAAACAAATGGGACCTAATCAAACTTGTAAGCTTCTGCACAGCAAAGGAAACCATTGACAAAACAAAAAGACATCCTACTGAATGGGAGAAAATATTTGCAAATGATATGACCAATTAGGGGTTAGTGGGGAGAAAGTGGGGAGGGGCAAGATAGAAGGGTATTAAGAGGTACAAGCTACTATGTATAAAAAAAATAGGCTACAAGGATATAGCACAGGAAATATAGCCAATATTTTATAATAACTATAAATGGAGTATAATCTTTAAAAATTGTGAACCACTATGTTGTACATCTGAAACTTACATAATATTGTAAATCAACTATACCTTAATTAAAAAATATTTTTAAATGTGCCAAAGCCTTGAATAGACATTTCTCCAAAGATATGCAAATATTCTGCTTTAATTTTATAATTAATTTTATTAAAATATTTTATGTAAAAAAAATACACAAATGACCAATAAGCACATAAAAAGATGGTCAACCTCACTAATTGTTAGGTGTGATTTTGTGATTTATAATAAGAAATATATATTTGGTCTTCTTCCTGGCACAGAACTCCTAAAACCCTTGGAATTTCCTGAGAGGAGAACCATAAAGGTGTCTTTTGTGATGTTAATGAGGTGACTTTTGGAAAGCCCCTATATCACCTAAAAATGGGAGCTGGTCACCAGAGGAACCAACCTTGTGATTAGAGGGTTTCAATCCCACCCCACCCCCACCTCTGGGGATGGAAAGGGGGCTGAAGTTGGGTTTGATCACCAATAGCCAATAATTTAATCAATCATATCCATGTAATGAAGCCTCCATAAAAACCTTGAAAGGACAAGGTTCTGAAAGCTTTCCGGAGGGTGAACATGTGGAGATTCAGAGAGAGTGGTGCACCCAGAAAGGGCACGGAGGCTCTGCACCCCTTCCCACATGTATTGCCAGATATCTGTACATCACTGTATGTAGCAGCATTATTTTAAAAAAAAATATTTATCTATTCGTTTGGCTGTGCTGCATCTTAGTTGTGGGAGGTGGGATCTTCATTGCTGTGTGTGAGATCTTTAGTTGCAGCACAAGGGTTCTTTAGTTGCGGCATGCAGGCTCCTTTAGTTGTGGCATGCGGGACCTAGTTCCCTGACCAGGGATAGAACCCGGGCCCCCTACGTTGGGAGCGCATAGTCTTAACCACTGGACCACCAGGGAAGTCCCTGTAGTAGCATTATTTACAATAGTGAAAAGGTGGAAGCAACTCAAGTGTCCATGGACTGAGGAATGAATAAACAGAATGTGTGTGTGCACACATATATACATACAACAAAATATTATTTAACCTCAAAAAGGAAATTCTGACACATGCTAGAATATGGATGAACCTTGAAGACCTTATGCTAAGTGAAATAAGCCAAAAAACCAAATACTGTATGATTCCAGTTATATGAGATACCTACAGCAGTCAAATTCATCAGGACATCAGTAGAATGGTGGTTGCCAGGGGCTGGAGGAAGGGGAAAAAAGGGAGTGTTTAATGAACAGAGTTTCAGTTTGGAACGATGAAGAAGTTCTGGAGATGGATGGTGATGATAGCTGTACAACAGTGTGAATGTAGTTAATGTCACTGAATTGTATACTTAAAGTGCTTAAAATGGTAAATTTTATGTTTTTTATATTTTACCACAATTTTTTGAAAGGTATACAGATTGAAGATAAAACTCTTTTTATTCCCAGATGACACTGATCATGGATGTAGAAATTCCTAAGCAACGCACAAAAAAGCTACCAGAACTAATTACTGAAGTTAGTAAAGTAACAGGATACAAGGTCTATATACTAGAGACAAACAAATGGAAATTAAAATTTTTTAAACATCTTTTACAACAGCATCAAAAAAATACATTATGCTTAGGGGTAACTTTAACAAAACATGTATAAGACCTGTACTCTGAAAGCTCATAACTTTACTCTGAGATATTAAAGAAAACCTAAATAAAAGGAGGAATATAACAAGTCGGTGGTTCTGAATATTCGATATTGCTAAATTGCTAAATTGTCAATTCTCCCCCAATTGATTTATAGATCAATCCCAACCAAATGGACTATACTCCTGAATGTGAAGTGTAAAATAATAAAGCTTGTAGATAATCACAGAGGAGTATATCTTCATAACCTCAATGTAGGGAAAAACCTCAGACAAGACACAAAAAAGCATTAACGATAAAGGAGAAGACTGACAAACTGAGCTACATTAAAATTAAGAACTTCTGATCATTTTTAGGTCACCATTAAAGGGTAAAAAGGCAAGCCAGAGTGGAGAGAAGATACATTTAAACACAATACATGTAACCAACAAAGGATTCTTATCCAAACATACAAAGGACTCTTCTTACTCTATAAGACAAACACAGACAAAACAGTAGAAAAATGTGCAAAAGACACACTTTACAAAAACGGATATTCAAGTCGCCAACAATCACAGGAAAGATTGCTTAACCTTATCAGGTCACCAGGAAATACAAATTTCAGCCTCAACAAGATACCACTGTATACCCATCAGAATGACTAAAATTTTCTTTCGTTGACAGTATCAAGGGTCAACAAAGGTGTGGACAATAGGAACTCTCACACACTGCTGGTGGGAGTATAAACTGGAAAATAAAACAACAGAAATTTATTACCTCAAAGTTCTGAAGGCTAGAAGTCCAAAATCAAGGTATGTGCAGGGCCATGTTCCCCCTGAAACCTACAGGGGAATCCTTCCTTGCCTCTTCCTTGCTTTTGGTAATTTGGTGTCAATCTTTGGTGTTTTTAAGCTTGTAGATGCAACACTCCAATATTCTATCTTCACATGGTGTCTCCCTTTGTCTCTTCATGTGGCATTCTTTTTATAAGGTCACCAGTCACATCAGATTAGGGTCTCAGCCTACTCTAGCAAGACCTCATCTTAACTAATAACATCTGAAATGACCCTATTCCCAAATAACGTCACATTCTGAGGTACTGGGAGTTAGGACTTCAACATTTTGGGGGTGGAGAGGGGGGGTGAGATGACACAATTCAGCCTATAATATACACCAAAAAGAATATTCATAAATGCAATTTTTCACAATAGCCCCAAACTATAAACAATCCAAATGTCCATCACCATTAGAATGGATTTTTTAAAATTGTAGTACATGTATATAAAGGAATACTGTACAGAAATGAAAAAAAAGAACTACAATAACATGAAACAACTATGATAAATGTCACAAACATAGTATTGAACAAAATAAGTCATAAATGAGATACACATACTAAATCTATTCATACTAAAAATAAAAAATAAAAATTTATTTAGGGATGCAAGGTGATGTGGTAAAAATGTAAAGAAAATAAGTGATTACCATAAAACAGGATAAGTGTGACCTCTAATCAGGACAAACACTGTGATTAGGAGGGGACATAAAGGAGCTTCTGGGGTACAGGCAATGTTCAATTTCTTTACCTGCATGGTAAGTTACACAGGTACAATGAACTGTACTATTATTTTGTGTACTTTTCTGTTAACTGATATTTTAAAATAACGTAAGTGAAAGAAAAAGGAGCTTTGCTGGAAATAAAAAGTTGAAAAAATACTAGAGTTAATATCTTTATGTCAAAGTTCATGCTTAAATAAGTGGAAAGTAAGCAAAGTGCAAAAGTTCATATAATATGTTGCCTTTTGTGCTAGAAGGGGTAATAAGAAAACATCTACTCATTTGTGCAGCAGAAACACAGTAAAGGTAAACTAGAGACTAATTAGGTTCATTTCTGTGAGAGGGGCAGATAGGTATAAGGTGGAAAAGACAGGAGCAATGAGGAAGGCGTGTGATACTTAGAAGCTCTTTTGGACAGGTCTGACATTAAGAACTGTGCTAATAACTCACACATCCCACAGTACAACAAAACAAAATAATCAATAACAATGAGGGGAAAAACTAAAATGGAATTCAAAACAGAAACAAATGAACTGGAACATCTGATAAATGAGTAGTGTAACCACACTGGGGAAAAAAAAAATTAACCCAAGTCATTTTTAAACACAGTATCTGAACTACATATCTACAAACTAAAGACAAAAAGAAGTCTAAGTAAATACTGAATTCTAATTAAGAGGTTTCTTTTTTTGCAGAGGTATAGGTTAGCAATTCTAAAACAACTTTCTGTTATTCTAGGATTAAGCAAATAAGTACAAACATTGTGTATAACAAGAAACAGCTCTAATCAATGTGGAAGAAAGTTACAAATGTGAAAGAGAACAGAGTGAACCCTGTGATGAATAAACTGGAATTGGTGTTATCAGTGTGAATTGGTTCCTTTTAATATATATAGAATAGGGCTTCCCTGGTGGCGCAGTGGTTGAGAGTCCGCCTGCCAATGCAGGGGACACGGGTTTGTGCCCCGGTCCAGGAAGAGCCCACATGCTGCAGAGCGGCTGGGCCCGTGAGCCATGGCCGCTGAGCCTGCGCGTCCGGAGCCTGTGCTCCGCGACGGGAGAGGCCACAACAGTGAGAGGCCCGCGTACCGCAAAAAAAAAAAAAAAAAAAAAAATATATATATATATATATAGAGAGAGAGAGAGAGTAGACAGATGGATATGTGTGTGGACATATGTGTATTCACTCATGTCACACACATATGTACATATCTATTTCTTTTTCTTTTTTCTTTGGCCACGCAGCATGCAAGATCTTAGTTCCCCAACCAGGGATAGAACCCATGCCCCCTGCAGTGGAAGCACAGAGTCTTAACCACTGGGCCGCCAGAGAAGTCCCAGTATATATCTATTTCTTAACTCTATCAGCTGACAAAGCCCAGAAGCCATGACACCCCAGTAACAAATGAACACACCTTGCACACAGATCTTGATTTCCAAATATATTCTCCACCAAAAGGAACTAGGGGTCCTTAGAGAAATGGCTGACTCCAGGGTTGGAATGAGCCTGGTATATCTTATTGTGCCAAAACATAAAGAAAATCCTCAATGAATGACAAGGTCAGGTCAAAAGGACCTAAGAATCAGCTTGAAACGGTTCCCATTGGCCCAATCTGGGACAATTTGAGCATCAATATAAATTAATGAGAGTAAAGAAATATAACTCGTTGAATAAATAAGAATCCAAGAGTCTACAATGATATAAATAAATAAGCAGGGGGGGGTAAAGGAAAGCTCTTCTTTATAGCAGAAAGCCAACTAATAAACACAGAAGGAATGAAGGAATTAGAAAGAAAATCACCATTTGGCAACCATAATAGTAATAAATGATTTAGGCAAGAATTATCAGTGAATGCTACTGGATGGTAAAAGTTCTGAGCAATAACAGGGTATTTACAGACCTCGAACTACTTCCCCCCACAAATTACCTATAAATTAGAAAAAGAAAAATTCTAACTTTATAGTGGAGTAACCTGACAAACACTACCTTAACCAAGTGATCAAAGTTAACATCACCAGAAATGGGACAAATTGACGGCACGTGCCTCCATGAGCGTCTTTTCCATGGTATTCCTAACAAAAGTGTATTTTTGCAATTAATATGTTAATTCAGAGTAATAGATTCCAATTGTTGAATCATTCTCGTAATCCTGGAATAAACAATGCTTGGAATGTGAAAAAAAATGTTTTTAAGTGCATGAGGTGAATTTAATTATGAAAATATATCAAACAAACCCAAATTAAGAGACACTCAACAAAATAACTGGCCTAAACTCTTTAAATATCAAGTCATGAAAAACATGGAAGATTAAAGAACTGTTCCAGATTAAAGGAGACTAAAGAGATACGACAACTAAATCTAATGCACAATTCAGGATATTCTTTTGCTGTAAATGACATTCTTGGCATCACTAGCAAGATCTGAATAAGACCTACAGATTAGATAATGGTATCATACCGGTTTAATTCTGATAATTTTACCAAGGCTATGTAAAAGAATGTCCTTGATTTTAGGAAATGCACACTAAAGTTCTTAGGGAAAATGGGCATCACGATTGCAACCGACTCTCAATCCAAAATAGAAGGTGTATATATGTGTGTATTATATGTATACGTACACACACACACACACACACACACATACACAGAGAGGAGAGAGAAACAGCAAATGACAACACGAGTTAGAGACAGGGAAAGAGAGACAGAGATTAAAGAATAAGACAAATATGGAAAACGTTAATATACAGGGAATTAGGGCAAAAGGTATATATAGAGGAATTCTCTGTACTACTCTGACAACTCTTCTGTAAGCCTGAAATTATGTCAAAATAAAAAAACTAAAAAGTCTTACACAATACAGAAAATCAGATACTTCATAAAAGTAAGAATCAAAGATGAGAAATTATTCAACCACTTAAAATAATGAAACACCATTTTTTTGCTACATAATTGGCACTAAAAATGTAGGTGACAATACTGTCAGCGAGATTCTAGAGAACTTGGTACTTTCATATTTTGCTGTTAGAGTAATAACAGGTCTAAAAAAAAAAAGTACAGATTCTAATGATTCTATGGCTGGGACTCCATACTAAGGAGATAAATACTAAGTACTGAAAACTCATGATACGCTACAGCCTTATTTAAATAATGTAATCACTACAGCCTTAATGCAAATTGTAAATTGGTAAAAACTTAAGTACAACACAGGGAGAGTTTAAGAAAACAGATATAATCACTCATAGGAATTATTCAGTTAAAGTATAAATAGTCTATTAAAACTAAGTAAACATGGAATAGCGCAAACAGACCTAATATGATAAAGTAAAATTGTATGAACAGAATAATTATAAACTATGGTTTTAAAAATACCTACACACAGGGACTTCCCTGGTGGTCCAGTGGTTAAGACTCCATGCTTCCATGCCACAACATTGTTATAGTATCTGTAGGGTGGTGATATTGCTTAATGAGGTTGTTTTCCTTTTCTTTACCTTTCAAACTGTCAGTAACTTTACTATTTTAATACTGAGGAATATGCAACTAATAACAGAAAATAAGCTTAGCTACTATTTTAACATTAATCCTTTGTGTTTACAAAATGCATCTGGAAATATTTCAGAGGGAAAATAAGGGGGAAAACGTCATGATAAACTAGTTTATACAAATACCTTTATCTTATCTTTAAACATGTATCACAGTAAATATGTGAGGGAGGAAGCTGCTCAAGTCCAGTAGGGAAAAGGTTACAAAAGATACATTAAAAATATTCAGACTGAAAGCATAAGCATCCTTACATCCTTTCTCAAAGAACAAGCACATTCTATACAAATGATTGTGACAAAGAATTTTAAAGTTCCAGAGCCTGTCACAGTAACGAGGTAAAATGTGGACAAGAGGAGTCTTGCCAAGCGTCTCTCTCGTCCAATACTCACTGAAGTCTCATTCGTTTTTCAGGGGGGCCTTTAGTACCCACAGCCTGTTGAACGTTCTTTGTGGTCTCCTTCTCCTCAGATTTCACAGTTTCTGGTATAGGTTCTGCCTCTTTCTTTGTCTGATCCACTAGACATCAAAAGCAGATTTTTTTTGGAGGGGGAGGAGGGTGGAGGGATAAGACCAGTTTAGACAACAGTTAATGTGAATGGTTCAGACTCTCAAATTAATTTAGAACTACTTATCTCAAGTTCTAAATTTAGCTATTTCATCAGGCAGATGTATAAGAACCAGTTTACAAACCAAAAACCTGATAATACAAGCAAATTATGATACTAGACAAAAACACATGACATTTAAATAAGACATTATGCATAAAAAAGATACATAATTATTCTATGCCAGGTCAATGGACAGTCCAATACCTATTCTCAATGATGAAACAGAAGGCCTTTTCTCAAACTTTTGACAACCTAGAGTCACCTCAGCTTCTCCACACACCCTCAATACCTGTTCATCCCACTCTAATGCATCTTTCAAATACTAATATCACTACCACAAAAGCACCACCTTTTGGCAATCAGCAGATCAAAGGTTAGGAGTAACAAACTGGCATTAGAGTCTAAAAGGACAAAATGATCATAATTCACCTCACATGTTATGATTGTTACTGAGTTAAACAGGCTGTTTGGTCTTATTTCAAGTTTGATAAGAATTATCAGATGAACCATACCTGGGACAGGCTTTTCTCCAGACTTTTGCTGTAATTAAAAAAAAAAAAAAAAAAAAAAGTGGGGAAGAGGGGTGAAGGAAGAGGAAGAAGAAAACAGGGCAGGTTAGCAAAGCTTTTTGCTTCTTGACGTCATAATTTTCATTAAAATTACACCTGCATGCGAATTATATTATAAATGACTTCATGAAGAGAAACTACTATCCATGTACCATAAAAAAGTAAATTTATCATTTTCTACTCCTTATTCCTGTTCCAGAAAAGACACAAATCTAAAACTAGAACAAAAGAGCCAAACATAAAAAAACCCTTGAACATCAACAAAGCCCTTTGCCTCTGCACCGAGGCTACAATGCTTTATAAAAAGTTGCTAAGGAGAATCCAATGAGAGGGAATAATGGAGCCTTTCAAGACTCCAGAGGCTTACTTGCACAGGGGATATGAGCTATAAGTAAGTAGAATGAAATTTGGATGTCTGACTTTTAAAGTTGGCAGGTATGGAACGTAAAGAAAAAGGTATTTTTCTATGAATATAAGGCTTCTGTTGAGTGTACTATTAGAAATCAAACTGCAGGAAAAAATGATGGGGGCACTAGGAGTCAGGAACAAGGTCAGATCCTTCATTCGGCACAGCAATTCTTTTACTTCAGTGGGCCCTGTCATCTCCCTGTTCTCGCTACCCAAGTTAAATGCTTTAAAACACTTTCCTCCTCCTCTCCCTCCTTCTTCCTCCTCAAGGCTCACAACCTACCCCTCACCCTCAGCCAATAAGGGTGTCAGTGCCCCAAGTTCTCTCCCATCTATCTACCTCCAAACTTATTACACCTTTATATACAGACATATATACATAAAAAATACCTCTCTATACTTCCCTGTCATCTCAGAATAAAAGGGTTCTCTTTATTTTTATAAAGTTTAATGCCTCCATTTGTTTTCTGAATTTCTTTCTGAACTTACATGCCCTCCTTAAGCTTCTTATCTATTCCTATGACTAGAGACTACACAATTTTCTGATGTCACATGATCCAGATTCATGCTACAAACTGCCTACTAGCCCACTCCAACTACAAGTTCTGGGAACCATTACATTTAATAAGACCAAAACTGAGCTTCCCATTATTACCCATTGTACAGAAAAGGTTAACATAGAAGGTCTGAGCTACTATCCTTAGAAGCGCCGGGCTGCAAGGTTGGCCTTTGGCTGGTATCTGGAAATTTGGATTTCAGGAGTGTTCCCACCATTTTGTAACTGATAATGGCAGTTCATTACGCCTAGACTGTTTGTATAAAAAATGTTGTTTTTGCTGAATACCTGCCTTCCTTCAAAGAATGTGGAATTTTGGTATGCGCTAGATAGAAAGTACCTACCTGAAAAACCTCCCCCCAAAACGTGGGCACCAAGTCTCTAATGGACTTCCTTAGGCAGAAATATCACTGACATGTTGCTGCATTTTCACTGTTGAGGCAAGAGTGTACTCTGTATGACTCTTCATGGGAAGAAGAGAGTGTAAGGAAGCCTGCAGATGGATTCCTCCAGACTCCACTAATGCCTTTTTTCCATATATCTGGCTGTATAGCCCTACTATGTCACTGTAATAAATCCTGTGAGTCCTTCAAGCAAATCTCCAAACATGGGGGTGGTCATGGGAATCCCCAACACAACGACATTATTACCTGTTTTATGAACATACTAGGACTTAAACATGTCTAAAGTAATTTGAGGGAACAAATAATTTTTCCTTACTTTAAAACAGGAGAGGAAATAGATGGTGTAACATTGAGGAATGAGAAATCGAGAGGGGATATTCTTATACTGCTAGCACTGAACCACTTGAACTATACTGGACACTGGACCATATCCAGACATTGAAATAATGTCATTACCTAATTAGTGCACACTGTCTAATCTTTTCTAGTGAACACTGTCACACAAACTAGTAGGATGTGGTTTAAGATGGGAAAATAGAACGGAGGTGGCCTTTCTGACAGAATTTATCAGGTAACTTTGGAATAAACCTAACTGAAGCAATATCCTATGGGGTCCCAGGAGCTTCTGAAAACAGCACTGAAAGGACATTGACAATAAAAGGCACTGACTCCTATCACATCAGCTTTGTGAACTCCTATCACATCAGCTTTGGTGTAACTTTCAGTAGTAACAAAAGTTAAAATATGGAAAAAGGAGCTTCAAGGAAAAATGCAGGACTTCTCCAATATTCTCTTGAGCACCCCCATAAAGGGGCAACATCCCTCGGATCCAGAAGTCCTAAGCTACAAATGGTTCTGGGAGACAAAATGGGTAAATAGGAGCTCACAGAAGGCTTCAAGGAGAGCAAGAATCTATTTTCTTCTCCAGATCTGAAGAGAAATGCTATGGGTTGGAGAAACAAAGAGATTATTACAAGTTCTAGAGAACTTTGATTATTAAAAGTTCTCCTAGGTCTGCTACATAGAGTTGACATACTCTCTCTCTTTGTGAGTTGGCTTTTGGCCCCTGGATGGTTAAAAGAAGGTGAGGTTCTGGAAAATGACAACTTAAGGGTGACTATGGCTAAACCTTTACAAGAAAAATGTAAAAACTCATGGAAATGATATGTAGTCTGCAACCTGCTTAAAATAATTGGGAGGAAATAGGGGAAGAAGAGAGAAAACAAGATTGGCCACGCCTGATAACTGTTGAAGCAGGGTAATATCAATAGGTACATGGGGGCTTCATTTTTTATTATTCCCTCTATTTTTATATGCGTTTCTAAATTTCCACAACTTTCTACAAAACGAAGTTTTTTTGTTTTAAGATTCAAGAGAGTCTTTGAGCTTTCTACAGTGTCCAGCCTAGCTCACCAGGATAGAACAGTACATGGAATTCAAGTCAGGACCCCCTAGCCAGAGAAAAAGGAACTGTCAGTCAGCTGGAGTACCACAGAACCCAAACACAGTAGTAAGCTACTGAATGTTCTGGAGGTTGGCTAATGAAAATAGAACCCCTAACAACTATATTTACCCCAAATCTGTTTCTTTTCCTATATTCTGAATTTGGGTTCAACACCAAGTTGATTCTAATCCTAGGCCTGAAAACTTAGAATCATCCATAATGCCAATCTCTCCATATCCAACCACCAAATTTAGGCAATGCTAAATCTGAAATATATCTTGAATCTGTTTCCTCTCTATCTATGGCCACAGAATTAATTCAGGCTTTCCATAATCTAACTTCCTTGACTCCAAACATCACATTTTTTTTAACATCTTTATTAGAGTATAATTGCTTTACAATGGTGTGTTAGGTTCTGCTTTATAACAAAGTGAATCAGTTATACATATACATATATCCCCATATCTCTTCCCTCTTGCCTCTCCCTCCCTCCCTCCCACCCTCCCTATCCCGCCCCTCTAGGTGGTCACAAAGCACCGAGCTGATCTCCCTGTGCCATGCAGCTACTTCCCACTAGCTATCTATTTTATATTTGGTAGTGTATATATGTCCATGCCACTCTCTTACTTCTTCCCAGCTTACCCTTCCCCCTCCCCGTGTCCTCAAGTCCATTCTCTAGTAGGTCTGCATCTTTATTCCCGACTTGCCCCTAGGTTCTTCATGACCATTTTTTTGTTTTGTTTTTTAGATTCCATATATATGTGTTAGCATACGGTATTTGTTTTTCTCTTTCTGACTTACTTCATTCTGTATGACAGACTCTAGGTCCATCCACCTCACTACAAATAACTCAGTTTCGTTTCTTTTTATGGCTGAGTAATATTCCACTGTATATATGTGCCACATATTCTTTATCTGTTCATCTGTCAATGGACACTTAGGTTGCTTCCAAGTCCTGGCTATTGTAAATAGAACTGCAATGAATATTGTGGTACATGACACATTTTCTTATGCATCTTCTATACCATGAATGGTTATCTTCCTAAAACAAACAAATAACTACATTATTTCGTTGCAACTGTTTTTAAACACTTAATGGGTCCCTACTACCATCATCAATAATTCACAGCTAGTCAGTGCTGAGGGTCAAGAAGATGAGGTAGAGGATATCTAAGTTTACTTCAAGAGAGGGTGTATTTGAAAAAGAATGTACAAAAATTACCACTGCTTTCATTTGTCTTTAGTGATGATAGTTATTGTTTTAATATTTCAAATAACATTTAATGTACCTGGAAATGTATGTTTACAGGAGTGGTACCAGGTTATGGATTTAAAATAGTGAATAAACACTGGACCACAGAACTAACCAGAACTCTTTTGTGGAGCATATACGATTCTTCTCAATATGACCTTAATAGAAACTTTAAGTCTCATATTTCAGTACTCCTCCCTTCACAAACACATAAGAGTAATAAAACTTCAGAGTATTTTCTGGTTCCTTTCTTTTTTTTTTACAGGTACACTGAGGTATAACTGATACATGAAAAATACCTGCACATATTTGATATACACAATTTCACGAGTTTGGACATATACATACACCTGTGATACCATCACCACAATCAAGGTAATAAACATATCCATCACCTCCAAAAGATCACTTCTGCTCCTTTCTTTTTTTTTTACAGGTACACTGAGGTATAACTGATGCATGAAAAATACCTGCACATATTTGATATACACAATTTCATGAGTTTGGACATATACATACACCTGTGATACCATCACCACAATCAAGGTAATAAACATATCCATCACCTCCAAAAGATCTCTTCTGCTCCTTTAGTTTGGGGTTTGTGTGCGTGTGTGTGTTAAGAACACTCAATATGAGATCTACCCTCTTACCAAGTTTTTAAGTGCACAACACCATATTGTTAACTGTAAGCAGTATGTTGTACAGCAGATCTCTACAACTTATTCATCTTATATAACTGTAATTTTATAGCCTTTTTAGAACTCCCTATTTTCCCCTTCTTCCATCCTCTGGCAACCACTATAATATTTTCTGTATCTGACTATTTTAGATACCTCATGTAAGTGAAATCATATAATATTCATCCTTCTGTGACTGACTTATCTCAATTAGCACAATATCTTCCAGATTCTTCCATGACACCACAAATGGTACAATTTCCTTCTTTTTTAAGGCTGAATAATATTAAACTATATGTATATCCCATAGTTTCTTTATCCATTCATCTGTTGATGGACATTAGGGCTATTTCCATACCTTGGCTATTGTGGATAATGCTAAATATTCACAAAACTAATAAATGTGGGAATACAGATAGCTCAGGTTTCAAACTATATTACAAAGCTACCGTAATCAAAACAGTATGGTATTGGCATAAAAACAGACATAAATCAATGGAACAAAATAGAGAGTCCAGAAATAAACCCATGCATATATGGTCAATTAATTTACACAACACAAAAAAATTAACTAAAAATGGATTTAAGACTGGAATGTAAGATCTGAAACCATAAAACTCCCAGAAGAAAACATAGGCAGTAAGCTCCTTGACATCAGTCTTGGTGATGAGTTTTTGGGTTTGACATGAAAAGCAAATGCACCAAAAGCAAAAATAAACAAGTGAGACTACAGCAAACCAAAAAGCTTCTGCACAGCAAAGTAAATCATCAACAAAATGAAAAGGCAACCTACAAAATGGAAGGAAATATTTGCAAATCGCATATCTGATAAGAAGTTAATATCCAAAATATATAAAGAACTCATATATCTCAACAGTGAAAAAACAAACAATTCAATTAAAAAATGGGCAGAGGACCTGAATAGATATTTTTCCAAAGAAGACATACAGATGGCCAACAGGTACATGAAAAGGTGCTCAACATCACTAATCATCAGGGAAATGCATATCAAAACCACAATGAGATATCACTTCACAGTTGTTATAATGGTTACCATTGAAAAGACAAGAAGTAACAAGTGTTGGTGAGGGTGTAAAAAAAAGGGAACACTTGTGTACTGTTGGTGGCAATACAAATTGGTGCAGCCAATATGGAAAACAGTACAGAGATCCCCCAAAAAATTAAAAACAGAAATACCATATGATCTAGCAATCCCACTTTTGGGTATATATTTGAAGGGAATGAATACAGGATCTCGAATGGACACCTGCATTCCCACATTCACTGCGGCATTATCCACAATAGCCAAGGTATGGAAACAACCTACATGTCTGTCAACAGAATGGGTAAAGAAGATGTGAGATATATATATGTGTGTGTCAGAGAGAGACATATGTGATACACACACACACACACACACACACACACGTGCACACATATACAGGAATATTGTTTAGCCATGAGAAAGAAGGATATCCTGCCATTTGTGAGAGCATGAACCTGGAGAGCATTATACTAAGTGGAGTCAGACAGGCAAATATGATATATCACATCACTTATATATGGAATCTAAAATGTTCAAACTCCTACAGAGAGTACAGCGGTGCCTGCCAGCGGCTGAGGGGGTGGGGGAAATGGGGAGATGTTGGTGAAAGGTATAAGATGAAATAAGTTCTGGAAATCTAATACACAACATGGTGATTATAGTTAGTAACACTCTATTATATATTTGAAAGTTGCTAAGAGAGTAAAACTTAAATGAACTCACCATAAAAAAGAACAGTAATTATGCGACATGACAGAGATGTTCGCTAATGCTATGGCGGTAATCATTTTGCAGTATATAAGTGTATCAAATCAACAGGTTGTACACCTTAAACTTACACAATGTTATTACACCAATTATATCTCAATAAAGCTGATAACAAAAAGTTTATCCCTAAGTATGTTTTTGATGCTATTGTAAGTGGGATTTTCTTGATATCCTTTACTGATAGTTGTTAGTATACAGAAGTGCAACTGATTTTTGTGTGTTGATTTTGTATCCTGCAATTTCACTGAATTCATGTATTAGTTATAACAGTTTTTTAATGGAGTCTTTGGGTTTGCTATGTATAAGATCATATCATCTGCAAACAGACAATTTTACTTCTTTTCCCATTTGGATCCCTTTTACTGCCTAATTTCTCTGGCTAGGTCTCCCAGCACTATGCTGAATAGAAGCGTGAAGGGTGGATATCCTTGTCTTGTTCCTGATCTTAGAGAAAAAGCTTTGTTCTTCACCACTGAATATGATAGCCGTGGGTTTGTTATACATGGCTTTTTTGATGTTGAGGTACATTCCTTTTACACCTAGTTTGTTGTTTTTACCATAAAAAGATGTTGAATTTTCCCAAATGCTTTTTCTGCATCTATTGAGATGATCATGTGATTTTTATCCTTCATCCTGATAATGTAGTGTATCATACTGACTGATTTTAGTATGTCGAACCATCTCTGCACCCCAGGGATAAATCCCACTTGATCATGATATATGATCCTCTTAATGGGCTATTGCATTTGATTTGCTAGTATTTCATTGAGAATTTTTGCATCTATTTTTATTGGACTGTAGTTTTCTTGTCTTGTAGTGTCTTTTGGTCGTTGGTATCAGAGTAATGCTGGCCTCATAAAATGAATTTGGAAGTGTTCCCTCCTCTTTAATTTTTTGGAAGAGTTTGAGAAGGATTGGTGTTAATTCTCTTTGAATGTTTGGTAGAATTCACCCATGAAGTCATCTGTTCCTAGACATTTCTTTGGGAGGTTTGTGATTACTGATTCAGTCTCCTTATTCATTATTGGTCCGTTCAGATTTTCTATTTCTTCATGACTCAGTCTTGGTAGGCCATATGTTCTAGGAATTTCTTATAGGTTACCCAATTTCTTGGCATATAAACTGTTTATAGTAGTCTCTTATGATCATTTTACTTCTGTGGCATCAGTAGTAACATCTCTTCCATTTCTACTTTTATTTATTTGAGTCTCCTCTCTTTGTTAGTCTAGCTAAAAGTTGGTCAATTTCGTTTATCTTTTCAAAACACCAACCCTTAGTTTCCTTGCTTTTTTGTTGTTGTTGTTGTTTTTATTGAAGTATAGTTGATTTAAAATGTTGTGTTAGTTTCTGGTGTATCACTGATTCTTTTCTATTGTTTTTCTAGTCTCTATTTCATAATTTTTAATCTTTGTAATTTCTTTTCTTCTGCTAACTTATAAGTGGAAATTAAACAAAACACTCCTGAACAACCAGTAGGCCAAAGAAGGAATCAAAAGGGAAATCAGAAATTATCTGGAGAGAAATTAAAATGAAAATACATCATACCAAAACTTATGGGATGCAGGAAAAGAAGTACTAAGAGGGAAGTTTATAGCAATAAATCCTACATTAAAAAGAAGGAAAGATCGCAAACAACCTAACTTTACACTTCAAGAAACTAGACAAAGAACAAACAAACTGAGGGATTTTCTTGGTTTCTGAGTATGTCTTCATTGATCATCTTTCATGTTTTTGGTTTTGCATTTTCTGTTCCCATTTTCTAGATCAGCACTGCCCAAAATATAATGTGAGCCACAAATACAAGCTACATATGTAATTTAAATTTTTCTAGTAGTCACATTTTCAGAAAGAAACAGATGAATTTTATTATTTTTCACCAAATGTATCTAAAATAGTATCACTGACATATAATCAATATTTTAACTATTAATGAAATATTTTATAAATTTTTTGTACTAAGTGCTTGAACCCAGTATGTATTTCACACATAACACAACTCAATTTGGACTAGCTGTGTTTCAAACGCACAATAGTCACATGTGCCTAGGGGCTACTGTACTGTGCAGTTCTAGGTGTTCTGCCACGAATGGCCAACCACACCTAACCTCTTACCCTCTGTAGTCACTACTCGTCATCTTACACACAGCTATAATTCATTTATTTATTTATTCAACAGACATTGTTTCATCTTCACGCGCGATTCATGAGATTTCTCTAAACTGGCTTTTTGGTCCTGAGTTCCAGCTGTGGCCTCTGCTCCCTTCACTACCACGTCACCATTCCAACAGTACACCTCATCCAGTAGAGTCAGGGAAGGGGGAAGGAAAGGCCTATTCTAAAGTCATCTCAGGGTGTGAAAAATCTCAGTCTAAAACAACCCTTGAAAATCTCTTAAATAGGCCCTCCACAGGAAAAACATGACCTTGTGTGTACACAGCCCTGTAAAGATAAGTAAGAGCTGAGGCAAACCGTAAGAATAACATGTTCACATATTCCATCTCACACTTACTTCTCTGCAAAAGCTCATTTAGTACCACGGTATGTGGACCTGCTATTGCTGTTGGAATGCCCAAGACAACATAATGGAATTCATATAGCTCCAATATATGTTATAAGTCTATTTATTATTACTCCTGCCTCCTCCATTTATCATGCCAAACCCTCCACATCAAATGTACTATTCTTTTTATTACAAAGTTTTTATTATTCTATCATTTAAGGACTTAAATACCCTCTACATCAGGGTGGAAGGCAGCACCTACAGTAAAAACAGCATGAGTTTCAAATTCTAGTTTTGTTATCATCTGTGACACTTTCGGCAACCTTCTGAATGCGAATATTATTATATTCAGTCCTCATAGTTTACGAAGATTCAATAAGGAATTAAACGTAAGCACACAGAACAGCACTAATTCCATTCCCTTTACCACCTCCTCCATTAAGTCCTTGAAAAACCTTTCTTTGATTCAGAGATCATTTTTTTAACTAACAAGGAAAATCAGTATTTTTAGGTCACATCTGAAACAGTCCTCTATTAAAAATAAATATGCCAGGAAAAAGTGTTGAATCAAAATTAACCACACGCATTCTCATTACCTGCACAAATCGGGGTGGAAATTTTTGTCTAAGGTCTAGGAGTAAAGCATCCACACGCTGTCTCTGGAAAATAGAGCTTGGTTCTTCTTTCCTTTTGACTTTAGGTTTGACTTTATCTATTAAAATATAAGGTCCAAATCAAAACATTGTCTAAACTACTTTGGTGCCTTATTATTTCACAAATCTTTGTCTGCCATGAATATATTCAAATTTCATTATTTTTAATGGCTGCTATTCCAAAGATAATCCCCCCAAATACGTTAAACATAGCATACACAGAGAAGCATTCAAACTCTCCCTCTGAAATGAGGTTAAAATTCTAACATTTAAA
Source organism: Phocoena phocoena (assembly GCF_963924675.1). Taxonomy (NCBI): domain Eukaryota; kingdom Metazoa; phylum Chordata; class Mammalia; order Artiodactyla; family Phocoenidae; genus Phocoena; species Phocoena phocoena. Next base: position 31,204,597 of record NC_089220.1, on the reverse strand, counting down.
AAGCTGATATATCTTTTAAAGACATTTCAGTTTTAGCATGTAAACATGGATAAACATCGTTCTTATGTTTCCATAATTACTTAATTATGAAAAACTTTAAGGCTAAATTTTCCATAATTACCTAAGTCACATTCAGATTATTGGTTTGAAATTATCATGTGTATATTTTAAGTGTATTAAATGGACTTTTCATGCAAAACCTAATAGGTACAAATGGAAAATGCAACTTTTATAAACTCAAGTAACCATACTCAATTATGAAGACTATAATCCACTGAAAAAAACAGGACAAACCAAACAACAGAAGATCATAAAGACAAGAGAGAAAAGAACTTGCAAGAAAAATTATGAAGCTAATCACGTGTGGGATTTTCCCTGGGAGGGGAGTGTGCTGGTGGACTGTCTATAAAGAAAGGGTTCCAGTTAAGTTTTACTCCAAACATTTCATTAGGGTAGGGGCAAAGAGCTCTTGGGAGAAGTTTATTCAACTGATGCAAACTTTCCTAAGTCAAATGTTGTCGCCGGGACCTACTATTACGAATAAATATAACTGTATCTCAAAGACCATTCATTCCACGGGTCTGAATTTTATTTAAAGGCTACCTTTTCCATAGTAATTCATTCTAAGTTTTTATTTCTCTAGAAAGAAATGCAGAATATAGGTATACTGCTATAGATACATTTCTAGAAGTACTTTTATTAGTAAAATATGGTACAGAACAAGTAGCAGATTAGCAGCTATGGCAACTAGAGGACCTGGCATCATGACAGGTGGTAACATAGAAAAATCAGAAAACAGACTGTTCATCTGGAGATAGGGCTTTAAGAGCATCTCCCCTATTTCAAAAACTTGGAAGACTTGGGTTCCAGATTTCAAGATGACTCAACAGTTTGGTAAGCAGGAAATATCATCATTACTCATTCCTCATCACTGATTTCCCCTACATGTCCTAAATATTTTAAAACCTTGTATCAACTTATCAAAGATTATCATGTACCAAAGAGGTTAAAATTTGTACCTGTTCCTATGGGAATGCTATTACGACCACATCTAGTTACATGAATCATAGCTCTGACAATGTCATCATCCTATGAAACCTTCCCATGGAGAAGTAAAACACAGCTAGAAATCATCAATAGCCATTTTCCAAAAGAAAGCAGCTTCATTCTCTGAGTAACAAAAAGTGTTTTAGGAGGGTCTCAGTGTCCCACCTACCTTGCTCTTCATGATCTTTGAAGTGCCACCAATACCCTTTGGAAGGATGATATCGACAGTATGACATAGCTTCATCAAAAGCTGACTGAATGCCATGTACCACAGTAAGCTTATAAAAAGAAAACAAATTCTGAATTTCTCATCAATCATCCAAAATTTACAAAGTGAACACAAAATATTACATATGCAAAGACAGTAATTCTTCTGCTTTTCTGAACCTGAATCACTATGTATCTAGGGGTGGTATATGCTTTGAACATGGAGTTGGCCCACAGGAACCAATGCTTAAGATATTCTAATAGTCAACACTTTATACCAACGTACACAAGGGAGAGGAGTTCCTGTTTAATTCTCGGTAGCAAGGTAGTTCAGTTAGAAGTTTTCTTTAATGTTTAAAGTATGTAAAGACACTCACCACTCTAGAGTTTATAACTGATCCCAAGTCTGGTGCCTGATAGATCACTCCGGCAATAATATAGTAATCAGCCAGTGGGATAACTGAAGCAGCGAGAAAAAAAAAGTTTATCAATATAGCTATGCACACAAACTGCTAAATATATTTCCATAAAAAGAACAACTAAAGTTTAACATTTTCCCATACTAAAGCTTAAGGTAGGGTTTGGCAATTCCTGTTTTTGTAAATAAAGTTATATAGGAAAATAACCACACTCATTCATTTGCGTTATTATCTAAGGCTGCTATGGCACTAGTTGAATAGTTGTCTCAGAGACCATGAGGCTCCAAAGCCTAAAATATTTAGTCTCTGGACCTTCACAGAAAAAGTTTGCTAAAAACAAGTTTACCCTAAGAGCAGTGCTTCTTAAACTTTAACGTGCATTTGAATCACCTGAGTATCTTGTTAAAATCAGATTCTTACTCAGTAGGGACGATGCATTTCTAACAAGTTCCTAAGTGATCCGATGCTGCTGTCAGTCAACCACACTTTGGGGAATAAGACCTTAGAGCAAGAGAGATTTAGGGCCCAGGATGAAGATACCAGACACACTGAACTTGCCTCTGTGCCCCAGTCCGAGGTCCTAAGGAATAAAACAGCGGCTAGTGAGGCTGGTGCCATCTTCTGTCGCTTCTGTACCTGGAACCCTTTCATCATCGAACTCTTGTCCCCAGCCTTGTCTTTGTTCTAAGTTTCTCTTTTTCTCTGGGCAGGGACTCTAGATCTCTGACTTTTTTTTTTTTTTAATTTATTTATCTTTATTTATTTATTTTTGGCTGTGTTTGGTCTTTGTTGCAGTTCGCGGGCTTCTCATTGTGGTGGCTTCTCTTGTTGCGGAGCATGGGCTCTAGGCGCTCGGGCTTCAGTAGTCGTCCCTCACGGGCTCTAGGGCGCAGGCTCAGTAGCTGTGGCACACGGGCTTAGTTGCTCTGCGGCATGTGGGATCTTCCCGGACCAGGGCTCGAACCCATGTCCCCTGCACTGGCAGACGGATTATTAACCACTGCGCCACCAGGGAAGTCCTAGATCTTTGACTTTGAAAGTAAATTTGGATTCTTGACTCTGGAACCACAACTTCAGTAGCAAGTCATTCTCTGGAATCAATACTAGGGTGAAGGTTATTCTCAAAGGTCTTGATGAGAGTATCTAATTTAAGAGATGTAGCTGGTCATCTCTGGAATAGGTGACTAGCTCTTTGATTCAAAATCAAGTCTGAATTCTATACTTTTCAGTATGATTTCTAAAGAAAGTTTTTGTCTGGTAATTTTGATTGAATGTATCAATGAGGATTTTCCATTGATCTTTTATGAATTTGGTGCAACTGCATCTACCAAGAATTAAACCTGATTTCCTTCTGAGAGACTAGAATTTGACAGGCAGAGGACGTCTACATGATCAGCCCTCAATAAAAATTCTGGAGTCAGAGTCTCAAACGGTCTTCCCTGAGCTCTGAGCAGACATTGTACACACTGCATTTCACTGCTAGAGGGAAGGTGCACTTGGTGTGGCCCCTCACAGAAGGGAAAGCATAGGAAGCCTACACATGGATTCCTACAAAACCCTAAAACAGAACCCAATCCACAAAAATAAGAACATATAGCTCAGGAGTAAATAAATCATGGTATTTTAAGAAGAAAATAATGCCTAAAGTTTACATATTTTACCTTGAGTAGGGGACTGCCGCTGTTGCTTTCGAATGATAAAAAGAATGGGCTCTTGGGCATGTAAAAGGATGTATTCCACTCCAACCATCTGACTGAAAACAGGACACAGACACTCTGAGATCTATGGATGCCCTACAAACAATTCTGTAGAACATTCAAATTATCACATAAAAGTATAGCAACATTGTAAACAGGATAAAACTGCCTATGTTTGATATGAAAAATTGGCTGTTCAATAAAACTGGCTATTTTCCCCAGGTAGGTGGGGCACAAATAAAGTAAGATTTCATTTTTAAACAACAACAAAATTTCTCTACAAAAATTCATGATGAACTTAAATCGGAGTATTTTCAGTCATGAAAGTACAATGAACCTACATTTCAAAAAAGGCAACCAAAATACCAGGATGCTTCCTGACCAAGGAGATCTATAAATATATATAAAATATTAAAATATACATGAACACTATACCTGTCTTAATATAGATCACTACTATATATTGTACCCAACCAGAAAACATCAAAAACCTTATCCTCACCCCCAACATATCTTTTCCTGACATACTGTGTTTAAAAGCAACACCAAGGTATCTCAGTAAATGTAAATATTTACCTCAAAACAAAAGCTATTTAAAATACCAGAAATTAAATTTCTTAGAACCCCTGCTCCCCATGTTTAGCTGACAGATGAAAAACTTCATTACACAGTTGTTTCAGAAACTTTTATAAAAGTAATGAATTATTTAGCATCCCAAGTCTGAAGAATCTTGCTAAATTTGGCTAAAATTTTATTTGTCAAACAAAGAAAAACTACTATAAACTCGACTATGGTTTAAGACATCAAATTAGATGTAGAGGAGACAACATATATAGTTACCTGGTTAAGGTAACAGTTGCATTGCTGAAATCAATGAGATTTACATCTAAACCTCATAGTTGCATTTTAACTAGACAGTAATACGTGAAGTTATAAAGAAAAGACTTCCTAGGTTACAAGTGACTACTAATAATTCCTTTGCATGTCAAATCTGCACAAACCCAAACAAAACTCCAGTTCTTCCAACACTTCTACTCTGTACTTCATGATTCACAGCTTGAAAGAACTATTCATTACAAAATCTGCAGTTGGCAAAAATGCTACCTTCTTATAATAACTTACTTTAAGTGTTCTAATGTTAGCCTCTGCATTTTGACCACTTCATTATTACATGTCCTGTCATAAAAAGGATTACTTCTTTCTGAAAAGTAATCCAGGACACTTCCACTGTTCAAAATAGGGATCCAGGAACTGTCAACCCAAGAGATTCCCAGCAGATTATCTATAGAAAAGAAACAAAATGATAAAGGATGAGAAAAGAGAAAAAAATCCAATCCAACAAACATTTATTATGCATATAATGTAGGAGGCACTATGAATATAAGGATGACGTGGATCCTAACCTACATACCCTCACAGTCCCGCAGATGAGATAAGTATGCAAGAAAGCAATGACAACACAAGATCCATAATAAAGGTATGAATAAATGTGTTATGAGAGCACAGTGGAGCAAGCAGAATACCTTACCTGAGGGAACAGGAATGATTTTTCATGAGGTGAGGAGGAGGTGGGTTTTAGCACTATATGTTAAAGAATAAATAGAGGCTCACCATAGAGAAAAGAGAGGCAAAGTAATTCCAAGCAGAGGTAACGCATATACAAAGGTAGGGAAATATAAAAGTATATTATATGTTTAATTGGGAGATTCTGATTGACATATATACACTAATATGTATAAAATAGATAACTAATGAGCCTGCTGTATAAAAAATAAACAAAATTCAAAGATTCAATAAATAAATAAAAGTACATTATACGTTTAAAGAATAACTCAATTAGGTGAAGAAGTTATAGGATTTGAAATCTAGAGCGGTCTTTCAAAATATTGGAAATCCTAAGTTTTTATAATGTTGGCAACTAATTCAAAAATTTTCAAACAATGTGTATGCCAAAGAAAACACATCCATCGCCACTAATGGGAGATCTTCCAAGTTAAGAGACAGAAATAAGTTAGGAATCTATTATTATAGATGAGATAATAATTATGTAAAAGGGGCAAATGAAAAGTAGAATGCCCTTAATTACAGCCATACAATTTCACATTTTAAAGAATTAAACGTTAAATTTTTCAAAATGGAAAAAGAAAACAAAGACATGATAAGTAGGGCTAGATAGCTTTAATTAATGAGCCTTTATTGGGTACGGGCTGCAATGTTTCATACCACTGACAGTACTAAATCCCACTAGCTGTAAGTCATGAAACATCAAATTGCCTATATAATTACTGGTTGAAGAAGGAAGAATGGAAAACTTCAACCTCCCCATGCCTTAGTTTTCTCATCTATAAAATAGGGATTATAATAGTATCTCCATGCTAGATTATACATGTAAAATGCTTAGTACATTGTAATAACCCAATAAATGTTCATTATGATGATGGTGGTAGTGCTGGTAGTCAATTTCTTTTAAGATTAATATGAACAAACTTATTTCTGGCTTAACCAAAGGCTGTCCTAGTTTGTGCCTCTTTTTTTTTTTTTCTAGTTTATGCACTTCTAAAAAATATAGAAACGTCTTTCATTCTCAAAAAGGTATAGGTTTACTAGATATTCAAATGGTCAAGCTAGATTAAACTCATTTTAAATGTCACTAATCTCTGCAAAGCCTTTCTCTACTTTGCAAGGCAGAAATAATGGTTTCTTTCTCTATGTCCTCATAGCGGTTTTTATATAGTTTTATAATTGATTATTAATAACCCACAAGTACAAATGTTTTCCCATTAAATGCTGAGTTTTTTAAGGAACTGGGGCTGTGGGTTACTCATCAGAACTAGCACAGGACCTCTTTGGTAAGAATTAGAAAATGTTTATTAATTCATGATTAAGGGCTAAGGACAAGTTACTCCACTGGTCATAAATTTACACACACTCCAGTATCCAAGGATGTTCAGTTACAAACTAGTTAACTGGGGTTAAGAGGGTGGTGTGTGGCTGTGAAATAGGACATATTAGTTCTCCTACATAGAAGCTACCTATGACCACAGCCCAATAAAGAGACTACACTACCAAAACAAGCAGACTCCAACTATTTCTTACCATCTCCACTGTTACCACCCTAGTCTGAGCCACCTCCAAATCCCCATGCATTACAAAAATGCCTTCCTAACCGGTCTCCCTAATTCTACCTTTGCCCTCCTACAGTGTTCTCAGCAAGTCAAGGTGATCCTAAAAAAAAGTAAGTCAGGTTACGTTCATCCCTTCTGGTCAAAACCCTCCAGTGGTTCTCTATTTTACTCAGAGGACAAGCCAAAGGCCTTACCATGGCCTACAATTCCTGTATGAACAAGCCACCACACCAATTCTCTCTCTGACCTCATCTACTTCCCGCCTCCTCTCTCACTGTGCTTCAGCCATACTGGCCCCCTTGCTGTTCTTCTGACATGTTCCCACCTTAGAGCCTTCGCAATGGACCTAACAAATCTAAATAAAAAGTAAAAAGTTATGAAAGCTAAACAGCCTCGTGGACAAAATGTTCCTCTTTTTTATTCAGTAGCAAGGGAGAGCATATTGACATGGTTCTAATACAGCTCTCTAACAATCAGCAAGTAATGAAATTAGGTACTTGATATTCTCACTTATAACGAAAGACAAACATATAGTAAACATTATCCAGAACTGCTGAAGATCACTGGACATTTTGACAATATATAAATGACAATATATTTGTAATATGTGTGCTAGACTCCAATTTGGTTAATATAGAAAAAGGAACCTCAAACGTCAGGAATAAGGTAGGCCCCAGGCCAAGTGCCAAGAATGAACCAAACACTGTCGGCTCATGACCCCACCCCCTTCTCTGTCGTTCCTTCACCTGGACAGAACAGCCCCAATACTGCTGTAGAGATACGTATGTAGGACAACACCACAGGGCTCAAAGCCCAGAGCTTATTCCAACCCCTTCGTTTTGACTCTTCTAAAAGACTCCTGAAAAACTGCGAAAATCTAGGCAATTTTTCGACAGATTGGCGCTTTGGGTCGTTCACAGAAAACATTCCAAAGAGCTTGGGAGACATCACAAGGGAACCGGAATCTTGCCCCCAAGAGCTATAAATCCCTAAACCAGATCCCAAACAATCAGGAAACAAAGGGGACAGCACAGGTTACCTCGGATATCCACCGCCGCCATAGTCCCAAAAGCGTCCTCAGGTTCTTCTTCCGGCGCAGAGTAAACGTAACAAGTCTGAGACGAAAGAGCTCTGCTGCAGAGCTGAGGAATGTTAAGGAGGAACCAAAAGAGGGGAGGAGACTGCAAGGCCAGGAAGACAGGGCAGGGAAAGGGAAGAAGCGGAGAGAATAGGAGGCGGAGCGGGGCGGAGCTGAGGGGCGGGGCTAAGAGAGGGTGGGGCGGGCTGGGAGGTGCAGCGGGGCGGGGAAGAGGGGAGGGGCGGAGAGAAGGGGTGGGGCGGGGCTAGGAGGTGGAGCGGGGCAAGGAGGAGGCGGGAGGGATTGAGCCGGGAAGTAGAGTTGGGTTGGGGAGAGAGGGGTGGGACGAGGCAGAGAAGGGCGGGGCGGGGCTGGGAGGTGGAGCGCGGTGGGTAGGGAAGGGGTAAAGGGGAGGGAGAGGCTAGGAGCTGCTAGCAGGAAGGAGAGAGCAGCGCCAAAGGAAGGAGAGGTAGAGGCAGGGCATACCACCGGGGTAAAAATTTGGAGACTTTGAGGAAAAACAAGAGTGAGCAGAGCCCTGCCCAACGTCCACCACTGAGGTTTTCAAAATTTCAACCTTGGGCTTCCCTGGTGGCGCAGTGGTTGAGCGTCCGCTTGCCGAGGTAGGGGACGCGGGTTTGTGCCCCGGTCCGGGAAGATCCCACATGCCGCGGAACGGCTGGGCCCGTGAGCCGTGGCCGCTGAGCCTGCGCGTCCGGAGCCTATGTTCCAGCAACGGGAGGGGCCACAACAGTGAGAGGCCCGCGTACCGCAAAAAAAAAAAAAAAAAAAAATAGAAAGAAAATTCGACCTTGATCTCCTGTGATCGTTTATAAGAACAAATTCTGATTGTGCAGAGTTGGGGGTGGTAACATCTTTCATTTTAAAAGCTCTTTCAGGTGTATCCAATGAACTGTTCAGTTTAGGAGCTACTGGCCATTCTGTTTTTCACCCTGCCTCAAGTGTGGGGATGGGCAGGACTAAGCAGGAAGAATTTGACAGTCATTAGCTTTTATGTGACTAAGCCCGTTAAAAGTCTAAAGCCATTGAAGAAAATATTACATGCCTCTGAGACAAAATTTTCACAAGACAGGAAATGCTTCTGAAGCAAAATATTAAAAAGATTAAAAGAAAGGGAATACCCCTGGGTCCCGGAGTAAAGACCTAATATCTGCATTCCGGCTAATCTGGGCTAGATAGCAAGATGCCAGAGATAATTCTGTGAAATGCAGAAGCCATAGGAAGCCTTAGAAAGATTTTCAAGCTCCATGAAAGCAAAATGATGAGGATATCTGCAAGCAAGACACAGATGCCAAGAAGAGAACCCGCAAATCTGAAGAAGCCCTTTTTATGGTAATGAAGTGTTAGTGCCTGTATCTGTTCCAAAACTTAGGTACTATGAAGGTTCCCCCAGAATTTAACCACAAAACAGAGGTAAGGGGGTGGGGGACCATGAATTTATTGGAATTTTCTACCTCATAGACTGGGTATTCAAAAAGTTTAAGTGGCATACAAATATATTGCTTTGTTATACTCCACTTTTTGAACTGGGATTTTATACTTGAGATGGTATGTATACAGTATGTGTCCCAGTAAAAGTATGCACATGCAACAGAGCAGAGTTTTCAAAGGAGAAAGGCCTGGTAGGGTCCTGGTGGAGATGGCATTCCAAAACAGGGGTTATCATGTCCAATAAACAAAAGTGTGAAACATCAAGCTTTTTGCTTTGTTTTGTTCGTTCTGTTTTCTTGTGTTTTTATCAGAAGAGGATTAGGAAGAAGTACGACAGAACACAGATCTGTAGGTAATAAAACATATGGTAAGCATGGTAGGCCAGACCTGGGAGCTCAGCCTTTATCTTGTAGACAGTGGGAGAAATGTAATTGGGCTTCCATTTTAGAAAGATTGTCCAAGGAGCATGAGTTGGAGGCATTTATAAGACTAAAAACAGGTAGTCCGTTTAGGAGACTTGCAAACTAAATGATGTCTACACTCATACAAAGGCAGCAGTAGCTGAGGGAAGAAAAAGGATGACAGATATTTAGGAGATAAAATCAAAAGGGAATTAGTGACTAGTAGATGAGCTTGAGGAAGGAAAGGCAGGAAATAAAAAATTATTCCCAGGATACTGCTTTATAAGACTAAGTGTTGTTAATCAAATTAGGAATAACAAGTAAATAGGTGAAAAGGGGAGTAATGATTTTTTTTTTTTTTTTTTTTTTTTTTTGCAGTACGCGGGCCTCTCACTGTTGTGGCCTCTCCCGTGTGGAGCACAGGCTCCGGACGCGCAGGCTCAGCGGCCATGGCTCACGGGCCCAGCCGCTCCGTGGCATGTGGGATCTTCCCGGGACCGGGTCACAAACCCGCGCCCCCTGCATCGGCAGGCAGACTCTCAACCACTGCACCACCAGGGAAGCCCCATGATTTATCTTTGAACATGTCCATCTTATACATGAAGTGTCTGCAGGACATTCTGTATACTAGAGTTCCTTAGCCTTTGCATTATTGACATTTGGGGCCAGATAATTCTTGGCTGTAAGTATGGGGAGCTGTCCTGTACATTATAGAATGTTTAACAGCAATCCTGACTTCTACCCACCAGATGCCAGTAGCAGCAACCCCCTCCCAGTTATGATGACCGAAAATGTCTGCAGACATTACCAAATAGCCCTGGAGGGCAAAACTGCCCCCAGTTCATAACCACTGCTTACAAAGGTATCTATAGTAGTATGAAGTCAAAGCAGACAAGTTTCAGGAAGAGAGGAGTACTCACAGTGTGAAGCAGATATGTGAGATAAGGGCTAAGAAGCAGGCATTGGATTCGGTAAATAGGAAGCCCCTAACAAGAATAGTTTTTGTGGAATGATAAGGGTCAGAGGAGAGTACGTTCAGGGGTGAAGGGAAGTGGCATTGGGTATAGTCTGTATTTTCAAGGCTGAGAGGGAAGCCTAGAGTGCTACCTGGAAGCTGTATGGACATAATAATACTGAAATGTGAATATGTGGATGGGCTGAGGTAAAAGACCCAGAGAAGATCTTCAATTACTCTTCAGCAAATTCATTCATTCATTCAGTCAGCCACCAATCATTTAATACCTACTCTGTGTTTTGCTCAGCTCTAGTTGCAGAGGATAAAGCAGTAAACAAAGCCTCTGACTTAAAGGAGTCAACAAGTCTGATGGAAAAGACAGACGATAAACAAGTACATAAATAAAGAAGAGCATTACAGATTGTGATAACAAAAATGGGGGGAGATGAGATAGCGATTAACTGGAGGAAGCCACTTTGGATACGATGGTCAGGACAGACCTCTCTGAGGAGGTGATATATCTGAGCTGATACCTGGAGGATGAGAATGAATCAGCCACATGAAGAGCTGGGGCTCAAGCTTTTCAAGCAGAGAGAGCATACAGACCCTGCAGTGGAAAGTGGCTTGGTCTGGGAACCAGGAAAAGGCCAGTTTAAACTGAATCACATAAGTGAAGGAGGAACAGTGGGGAAGAGACGAAGAAAGAAGGTAGGAGTCAGATGATAGATGGCCTTGTAAGTAAGTTTTTTGTTTTTTGTTTTTTGTTTTTTTGCGGTACGCGGGCCTCTCACTGTTGTGGCCTCTCCTGTGCGGAGCACAGGCTCCGGACGCGCAGGCCCAGCGGCCATGGCTCACGGGCCCAGCCGCTCCGCAGCATGTGGGATCTTCCCGGACCGGGGCATGAACCCGTGTTCCCTGTATCGGCAGGTGGACTCTCAACCACTGCGCCACCAGGGAAGCCCAATAAGTTATTTTTTTATTCAAAGGAAATGAGAAGCTATTAAAGACTTTAAGGGGTAGAATGTCACAAAGGTATTAGTTCTAACTGGAAATTTACACTGGATGTCAAAAATATTTGCTGTTTACTGAGCCACTTACTATGGATCAGGCACTGTGCTAGTTTTCCCCTAACAATTTTGTGAGGCAGATGCTATTATTACTCCCATTTTGCAGATAAGGAGACTGAATGAGGCAGATGAACTAGCTGCTCACAAATTATTATCTATGTGAGTACATCGTTAATCTACGTTTTCCACTCCCCTTATATCTAGATGTAGCTGCATAGGTGGTTCTCATCAATGGAATATGGATGGAAGTGATTAGTGTCATCCCCAGGCCAAGCTGCTTAAAAGCATTGGTGCCTTTTCCACTCTCTCTCTCTGCTTCCACTTGGTAGATATCACAGAGACCTTCAAGTCATGGATTGAACATGGGGAGAGCCAGGATCTCTGAATGGCTGACCATGGTGCTGAACCTCCCTGCTGACCTACATCGGACCTTGATAAAAACAAGAAATAAGGTTTTATTGTGTTAAACCACCCCCCAACACACACACACAATTTGCTTTGTACTCTCTCTTCTATAAAGTCAATAATGGTGATGTAATCTACTCCTTCTTCTGTAGGATATGCTAAAAATTTGTACCTGCCTCCCCTATATACAATATGGCCCTTTGAGGCTTTGTGGTTTGGGGACTTACATCATTTGATATGCAAGTGTTAGAGTGCAAATGAAAGAGAAAAACAAAAAGCTCTTCAGTAAGAGGGTAGGAATGATTTTCTGATTGGTTAAAAGAAATTAATAGCACATTAGAAACAATTACCTGCTCGCACCTTCCTCCATATGGCTACAATCCAGATTCCTCACATAGGTGCCTTTTAAATACTTGACACACTGCTCCTCTTTACCATGTTTTACTTTCTTTAACATTCTCTCCAATAGTCTAAATTTACACACATCATATCCTCCCACTTCTTTACCTGTGTGCCCTTCTTTATAGGGATACCTCTATAATTCCAGGGCCTGAATTAAGACTCTTTCCTAAAAAGAAGTTCTCTAGACTGTAAACTCCACAAGGACATGGTCAGGTATGTGTTTGCCTGATATAACTGATCTAGTCCCTGGCATGGTGTCTTCCATGTACTAGGTGCTCAACAAATATTTGTTGAATTAACAAATCATGTATAAATGAATGGATGATACAATGGCCCTCAGATCGATAACAAACTTCTGCATTTCAATAATGGATAAATGTAATGGGATTGTTAAGTGGAAATGGATTTATGGGAAGTTATAAGAAAACTCCTTAAAAATCTCTCTTGATCTTAGAACAATGTAGAACAAACAACAACAACTTCATTTATGGTAATGTTCTGGAAATCCACAGAATAAAAAGAAAAACACAAGATATCCTACCAGAAAAATGTTCTAGAAAATATTAAAGTTGTGTGAGTTTTTTCTCTCTTATTTAATGAGCAAAAAGCCAGCTACTTCAAAATACAGAACAGGACAGAAAATCACCTCAGAATTACTTAGGAGGTATCTCTGAAAAGTTACCCTGGAACCTCTGGGAGTGGACCTGATGGTCCATGGAGAGATATGTTACCAAATATTTCGTATTTTAAGGGTTGTGAGAAAATCTACACTACCCCTGCATGGCAAATACCAAAACCTGACCCTGGGCAGTACCTCTCAAGGCAGCTGTTCACCTTAGGAATTAGCTATAATTGTAGACCAAAAAACCCGATCACTAAGAGTTCAACCCTAGAATCCCAAACATAGAGTACAGATAAGCTTAGTCCAGAAGAAACAGAATCTTCTTCCCTCCAAGAACCTCTCCTTGGATTTTGTTCCCATTGCAGGACAGTGGTCAAGTATCCATGAGATTGGGCAGTACTAAACCTCCAATAAGACTCCATACAGCATCACAAAGCAATAGCAAAGGCTGACTGGGACTTCCCTGGTGGTCTAGTGGTTAAGACTCCAAGCTCCCAATGCAGGGGGCCCAGGTTCGATCCCTGGTCAGGGAACTAGATCCCACATGCATGCCGCAACTAAGAGTTCGCATGCGCAACTAAGGAGCCCGGGAGCCGCAACTAAGGAGCTTGCCTGCCACAACTAAGACCCGGCGCAACCAAATAAAAATAAATATATAAATACCAAAAATATTATTTAAAAAAAATTGCAAAAGCTGACTAAATTGATCAGACTTCACTATGACATTCAAAGATGGCTAATAAGTCTCATCCTGTCGGGTGGAGCAGGCCGCTGAGCTGTTTTGTTAATTCTGGAGTGAAGCAAAGAGAGTATCCCAAAGAAGATCATTAGCTAACCACAGCAAGTAGGGCCCCAGAAAGTGATGCTGAAAGTCGAATTGCTATATCTCAAGTGACTATGCCAGCAAACCTTGGGAAAGGAGTGGCTGAGGCAATAGCTTGCAAATCTGCTGGTAGATTTTGCTTTACTCTTAGGGACCTACAAGTAAAGGACTTGGTAGTTTCCTCAATAAGGTTACAGGAAAGAAAGAAGTAATTCCTAGGCCTAATTAGTGATAAAATTGTTCATAGTATTCTCATATTGTCTTCTTAATCTAGGCTATAGCTGCACATATGTCCCCAGTTTTAATCATATCTTTTCTTCTTTTTTTTTTTTTTTTTTTTTTTAAACATCTTTATTGGGGTATAATTGCTTTACAATGGTGTGTTAGTTTCTGCTTTACAACAAAGTGAATCAGCTATACATATACATATGTTCCCATATGTCTTCCCTCTTGCGTCTCCCTCCCTCCCACTCTCCCCATCCCACCCTTCCAGGCTGTCACAAAGCACCGAGCTAATATCCCTGTGCCTTGCGGCTGCTTCCCCCCAGCTATCTACCTTACTACGTTTGTTAGTGTGTATATGTCCATGACTCTCTCTCGCCCTGTCAAAACTCACCCTTCCCCCTCCCCATATCCTTAAGTCCGTTCTCCAGTAGGTCTGCATCTTTATTCCTATCTTACCCCTAGGTTCTTCATGACATTTTTTTCCCTTAAATTCCATATATATGTGTTAGCATACGGTATTTGTCTTTTTCTTTCTGACTTACTTCACTCTGTATGACAGATTCTAGGTCTATCCATCTCATTACATCTTCTTTTTTTGATTAATGTCACATGATTTATCCAATTGGATTGGGTTTTTTTATTTAAAAAAAAATTTTTTTTTTTTACTTATTTACTTTTGGCTGCATTGGGTCTTCGTTGCTGCGCTCAGGCTTTCTCTAGTTATGGTGAGTGGGGCTACTCTTCGTTGGGGTGCATGGGCTTCTCACTGCTTCTCTTGTTGCAGAACACAGGCTCTAGGCATGCAGGCTTCAGTAGTTGTGGCTCGCGGGCTCTAGAACACAGGTTCAGTAGTCATGGCACATGGGCTTAGTAGCTCCGTGACATGTGGGATCTTCCCAGACCAGGGCTCAAACCTGTGTTCCCCTGCATTGGCAGGCGGATTCTTAACCACTGTGGCACCAGGGAAGCCCTGGATTGTATTTTTTAAAGAACAATATTTAGCTTTATTAACTCACTCTGTGGTATCTTTTCCTTCTCTCTCTCTCTCTCTCTCTCTCTCTCTTTTGGTATCTTTTTCTGTTTCACTTATTTCTGCTTTTATTTTTTTTTCTTTCCTTCCATCTACTTTCTTTGGCTTTATTCTGTTGTTCATTTCCTAATTTCTTGGGATGAACATTTAGTTCATTAATTTTCGGCCTCTACTTATTTCTTCAATAAGCATGTAAGGCTATAAATTTTCCTTGAAGAAACCTTTTCACTGTATACCTCAAGATTTGAAGTATAGTGTTTTCATTATCATTTGTTCAGTGTTCTTTAAGTTTTAATTCAGTTTATTCTTTGACACATGAGTTACTTATATGTATTTTTTTAACTTCCAAATCTATGGCATTTTAAAATTTATCTTTTTGTTGCTAGCATCTAACTTAATTGCATTGTTTTCAGAGAACATGTTCTCTACAATAATGTTATCTATAATAATGTTCTCTATAATAATATTCTTTGATATTTGTTTAGGTTTGCTTTATGCCTTATATGATCATGTATGCTTAAGAAGGAAATGCATCCTTTGAGTGTTGGTTACAGAATCTGGAAGCATTAGACACCCCCAACATCTCAAAACTATCTTTTTCTGGTCTCCATAGCATTACCTTCCTAACATTTCTGCTGCCTCTCAGACCTTTGCTTTTCTACTTCTTACATTGGCTTCTCTTCCTCTATTTTACCCTCAAATTCTCTAATCCTTAGTTCCATGTCCCATTGTTTCTATCTTCCTGCTTTTCACTCTCCTCTCTAGATGATCCAGTTCACACTGTGGCTTCAATTTCCATCTATGTTATCACGGTTTACAAAGTAGCCTAATCTAGATCTCTCTCCTAAGTTCTAGGAACATATTTGCAACTGCCTTCTGGACAGCTCCAACTTGCTGTTTTCCGTCCCACACTGAAAGATTTTCGCTCCTGCCTGTATTCTTTTTTTTTTTTTTTTTTTTGGCGGTACGCGGGCCTCTCACTGTTGTGGCCTCTCCCATTGCGGAGCACAGGCTCCGGACGCGCAGGCTCAGCGGCCATGGCTCACGGGCCCAGCCGCTCTGTGGCATGTGGGATGTGGGATCCTCCTGGATCGGGGCACGAACCCGTGTCCCCTGCATCGGCAGGCGGACTCTCAACCACTGCGCCACCAGGGAAGCCCCTGCCTGTATTCTTGATCTTAGCTGAGAAACCTTGCCTCCCCTCTTCCTGACTTCACCAAATCTCGTCCATTCTCCTCAGGCACCTCCCTTGTATCAGGCCCCTCCTCTGCATCACCATTGCTGCGCTTTTCATCTCAACCCTCATTCTGTCTTGCCTGAGCACTGTTGCTAGGGGAACTTTTCTTTGAAAAGTGTTTTCTTGTTCTAAAATCTCTACTGACTCCCTATTTTCTGCCCACAGAATGAAATGTAAGCGGGCCTGCACTTGCTTTTCAGCTTTATCTCCAAACCACAAACCACCACTCACACTCTGAATCCCTCCTACAATACTGAGCTTATCGAAGATTCCAGAACTGCGGAGGGTGTTTATGTCTTTGAGCCCCGGGAAGTGGTTCTACCTGGAAACTTCGAATGCTATTGTCTCCCTTCCTTCACTCACACTCTCAGCTCGGTATACAGGAGAGCAAATGTGCATGGGTACACGTGCACACACACACACGAACACACACATTTACCTGGAGAAAATCTACCTATGTGTAAGCAAGATTAGGATGGGGGAAAGGTTTATATGCTGTCTTTTTTTAAGTTTACTATTTTGCAGATGCTGCCAATGAGTGATGAATGTGATTTCGTTAGAGGGGAGTAGGTACAGGGAAAAGTCAGGACATGGTTAATAAAATCTGTGTTTGCAGATAGTTCCCTTCTCTTTATCCTCTCTCTGCTGACTTAAGACATTTTCTTTGGATTCCACGAAATGAAAACACGTCCATTTCCACTCCTTCTCAGACACCTAATTGCCCAGGCGTTTAGATGACTCCATCTCCTAATCCACTTTCATGTTACTTTCCCTTGGGATTGGTTGCCTGGTAACTCTGATACCAAGCTTGCTTTCCTAGTAATTATGCTCTTCGTATTCTCCAATAATGATCTCCTGCTGAGTTTTCTTACAGTTTATTTCTAAATTTCATATATGTGGACCTAAGAAATTAATTTTATTTTCTTAGGGTCATGTATAAAGTGTATTTATAAAGAACATTTACCAAATGTTTATTGGTAGAAGGAAAATTTCTGGGTTCATGTTCCATTTCCTGCCAGATAAAGTGACCCTTTGCTTCACAGACTATCTGTCCTTGTGAGTATGGCTTTATGTGAACCTGACATATAATGTGAGCCAATTCTTTACCTTCCTGTGAGTGCTCGACTGTGACATTCAATGTCATTTCACAGAACTGGATTAAAACAAGATAAAAAATTCACTAACAGCCAAATAAAACTTAAAAACAGAAAAAATGTATGAGATGATAGACTTTGTAATTAGTGTCTTTTCTTGTGTCTCCAGTCCATGCCAAAAGTTATTCCCAAGTTATATGCAAGAAAAGTATCAATGCATATACTATTTGGATATGCCATATACCCATGTAAAATGTAAAACCAAATTATACATGTGCTAGCATTCAGGGCTTTGTTTTTTAACATGCTATATACAAACATGGAAATATCTGTCTGACTTGTGGACAAATCACTCAGAGAAACAATCTATCTTCTCAGTGATCATTCATCTAATCATTTTTATTTATCTATTCAGCTGTCAGTGGTGGGTGAGTACAAAATGGCCCTGTGACCCAATATTGTAATACAAATTGAAAAGTGATGTGATAGATGTTACTATTAAAGGCTTACAGAAGACAAATCAACTGTAAAGTTCATGGGGAGCTCATGGGGAGCTGTGGAATAATGGGGAAATCCTTTTATGCTTAAGACATTTAAGTCTGTATTTTTAAAAAATATTTACTTATTTATTTATTTGGCTGCGCCACGTCTTAGTTGACACATGTGGGATCTTTAGTTGTGTCATGCGAGCTCTTAGTTGCGACATGTGGGATCCAGTTCCCTGACCAGGGATCTAACCTGGGGCCCCTGCATTGGGAGCATGGTTTCTTAGCCGCTGGACCACCAGAGAAGTCCCCTAAGTTTGTATTTTTAGATGATAAGACATAGTTGTACACATGTATACACTCAAAGATGAGATAAGTAATTCATAATTAATTTGTGCTGCAAATTTTATTACCCTTCTTACCAGAAACTTATATTTACATAAAAGAGTTTGTCAGATCTCAAAAGCTAGATTAAAAATCACAATGTATCTGTGGCATTTTGATATAGAATGAAAATAAATTTAATTTTGATGTGTAGTTAACATTGAAATAAGTCAAATTTTAAATTAGAGTAAGTTCAAAGTGGTATTTAAAAATCACACTTGTGTGTATAAATTCGGTAAAAATATTTTTCTCCATTCAGACATAGCAAACATAGGTAGAAAGAGTTTTACAAAGGTAGAGTGTTGAAATTATTTGGTTATGTTAATGTTGTTTATTATGAATGCAAAGCATTAAACATACCTGACTGGACTCTAAGAATGCCCAAAATAGAAAAGTTTGATCCTGGCTTAAAAGTTCTTGGTGGAATCACACTTAAAAGTATCACTGTTACATGGCAGTTCAATATCACTTGTTCAGCCATATTCCATGAGATACAGCTGTGATAAAGGAACTAGAGTTGGTATAAAGGAACTAGAGTTGGTAACGACTATTACCTTGCTCATTCAATTCACCCAAATTAATATTATTCTAGGCATAAGAGCTGGTTAAGCTGAAACATAACAAAGTTAAAATACAATCAAGTTGGAGAAAATGTCAGCAAAAATAGGAATAATAGTTAATATTTACATATTCAGTACTTACAATATGGCAGGTACAGTGCTAGGCACTTTTAAAAGATTCCTGCACTTAATCATCCCAGCAACCTCCTGTATTACTTACTATTAAATCTACAAGTCATAGAACCAGACAGTAGAATCGTGGTTGCCAGGAGCTGAGGAAAACTGGGGAGATGTTGGTCAAAGCGTATAAACTTTCAGTTAAAAATGAATAACTTCTGGGACTCTCATGGTGATTATAGTTACTAATACTGTACTGTATACTTGAAATTTGGTAATAGAGTAGATCTCGTGTTCTCACCATACACCCCCCCCCCAAAATGGTAACTATGTGAGGTGATGGATGTGTTACTTAACTTGACTGTGGTATTCATTTCACAGTGTATATGTATCACCACATTGTACAACCTAAATATATACAATTTTTATTTGTCAATCATACTTCAGTAAAGGTGGAAGGAAAAAGTTGCTACCTTACATATGAGGAAACAGAAGCTGATGGAAGTTAAACAAGTCACTTGAGGTTACAGTGATCAGTGGTGGAGCCCAAGTCTCCAGTCCCCTTACTCTTTCCCATTTTTCTGTTCTGCTTTTTACATATTGAACACAAAAACCGAAATTTGAACTTGTATGAAAAGATGAGTATGATTTTTTTTTCCTAGAAGAGAAAAGGCAGCGGGCACTTTGGCTGGGGGAATAGCTAATGCAAATTCAGATGTGGAAGGGATTCTGTTCAAAAGAGAGCAGGCATATTGTGCATTGAGCAAACAATGTGATGATGCTGGAAGATGATGATGAACGATAAGACCCTTGTGCCCCATTTGTTTCAGATCTTATTTGCTTAAGAGTTTTGACTTGATCCTAAAGACATCGGCTAGTCAATGGAGATTGTTATTTGATCATGGAAACTCAGATGTCAGTGTGGAGGCTGGATTCGATGAATACTAAGTAATAGCTCCTAACAATCCAGACAAGAACTGATGATGGACCAATCTAAGGCAGGAACTCCCAAAGTAGTGGAGATAGAGACCTTGGAGAGGTAAAAGAAATTTGCTCTCCTCCTCCCAGATGCAAGCACTTCAATCAGCTGTTGAGTATGTGTAAAAATGGGAATGGTCAGCAAAAAAGTGCAGTCCTGAGTTTTTCACACATCAGTAATATTTCCTGATGTGGGTTCTTCTTTACCAATCCAGATGGGGAATTATCGCTTGCAGACTTCAGAGGAAAAGGTAATTATAAAATTCATTAGGCTTCCTGAATGAAGAAGTATAATTAAACCACCATGGGCAAAGAGCCTCGTCTGTATAATTTAAAGCTATGCAGCGGGTCATTGTTTATGTCTCAAATCTCATCTACATGTAGCTAATTCATAATCATGCTCCATCTGGCCAAAATTAGTTACATTATTCTGTAGGCCAAGCAAGAATATTTGTTTTTTTAAAAGAGGTTTCAGTATCCTATCCAGTGTAGTCTCACGTGCATCTGAATTATCCATTCTCCTTTTCTCGACATATTTGAATCTCGCTAGAGTGAAAAGAAAAAATAGAATATATGGAATGTATAAGAAAAAACTCTTGTTTCAAGAGCCCAGAACCCTTAACAGAATGGGGTTAGGATAGGATATTCTTATACCTATTTAAAGGACAGAGAAACCAGGCAGATCTGTGCCAAGCTGCCAGATGTTGAGGTGTTCAATTAGGATAACAAGCCAAAATGAAAGTAACAATCAAACCTCTTTATTCATTTACTGCGACAGTGCAAGCAAGAGGCAAAAGCGAAAGGCATTGGCTCCCTAGTGTTGCATTTTCCCCGATGGAATGGCCCCAGGCAAGGATCAATGGAAGCACAGATGGGAGATATCATCTCCCTAGCAAGGAGCCCTGAACAAAAAGCTCCTGCTCTTTTACAGACCTGTGTGTCTACAGCAAGGAAGAGGGGAAAGGGCTAGGTGTGAAAAGTACTGAGTCAAAGTGAGAAAAACGGCCTCAGCCAAGGGTCCCTGATAATGAGGTCTTGGTGGAGGGGCTTGGAAAATGTCTCAGCCAAAGCCCCGGGTAAAGAGACTTCCAAATGGAGGTGCCCGGGCTGGAAATGAAGATATGCATATGAGCATGGCTTGCCCAAGAAGGCCTGAGTCACTGACTGCAACTCCCTCCAGAGAACTACAATGCACAAGTATGATGTGGGGAGGGCAGCTTCCCCCATGAGGCCTGCCAGGCAATTACCAAAGTCCTGTAATTCCCTGTGGTCAAAACTGACCACACATAGGATTTTGTCCTGGAGCCACACTACTCAATGTGAATCCAGATCTGATAATAAGTTGAAATGGGTTCACGTGTCCAGCATATGCCAATCTGCCAAAAGCCATAAACTGTGAATAGAGAGAATAAAGGAAAATTTTTGGTCTAATGTTATGCAACTGCTAAGGGTAGTTGGCAGTGTTGATTTTATATGTTATATCTGAGAAGCCCAAGTACAAAGCTTAGGCCCGGGGCTTGGGTAGGGAAAGGAGAAACTGGGATTTTCCCTCTTGTTTCCCAACTTTGCTGATTTCTCAGCAATCTGTACATTAGAGTTTGAGAAGAGAAGGGAAGAGAGAAGGAGTGGTGCTCTGAAAATACTTGATCTTCTCAGTCCAGTGAACACTCATTGTGTCAGCCTTCACCATTTGGGAAGTAGACATCAGCGCATGCTGTGTAATTTCAGAGCAGTGGCAGGAATCTCCTCATCTGACCTGGAGGCAACTCATTTCTCCGACGTCTCTTAAATTTTTCCCCTAATTTCCATTCTCACTGCCTCTCACTTAGGTTATTATAACAGACTTTGGATTACTGTCTCCGCCTCTGGTTTATTTTTCCCACTGGACTATCTGATAAGCCTTAAAAGACATAGAACCAGAGCTTCTTCGGAAGTCAGTTATGTAGAGTTGGTAACTGAAGCCCACGGGAATGAATAAGCTCTCCTAGACAGTGATGTAATATTAAAAACAAATAACCAAAAAAAAAAAAAACAAAAAACAAATAACCAAACTCTTCTACTAACGAACTAGGGAAAGAGCACACACCCATCTTTCACTTATTCAATAAATAATTATTATGAATATTTATTATTATACCATTACTACATTCTAAGGATTAAGAAATTCTACCCAGGAAATAAGGGGAGCAATGGGGTGGAGTTTTCAGCAAAGGCTTTATATGACATTTGAGCTGACATGAAAGATGAAGGGTTTTTTCCAGATGAGGTAGGGAGGGGAGGAAAGAGAGGAGTACGGAGGAAAAAGGAAGCGAAACAGAAATATTTAGACATGAAGCATCCTGGAATATTCAAAGTATTGCAAACATTTCCCTATGTCTGAATAAGGTGGATAATGAGTGAGATGAGTGAGTATAAGAAACAGTAAGAGGCAAAGTGAAGCCCAGTAATTGGAGGGCTTGTAGTCCATGATAAGTAATTTGGGCTTTATTCTGTAGGCAATTGGGGAGCTATTGGAGAATTTTTTTACTTAGAGTAATAATAAGATTTTCATTTTAGAAAGCGCAATCTGGCAATTGTATGAGACAGTTTGAAGGGTATAAGTGACTGGAGAGACTATTGCCTATGGTGTAAGTGAAAAAGAATATGGACGTGAGTAGGGAAAATAGCAATGGAATGAAGAGGAAGGAATGGATGCGATGGGCATCAAGAAAGTAGAATTTAAAGAACTTAGTAACTGAATAGACGTGGGAGTGAGAAAAGTCCAGGGTGATTCCTAGTTATTTGGCTTGGGTGAATGGTTTGATATCATTCACTGAGACAGGGAATAAAAGAGGAGAAGGGGAGTTTTGAACATATTAAGCTTGAGATGACTATAGAACATATAAAACTGTGCGATCCAGAAGGCAATTGGAATAAGAGCTAGAGGTCAAGGGAAAGCTGTGGACTAGAGTCTTATGTGCCTGGGCAATGTTTGAAGCAAAGAGAATTCATCTTTCCTCTGTAGCCCTGCCAATGACTTTGTTCATGACCTCATCATCTCTCTTTTGGACCACTAAAATATTCTTATTGATCTTCAATCTCTACCCTTGGCAGTTCATTCTTCGTATTCCCATCAGAGTGATATTTCTAAAATACAATTATATATATTCCACCATTTAAAACTTCTCATGGCTCCCTACAAGTCTGCAAAAGAAAAATCTATACTTCTTGCTTTGGCTTTCTTGGCAGTTAGAGAATAGAGCAGCCTTACTAAAGACACTTATTTTTACATCATACGTTGTAAGGCTCTAACACTTTACAGTTATCCCCCAGGATATCTTGCAGAAGTGGTTCCCAAACATATGTATATTGATTACCCTCTGAAAAGACAAGGTCAGATGGCCAAGATCCTGAGCCCCCATATTCTTCACAAGTTGTCTTCAACTTTAACCATAAGATCTCACACATACCACGAAAACAATTGCTTTTCATTACCAACCTATGACTTTGGCTCCAAACCCCAATGCATTATCCTGGAGAACTTGAATGGACAACACAAGAGCCACCTAGAACAGGCAATTCTCAAAACTCCAGGTGAAACACAGGTGGAGGGCATTCCTTGGCCCCTTGCCCCTAGACCTATTCCCCGATCATTACCCTCAAATATTTGTCATCCTAGTGACAATAAAAAGTGACTAAATAAATGACCCAAGGGAACAGAAGGTTCTCCCTGCTCTCTAAATCACTAAAATGTGGGCCAGAGATTTTACACTGGCAGCTGCTACAGCACACGCTACTTACAAGCATCTTTTGTTAGCCAACACAGTGAGGCCCCACACAATATTTTTTTAAAAATCTTCATCCTTTCCTTGCCATCAAAGCATGAAAAATGAACTTGCAGAAGGGGTGGCGGTGCTCTTTACATTTTGACATTCAACAATCAACTGGAGCTAAAACAGTATTCCTCCTTAGGTGGGATATTTATCTTCCAGTTCATCACCTCTGACCCAGTTCTCTCATGGGCGTTAGGCCAGTGCTTTTCAATCATTAATGCGCCTGCGAATCACCTGGGGAAACTTGTTAAAATTCAGTCTCTGACTTGGTAGGTCTGGGGTGAGGTCTGAGATTTGCTTCCAGATAATGCTTCTGCTGCAGGCCCAGGAACCACACTTCGGGTGACAAGGAATTAAATAGGTAGCACCGTAGTTAAGTGCTTCTCTGTGGAGCCAACAGTCTGGTTTGGGATTCTGGTTCAGCCACTTACTAGTTGAACCACCCTGGGAAAAGTTCCTACCAAATTAACTGTGCCTCAGCTTCCTCGTTTACAAAATGGTGCTAATAACAGTTCTTAATTCAAAGGATTCTAGAAAAGATTAAGTGACAATCCTCAAAAGAGCACCTGGCACGCTGTAAGAAACCAATGAGTGTTAACCATTATTATTCATTATTGAAGTTATAGTAGGTCCCTCCCTTGCTTAAAATTATGAACTGGTTTTCCACTATCCTCAGGATGAAGTCCAAACTCCTTGACATGGATTACAATGCCCTTTGTGACCTGACCTCTGGTCTCCTCTCCAACCTCTTCTCTCTCCTTTTGCCCCTAGCCATGCACTCTAATCTCTCTCATCTTGATCCTTCTACTCATGGAGTTCTCTCTACCTAGAATAACCTTCCCTTTCTTTACACAGCCAAATCCTAGAAGTCCATCAAAACTTAGTTGAGGCAACTCGAGTTAGCTGTGTTGGAATTCTTCTCAGACCCTCCCCATCACCACTGTGAGTTAGGTAGCTCTCTTAAATGTTCCCATAGCATCCATAGCACTTCTCTGTCACAATACTTATCACATTTATATTGTAATAGTCAAATTGTCTCTGTCTTCTTTGGGGCAACTCCTGTGGTCATAAGCTTTCAGTGTGTCCAGTGTGGCATTAATAAATGAATAAATGACCAAATATGTTTCTTGGTGCTGCTGTAGATCTCTATTGGCCCAAATCCTTTGATTAGACCTCTTCTTTTACGGGTTGTGGATCACTGACCTTTAAGGATCCAGACAAGCTATAGCCCCATCTCCCCATCCCAGGGATGCACACATATTCACCACTGCCATGACCCCGCCAAGTAACTGGTATCATAGCAGCTCTGTGGGTAAACAATGCACATACACTGCAGAAGTTCTTGCATTTCCAGATTTAAGAATATGGCTCATTGTGGTATGGATGTGGGGCTCAATCATCAGCTAAATTACTACACAGCAAAGTAATTTTAAACCTAGAGTTAGTGGCTTCAGTTCAAATTCATGCTAGGTTCTTTCCGTAAGCCATATTCATTTAACCTTTTTATCTCATTTTCATGGCCTGTGAAACTACTTATGATCTAGCTCCAGTTCACCTCTCCAACCAAGTTTCACTACCCTTGCTATGCTTCTGCCACATTGGCCTGATTTTGGTTCCTGGAATACCCAGCTGACCTCTGCAGGATCTCCCCACCAGCTAGTTCCTTGGCCTGAGATATAACTCCATCCCACCCACCACTCCCACACACTCACAGACTGTAGACCACCTCTGCCCCCTTTTCACTTCCAGAATGCAAGCTCCTTGAGGCCAGGACTTTGGGTTTTTTCCACTGCTCTATTTCTAACACCAAGAGTAGTGCCTGGCCCATAGGAAGAACTCAATAGTTATTTGTTGAGTGCTGAGTAAATTAAAACTTCCTATCAGGTCTCTGCTTGACTGTATCCTCCATGCTTGCCCCATGTAAGGGCAGCCTCCCTCTCCCTTTAATTCATATGAGCTCTCACTGGGTTTGTCTGTTTTATTTTATGGCACCTATCACTGCTTGTAAATATTTTCATTTGTTTGTTCACTCCCCTGCCCCCACCCCATGTTCTCTCCAACAGATTCTAAGTTCCAGGAGGGAAGAAATGATATTAGTTTTGTTCAATGTCCAGCACCTAGTAATTAGTTGATAAATATTTTTTTTCTTGAATTGTTCAGTGAAAATTAACTGGCCAAAGGAGAATAATGGCACTATTATTCCATTCTATTTATCTGATATAAAAAATCCTACAAAAGTTTCAAGGGCTATTTGTAGCTTTAAAACAGAAGCAATTAGTATTAACCATAGAATGTTGGAATGAGAAAAAGTCTTAGATGTCATGAGGCCCATTTTCCTCACTTTGCAAATAAGTGAGTTAGGGCACAGGAAGGAGAAGTGACTTGCACAACTAGTTAGTAGCAGGATTGGAAGTAGAGCCCAGGGTTTCTAATGCATGGTTCATCCACCAATGAGTAAAAAAATATATTAAGTACCTACCCTGTTGAGTAATTTTGACTTATATGCTCACCCTAGTGACATCTCCAGGTATCCATTCAAAGGCAGATGCAGGTAAAAGATGGAGTACAGATTGCTACTTGTAAGGATCAGTTTCTTCCATTTATAAAGGCATATTTGGGTTGAGTCAGAAAAAGTGTACCCACGTCTATTTAAGCTCATGAAGAGTTCACTTGTAGCCAAGTTCTGAAGGTGGTGGTAGTAATTAAAACCAATTACACAAAGACCTCATTTTGATAATCATGTATTATCAACAAATGACTCACAGTTTTGATATCTGCAACTGGTTAGGAAAATTCTGTGTAGAAACTAAGTGTCACATAGGGTCATGCGTTCTCAATGGGGTAATGAAAACTGGTTCTTGGGGGTGTGTAAAAAAATTTCACTCTCTTTATATATAAAGCACAGATATATATGCAGTACATAAATAAATGTATAGTGTATCTGTCCTATGACCACATATTACATAATTCCTTTCATATGAAATGTTCAGAAAGGCAGATCTATGGAAATAGGAAGTGGATTAGTGATTGTCTGGGGCTGGGGGGAATGAAGGTAGGGGCCTGGGGTGTTAATTAATGGGTACAGGGTTTATTTGGGGGTTGATTAAAATGTT
This sequence comes from Phocoena phocoena, assembly GCF_963924675.1. Lineage (NCBI taxonomy): Eukaryota > Metazoa > Chordata > Mammalia > Artiodactyla > Phocoenidae > Phocoena > Phocoena phocoena. Next base: position 31,177,862 of record NC_089220.1, on the reverse strand, counting down.
CTTAAATTATTGTGGTGATGATTGTAGAGCTCTGTGAATATACTAAAAGTCATTGATTTGTACACTTTAAATCGTGAATTTTATGGTATGTGAACTTATCTCAATAAAAGTGTTTTAAAAAAAACAACTTCCCTCCTTAAAAGTCATGGGGAAGGATGGCAATTAGAGGAAAGCCTCTAAAAAGGCTCCTTAAGGGTTCAATAATGAAAAAAAAAAAAATTGAGAAACGCTGCCTTGGACCAACAAAATGAATTTCATTTTAAATCTCTGTATTCCCAGTTCAAACATCCGTGATGACAGTTCATCCTCACTTAGCCTGAACAGTTCCTGGGTTAATCCTACCCAAGCCAGGCAATGTCTTCTGGGTCTCATCTCTACCAATAGGTAGAGTCTGGAATTAGGTTTGCTGCCCAGAACCTGGTCTCTGAGAGCAGTGGGGCTGAGAAAAGGGTTTGGGGGAGGCACACCTTATAGGGATCAGAAACCATCTCCTAAAAACTAGGTTGCTTGAGACGGCTAGAGGGTCCTTGAGCACTTAACTGTCGAACTCAGTGTCACAGAGTAAGCACTCAGGGAGACAGACTCTGAGGTGTTTAGCAAGCATGGCTTGGGAATCAACTTCCGTGGAAAAGAGGGGAGGGAAACAGGAGTCAGCAGAGGGAAAGGTTGAGCTCTGATGCAAGCCTGACAATGGGTTTAGCCAAACTCAAGAGAAGCTCTAGCACTGGGATAGCACTTCAGAGTTGTCCCAACAGCTGAGCATAAGCTCTTCACTCCTGAAGGGGTGTCTGGGTGGTGCATCATACCATTCATCCCACTCAGCATTTCACAAGGGTCAGACTTGGTGTATTATAGAGCACCAACGGAAGCTCGTTGAGATCTCTTGGTTGCTGTAACTTAAGTTGACTGCAGAAAGTGACCTCCCAGATGAATTCATCCTTTCAGTGACAGAACCATAGGGGATGCATCTGTATAGTGTTGTAATGAATATGCAACTAACATTAGCTAATATCACACATTTATATGGATATTACGACAAAATAGATGAACCAGCCATTCTCACAGAAGCCATATCCATCAACATAAGAATATTTAGTAAATGTTGCCAATAATGTACATTTTAATACCATGCATCTGTGTGTTGTGTTACCTGGCATGCAATGCTATTGATATGCTATTATCATATAGCATATCATATAGCATATTATCATATAGCATATAGGTATGATATGCTATTTCTTTAAGACATATTGCCACATGATAATATAAAAAACTGTACAAATATGTTCAGTTTTTTCATATATATTTAAGAATGCTGCAGCAACATGGATGGACTTGGAGGGCATTATGCTAAGTGAAATAAGCCAGACAGAGAAAGACAAATACTGTATGACAGCACTTACATGTGGAATCCAAAAAATACAACCATCCAGTGAATCTAACAAAAAAGTAGCAGACTCACAGATATAGAGAACAAACTAGTGGTTACCAGTGTGGAGAGGGAAGGGGGAAGGGGCAATATAAGGGTGGGAGAGTAAGAGGTACAAATTATTAGGTATAAAATAAGATATAAGGATATAATGTACAGCATGGGGAATATAGCCAATATTTTATAATAATTATAAATAGAGTATAACCTTTAAAAATTGTGAATCACTATATCATATAACTGTAACATATAATATTGTACAGCAACTATACTTCAGTTAAAAAAAAAAAGAATAGGGACTTCCATGGTGGCACAGTGGTTAAGAATCCGCCTGCCAATGCAGGGGACACGGGTTCATGCCCTGGTCCAGGAAGATCCCACATGCCACAGAGCAACTAAGCCCATGCACCACAACTACTGAGCCTGCACTCTAGAGCCCGCAAGCCACAACTACCGAGCCCAAGTGCTGCAACTGCTGAAGCCCATGTGCCTAGATCCTGTGCTCTGCAACAAGAGAAGCCACCACAATGAGAAGCTGGTGCACTGCAGCAAAGAGTAGCCCCCGCTAGCCACAAAAGTCTTTCCCACAGATGTTACATTATGATTAGTAATGAGGGGTTTAGCAGGTTTGGTTTGTCAGAGGATTAAGTAAACCACAAGAATGAAAGCTTCTCAAAGGATTTTTTTCTGATGTTTAGAATAGAATCCAGCACATAGTAGATGCTCAATGAATATTTGTTGGTTGTTCAATGCAAACATAGTGTGTCATATGTCATTTCTAAATATTTCAATAAGAAGCCAATGAGTCTATAGGTTCTTGAATCTGTAAGGGATGGAAACTTTTGACATCTCAAGCTATTATCATAGTCAGCATTTCAGCAGTCCTGCATCAAGCAATTGGCTCACTCTTTCCTTCTACAGGCTACCTGCACTGGACTGAGCATGTGATGGGATGGCAAGTCCCAGTGATGGACTTGTAGGAGATGCGGATCAAGAGAGAACTTCAGGATCTTTCAATTTCTGATTACATGTTGATATCTCTAAGTATGGCTGATTTTACCTTAAGAGAGCTGCAATATTAAAAAAAGAATATTTTTGTGTTATTATTCAAAATTCATTCAAAAAACAGTTAGAATGTAAACTCCTGTGCCAGCCACTGTGCTAGATGACAGAGAAATAACAGTGAATAAGATAGACATGGTCTCAATATTTCAGTCTAGTGAGAGATATGGACAAAAAAAATCTGAGAATTAAACTACATTATAATTGGAGCTATGATGGAGGAAGCAGAGCAATCTGAGAGCATAAAAAGAGGACACAAAACACAGGAGGGGGCTTCCCTGGTGGCGCAGTGGTTGAGAGTCCGCCTGCCAATGCAGGGGACACAGGTTCGTGCCCCGGTCCGGGAGGATCCCACATGCCGCAGAGCGGCTGGGCCCGTGAGCCATGGCCGCTGAGCCTGCACGTCCGGAGCCTGTGCTCCGCAACAGGAGAGGCCACAACAGTGAGAGGCCCGTGTACTGCAAAAAAACAAAAAAACAAACAAACAAAACACAACAAAAAAACACAGGAGGGAGATAGGGAAGACTTCCTGGAAGAAGGCATGTCTAAGCAGACACATGAAAGAAGAATAGGAGTTTACCAACTGAACAGGAGAGGTAAGAAAATGCAAGGCAGGGAATTCCCTGGCAGTCCAGTGGTTAGGACTCTGTGCTTTCACTGCCGAGGGCCTGGGGATCAATCCCGGGTCAGGGAACTAAGATCCCACAAGTCACGCAGTGTGGCCAGAAAAAGGAAAAGAAAGAAAGAAAAATTACAAGGCAGAAGGAAGAGCATGAAGCAAAGCCAAGAGGCAAGAGAGAACAAGAAAGTGAATATTCAGAATGACTGGAGCATAGAATATATGAAGATTGGGAGAGACAAACCTAGAGCAGAACTCAGGGGCAAGATCATTGTAAACTACATCGAGGAATTGAGAGCAGTAGGATACTAAAGAAAGGTTTTAAGGAACCGAGTGACAAGGTCAGACTTGAATTTAGAAATTTCTTACTATAATCTAAGCCTGAAAAGAAGATGACCTCCACTAAAGAAGTAACAGTAAGAAATGAACTAAAATGATAGATGTTTAAGAGGTGGAATTGATAGGAATTGATGAAGAACCCAGGTTAAGGTGAGGGAAAATTCAAGATAGCTAGCTTGGCAGTTGGGTGAATGATTTACTGAAATAGGAAAAGAGGGAAAGCAGTTTGGAGAAAGGAGTAGAATAGGTGGGTTTTGTTTTAGTTGTATTTCACGTGCCACTGAATTATCCAAGTGACTATGTCTACTGGGCAGATAAAGCCAAGTAAAATCCATAAATCCCATATGTAAACATAGGAGGTCTGGCAGCCATTGAGTATATAGTGGAATGCTGGGGCTGTGTCAAAAATATTAAAGGAAACAGGTATGATGGATACTTTTATTGTCCCATCAGGAGCATGAGCTGATTTAATATTCCATCCTGGCTTCCTGCCCTTACTTGTTGAATAAAGACCTCTCAAAACCTTGTGTTTGGGACTTCCCTGGTGGTCCAGTGGTTAAGACTCTGTGTTTCCACTGCAGGGGGCGCAGGTTTGATCCCTGGTCAGGGAACTAAGATCCAGCATGAAAAACAAAAAACAAAAAAACCCTGGTATTTGTTAAGAAGCAGATCCTATCTGTTAAACTATTCTAGATCATTTTCATTCCAGGCAGTTACCTGGGCTACATTTGAGACAGGTGACTCAAAGAGGGTGGTAATGAAGTTACATGGTTTTCTAGAAACAACACAAACAACAATTGATTTTTTAAGTGTTTGGATCAGGGTAATGCCTAAACACCCTTTATAGCTGTCAGTCTCACAACTCCCTCTTCTAATCCAAATTCATCATTGCAGAAACTTAGGTGTTCTCCTAGGGAAGAGCCCAGCCTAAACTAGTATGATGATATCCCTTGCCTGAATGTAAGTTAGGTTGGCCTCTATTGTTTAAAAAACATATTAGACCTTTGAATTCAAACTTTAGTGAGCTTGTTTCAACTCCAAACTCCTGTACATCCCCCCATTTTTAGAAAGCACTGAGATGGTTTTCTAGTTTGGCACCAAACTTCTCTATATTTCAGTTCATATCTCAGTTGCTCAGATATTGAGCTAATTACAGACAACATTTTTTTTTTTCATGTAAACCCCACAATGATCATAGAGAGAATACTGGGGTTTGGAGAGGTTAAATAGCTTTCCCAAGGTCATGGAGCCCTCATTCTTTAGCTATGCTTGCTCCCATTTTCTATCTATTATCTCAATCTTGATGGTGACAATAACTACCACAAAAATAACTAACATGTATCAAGCATTTATTATGCCCTAGAAACTCAATGAAACACTTGACATGAATTTTGGCATTTAATCCTCTCAGCAGTTTTATGAAGTACTATTGTCTCCAATCTTAAGATGGGGACTCTGAAGCCTAGAGAAGTTGTCACTTGCTGAATGCACCCAAGTGATAAATGACAAAGCCAGGATTTGAACACAAAAGCTGGCTTAAGAGTCCTCACTGTAATCACTACAGTTTGGTCAGGGTAGCCTCTGAGGTCCCTCTCCCACTACCTAACCCCTGCTGCCACCTAGTCAATGATTCAGTGATTTGTTCCTGTACCATGGAGCCTTATCACATTTTATTTCACATAAGTTACATATTAAAATTATGGGTTTTGAATGGTTGTGTTGAGTTTATCTTGTTTAACAAGTTTTTGTCTAGCTTAAACACTAGTAAGTAGCTAAGGAAGAATAAGCAGGTAGAGCCTGTCACAGGTTGGCCCAAGACCAAGCTGAGGCCAAGAGGTTTAATTTTCAGTCCTGAAGGTACAGGGAAAGGGCTGAGTCTTGGCTTCCCACTCCACAGCTTGGGAGAGCCAAGTGCCTCCCCAGACAGCAGAAGTCACCTTTGCCAGCAGGAGTCTCTGTTTCACAAAGCAAATATTCTACTTGGCTCTTCTTTTGGCTCCAGAAACACGAGGCTGGTTGGACTACCTTCTCAGGGCTCAGGAGGAACTCCAGAGCCCAGATAAAACAACACTTCATCTTTCTCTGGCTTTTTCTTTTAACTGAAAGACGATTGCTACAATAGGCAGCTATACTTTTTTAAAGACTTTTCTCAAAAAAATCCTGAGCATTGTGCTACCCAAAGTCTTCAAGCTAATGTGCAAGACTTGGAAATGAACCCTTGGCTTGCAATTATGAACTTGCCCCCTAGCCGTCCAATAGTCCTCAACTCATATCATGATAGCCCTCATAATACCTTTGTACTGCTCTTCCAGCCCCACATTCGGGTCTATCCATTCTGATTCTTAATTCTTCACTAGACCTCGCCTCTTCTCCTACATAGCCAACTCAAAACAATAGTACCTTACCTTTTCAGCACAAAAGAGTACTTGGTGAATATAGAATAAATCTATCAGCTACAGTACAACTTGGTTGCTGGAAAATAGAAGTAAAGAAAAATTGGAAGGAGAGAAAAAGGAAAGAGGTAAAGAAAAAAAGGGGAATTGTTAATAAACTTTCTCTATGTGGTGTAATATATTCTTTCACATGTTTCTCTCTTAATATTAGCCATAAGCAGCCTCCTTAAATCCCACCAGTGAGCCTGAACTTTGATTTATCGAGAAAGTTCAGAGAGCCCTGGATTTCTGGTCTTAATAGGTCAGATATTTTACAACCCCAGTATAAGATTACCTGGTACATGTAAGAAACAGAAGTATAAATGAAGCTTCATGTTCATCCTAATTCTTTTCCTCTGCCCTACCAACCTTTACAACCAAATACCTCCCTCCCAGGCCTACACCTCAGCTCTGAATTTACTGACAAAGCCTTTGCAGTCTGTGAGTGGGAGGGCTGAGGCACAGTGTAAGGAAAGGAAATAAATAATGGATGATAAGCTTGGCTGGTGACAGATTGTTGCCACAGCAGCAGAATCTGCAGGAGTTTAGATGCAATTCTGCAGATCTGAAGAGATCTTGAGTACAAGAGATGGGAAAGAAAATTTGGTCATCTTCAACAGCACCTTACGAGCCCACACTTCACAGGTGGTGGTCACAAGGCAACACACAGTCCCATAAAATCCAAACATTTGTGATGGTAAATAGTGTGATTTGAGTTGCATAAGAACAGTTACCTGCTCAGGAAAAGCTCTTTTCCTTGGCTTGAAATGTTCCATGCATTCATCAGACCTTGATGGTTTCCCAGTTCCAACATCACAAAACCAGGGCAACAATATTGTACCAGTCAGGTACTCAAATTTGAGTGATCTGAGTAGAAAAAATATTGATTAAAAGGCTATGGGGGTGTGGGGGGGGGGGCTTCCCTGGTGGTGCAGTGGTTGAGAGTCCGCCTGCCGATGCAGGGGACATGGGTTCGTGTCCCGGTCCGGGAAGATCCCACATGCCATGGAGCGGCTGGGCCCATGAGCCGTGGCCGCTGAGCCCGTGCGTCCGGAGCCTGTGCTCTGCAACGGGAGAGGCCACAACAGTGAGATGCCCGCATACCGCAAAAAAAAAAAAAAAGGCTATGGGGGGAGACAGTGATGTCAGCATGATGGTGGACTAAGAATCTTCAGGCCCTCCTTCCCCACGGAGACACCTAGTTAACAATACATGGACTAGACTACCTCCGTGAGAACTTTAGAGACCAGTCAAGAAGCCACAGCAGCCAGGTCATTGTAAAAGCAAGACCTTCCAACAACAGGGGTAGGTAAATTTGCAGCATTTCGCAAACCCATGCCTGCCCTTCCTCTGTGCAGCAGACTGCTGAGCAACTGGGAGGAAATCTCTCAGACCAGAGCTCCCTCTTATTATGGAAACAAAAGAGTGGACCACGTGTCCGGCATTCTAGCTTGTCTGGGGGGTTGCCTGAGGGAAAGATTTCTATCTTGCCCGACTTGTACCAGAGTTTAGAAACTCTGAAAACGGAGGCAAGCAGCATGTTAGAGCTGCAGACCACAGGTAGACACCAGGGGGAGCAATAGATCAGAAAAAGTTTGAGATGTCCTAGAACTTGCAGTTGAGCTGATGGGTGAGCCCGCAAAGACTGGGAGAGGTGATTATTTTTTCAAATCCCAAATCCTAGCTAAATATTATAAGGCACACAAAGAACATTGGAAACATGGGCCAATTAAGGGACCAAAATAAAACTCCAGAAACTGACTCTAAAGAAACACAGAACTATGAGCTGTGTGGTGAGGAATTTAACTGTCATAAAGATGCTCAATGAGATAAAAGAGAACACAAATAGAAAACTAAATGAAATCAGGAAAATGATGCATAAGCAACGTGAGAATAGCAACAAAGAGATAGAAACTATAAAAAAGAACCAAACAGAAATTCTGGAGCTCAAAAAAACAAACGTATGGAAAAATTCATCAGAGGAGTTCAACATTAGACTTGATAAGGAAAAAGAAAGAATCAGGGAGCTTGAAGATAAGTCATTTGAAATCACTGAGTCAGAGGCACAAAAAGAAAAGAAAAGGAATGAAGAAAAGCAAAGAGAACATAAGGTACTTATTGGACACTATCTAGAGGACTAATATACATACTAGGGATTCACAGAATAAGAGAGAGAAATGGGCTGAAATCTTACTTGAATAAATAACGGTAAAACTTCCCAAATCTGAGGACATACAGATTCAAGGAGCTGAAAGAATTCAGCTAGGATAAATCCCAAAAAACCACACTGAGACACATTACAAGCAAATTGAAGTCAAAGATAAAGAGAGAATCTTGAAAGCAGCAACAGAAGATGATTTATAACATACAAGAGCGCTTCCTTAAGATTACTAGCGGATTTCACAGTGGACACTTTGCAGGCCAGAACAGAGTGGCATCATATACTCAAAGTACTGAAAGAAAAAAAAAATCTGGCAACCAAGAATATCATGCTCATTAAAACTGCCCCTCAAAAATTAAGGAGAAATTAAGACTCTCCCAGATAAACTAAAGCTGAGGAAGTTTAACCACTAGACCTGCTCTACAAGAATTATTAAAGAGTCCTTCAGTTATTTAAATTGATAACTGTCATTATCAGTTTAAAATAGAATGCTAATTAATTAATTGCAATGGTAACCACAGGAAAATATTATGTGAGGTACCTAGTCAAATTCATAAAAACTGAAAATGGGGGCTTCCCTGGTGGCGCAGTGGTTGAGAGTCCGCCTGCCAATGCAGGGGACACAGGTTCGTGCCCCCGTCTGGGAAGATCCCACGTGCCACGGAGCGGCTGGGCCCGTGAGCCATGGCTGCTGAGCCTGTGCGTCCGGAGCCTGTGCTCCGCAACGGGAGAGGCCACAACAGTGAGAGGCCCGTGTACCACAAAAAAAAAAAAAAAAAAAAAAAAAAAAAAAAACTGAAAATGGAATGGTGGTTACCAGGGGCTGGGAGAAAGGGGAGGTGAGTTGTTTGATGAGTATAGCGTTTCAGATTTACAAGATGAACGAGTTCTGGAGATCTGTTTCAGAACCATGTGAATATACTTAACGCATCTGAACAATACACCTAAAGAATGATTAAGATGGTAAATTTTATGCTTCTTACCACAAGAGAAAAAAGACTATGAAGGTGAAGGGAAAGATCCTGTTTAATGGGTATAGAGTTTCAGTTTTGCAAGATGAAAACAATTTGGGAATTGGATGGCAGTGGTGGTTGCATAACAATATGCATGTACCTAATGCCATGATGTTATATGTATTTTACTCCAGCACAGTTTTTTTAAAAAAGCACTGAACCCAAAATAACCAGTAAATGACCATATCAATGAATTCACTTCTTTCTAAATCGTGTTTTATTCTCTCTAGCATAGCACCTTCACATCAATTACATAAATATTCTGCAAAATTTGCCAATAGAAACAAGCAAAATACTGCAAAAAAAAAAAATGCTATGGGGTAGCTCACAGAATTAGCAGGGCAAGACTCAGGGCTATGTAGGCAAGAACAGTGTCTCTAAATCATGCCACTAAATAAATCTGCAGTGTGTGCAGCATGCTACCAGAACCAGGTGCTGGATGCTGTAGCCTGCACCACTATCATCAGATTCTGTCACTGGCAACACTTGTCAAAGCAATCCATGACTCCTCCACGCAGAAAGTTAAGACCCAATGGACCATAAGGTAGCTAATGACAGAATAATCTTATGGAAAACAATCTCCTATCAGCAGAGTAGCTTCAAAGCGATGTTCCAGGAACCAATGATATTTTAACATCCGAAAAGTGCATTGATAATACTTTCCAGTTTTAAAATTAGGAAGTTAAATTTACAGGAAAACAAAAAACCGAAAGAGCTTTGAGTTCTAAATTCCTTTCAACATCCTGAATTTCATGTGGCTTTTGTAATAAAAATGCATGCTTTTAGAGATTGGATAAAGATGGTGGAGTAGAAGGATGTGCTCACTCCCTCTTGCAAGAGCACCGGAATCACACCTAACTGCTGAACAATCATCGACAGGAAGACACTGGAACTCACCAAAAAAGATACCCCACATGCAAGGACACAGGAGAAGCCACAATGAGATGGAGGGAGGGGGGCAATCACAATAAAATCAAATCCCATAACTGCTGGGTGGGTGACTCACAAACTGGAGAACACTTATACCACAGAAGTCCACCCACTGGAGTGAAGGTTCTGAGCCCCACGTCAGGCTTCCCAACCTGGGGGTCCGGCAACGGGAGGAGGAATTCCTAGAGAATCAGACTTTGAAGCCTAGTGGGATTTGATTGCAGGACTTCGACAGGACTGGAGGAAACAGATACTCCACTCTTGGAGGGCACACACAAAGTAGTGTGCACATTGGGACCCAGGGGAAGGAGCAGTGACCCCATAGGAGACTGAACCAGACCTACCTGCTAGTGTTGGAGGGTCTCCTGCAGAGGCGGGTAGGGGTGGCTGTGTCTCACCGTGAGGACAAGGACACTGGCAGCAGAAGTTCTTGGAAGTACTCCTTGGCATGAGCCCTCCCAGAGTCTACCATTAGCCCCACCAAAGAGCCAGGTAGTCTTCAGTGTTGGGTCGCCTCAGGCCAAACAACCAACAGGGAGGGAACCCAGCCCCACCCATCAGCAGAAAAGCGGATTAAAGTTTTACTGAGTTCGGCCCACCAGAGCAACAGCCAGCTCTACCCACCACCAGTCCCTCCCATCAGGAAACTTGCACAAGCCTCTTAGATAGCCTCATCCACCAGAGGGCAGACAGCAGAAGCAAGAAGAACTACAATCCTGCAGCCTGTGGAACAAAAACCACATTCACAGAACGACAGACAAGATGAAAAGGCAGAGGGCTATGTACCAGTTGAAGGAACAAGAAAACACCCCAGAAAAACAACTAAATGAAGCGGAGGTAGGCAAACTTCCAGAGAAAGAATTCAGAATAATGATATTGAAGATGATCCAGGACCTCGGAAAAAGAATGAAGGCAAAGATCGAGAAGATGCAAGAAATGTTTAACAAAGACCTAGAAGAATTAAAGAACAAACAAACAGAGATGAACAATACAATAACTGAAATGAAAAATACACTAGAAGGGGGGCTTCCCTGGTGGCGCAGTGGTTGAGAGTCCGCCTGCCGATGCAGGGGACACGGGTTCGAGCCCCGGTCCGGGAAGATCCCACATGCCGCGGAGCAGCTGGGCCCGTCAGCCATGGCCGCTGAGCCTGCGCGTCCGGAGCCTGTGCTCCGCAACGGGAGAGGCCACAACAGTGAGAGGCCCGCATACCGCAAAAAAAAAAAAAAAAAAAAAAAAAAAAAATACACTAGAAGGAATCAATAGCAGAATAACTGAGGCAGAAGAACGGATAAGTGACCTGGAAGAAAGAATGGTGGAATTCACTGTGGCGGAACAGAATAAAGAAAAAAGAATGAAAAGAAATGAAGAGAACATAAGAGACCTCTGGGACAACATTAATCGCAACAACATTTGCATTATAGGGGTCCCAGAAGGAGAAGAGAGAGAGAAAGGACCCGAGAAAATATTTGAAGAGATTATAGTGGAAAACTTCCCTAACATGGAAACGGAAATAGTCACCCAAGTCCAGGAAGCACAGAGTCACATAAAGGATAAACCCAAGGAGAAACACATCGAGAAACATAGTAATCAAGTTGGAAAAAATTATAAAGACAAAGAAAAATTATTGAAAGCAGCAAGGGAAAAACGACAAATAACACCCAAGGGAACTCCCATAAGGTTAACAGCTGTTTTCTCAGCAGAAAGTCTACACATCAGAAGGGAGTGGCATGACATATTTAAAGTGGTGAAAGGGAAGAACCTACAACCAAGATTACTCTAACCAGTAAGGATCTCATTCAGATTCGGTGGAGAAATCAAAAGCTCTACAGACAGGCAAAAGCTAAGAGGATTCAGCACCACCAACTCAGCTCTACAACAAACGCTAAATGAACTTCTCTAAGTGGGAAACATAAGAGAAGAAAAAGACCTACAAAACAAACCCAAAACAATTAAGAAAATGATCAGAGGAACATACATATTGATAATAACTTAAATGTGAATGGATTAAATGCTCCAACCAAAAGACACAGGCTAGCTGAATGGATACAAAAACAAGACCCATATATATGCTGTAAACAAGAGACCCACTTCAGCCTTAGGGACACATACAGACTGAAAGTGAGGGGATGGAAAAAGATATTCCATGCAAATGGAAATCAAAAGAAAGCTGGAGTAGCAATACTCATATCAGATAAAATAGACTTTAAAATAAAGAATGTGACAAGAGACAAGAAAGGATACTACATAATGATCAAGGGATCGATCCAAGAAGAAGATATAACAATTATAAATATATATGCACCCAACATACGAGCACCTCAATACATAAGGCGACTGCTAACAGCTATAAAAGAGGAAATCGACAGGAACACAATAATAGTGGGGGACTTTAACACATCACTTACACGAATGGACAGATCATTCAAACAGAAAATTAATAAGGAAACAGAAGCTTTCAATGACACAATAGACCAGAGAGATTTAATTGATATTTATAGGACATTCCATCCAAAAACAGCAGATTACACTTGCTTCTCAAGTGTGCACAGAACTTTCTCCAGGATAGATCACATCTTGGGTCACAAACCAAGCCTCAGTAAATTTAAGAAAATTGAAATCTTATCAAGCATCTTTTCTGACCACAACACTGTGAGATTAGAAATGAATTACCGGGAAAAAACGTAAAAAGCACAAACACATGGAGGTTAAAAAATATGTTACTAAATAAACAGGAGATCACTGAAGAAATTAAAGAGGAAATCAAAAAATACCTAGAGACAAATGACAAATAAAACACGATGATCCAAAACCTATGGATGCAGCAAAAGCAGTTCTAAGAGGGAAGTTTATAACTATACAAGCTTACCTCAAGAAACAAGAAAAATCTCAAATAAACAATCTAATCTTACACCTAAAGGAACTAGAGAAAGAAGAACAAACAAAACCCAAAGTTAGCAGAAGGAAAGAAGTCGTGAAGATCAGAGCAGAAATAAATGAAATAGAAACAAAGAAAACAATGGCAAAGATCACTAAAACTAAAAGCTGGTTCTTTGAGAAGATAAACAAAATTGATAAGCCATTAGCCAGACTCATCAAGAAAAAGAGAGAGAGGACTCAAATCAATAAAATTAGAAATGAAAAAGGAGAAGTTACAACAGACACTGTAGAAATACATAGCATCCTAAGAGACTACTACAAGCAACTCTATGCCAATAAAACTGACAACCTGGAAGAAATGGACAAATTCTTAGAAAGGTATAAACTTCCAAGACTGAACCAGGAAGAAATAGAAAATATGAACAGACCAATCACAAGTAATGAAATTAACTGTGATTAAAATTCTTCCAACAAACAGAAGTCCAGGACCAGATGGCTTCACAGTGAATTCTATGAAACATTTAGAGAAGAGCTAACACCCATCCTTCTCAAACTCTTCCAAAACATTGCAGAGGAAGGAACACTCCCAAACTCATTCTATGAGGCCACCATCACCCTGATACCAAAACCAGATAAAGATACTACAAAAAAAGAAAATTACAGACCAATATCACTGATGAATATAGACGCAAAAATCCTCAACAAACTACTAGCAATCAGAATCCAACAACACATCCAATCGTACACCATGATCAAGTGGGATTTATCCCAGGGATGCAAGGTTTCTTCAATATACGCAAATCAATCAATGTGATACACCATATTATCAAATTGAAGAATAAAAACCATATGATCATCTCAATAGATGCAGAAAAAGCTTTTGACAAAATTCAACACCCATTCATGATAAAAGCTCTCCAGAAAGTGGGCATAGAAGGAACCCACCTCAATATAATAAAGGTCATATACGACAAACCCACAGCAAACATCATTCTCAGTGGTGAAAAACTGAAAGCATTTCCTCTAAAATCAGGAACAAGACAAGGATGTCCACTCTCACCACTAGTATTCAACATAGTTTTGGAAGTCCTAGCCATGGCAATCAGAGAAGAAAAAGAAATAAAAGGAATACAAACTGGAAAAGAAGAAGTCAAACTGTCACTGTGTGCAAATGACATGATACTATACATAGAAAATCCTGAAGAAGTCACCAGAAAACTACTAGAGCTAATCAATGAATTTGGTAAAGTTGCAAGATACAAAATTAATGCACAGAAATCTCTTGCATTCCTATACACTAATGATGAAGAATCTGAAAGAGAAATTAAGGAAACACTCCCATTTACCATTGCAACAAAAACAATAAAATACCTAGGAATAAACCTACCTAGGGAGACAAAAGACCTGTATGCAGAAAATTGTAAGACACTGATGAAAGAAATTAAAGATGATACCAACAGATGGAGAGATATACCATGTTCTTGGATTGGAAGAATCAATATTGGGAAAATAACTATACTACCCAAAACAATCTATAGGTTCAATGCAATCCCTATCAAATTACCAATGGCATTTTTTACAGAACTAGAACAAATAATCTTAAAATTTGTATGGAGACACAAAAGACCCCGAATAGCCAAAGCAGTCTTGAGGGAAAAAAATGGAGCTGGAGGAATCAGACTCCCTGACTTCAGACTATACTACAAAGCTACAGTAATCAAGACAATATGGTACTGGCACAAAAACAGAAATATAGATCAGTGGAACAAGGTAGAAACCCCAGAGATAAACCCACGCACCTATGGTCAACTAATCTATGACAAAGGAGGCAAGGATATACAATGGAGAAAAGACAGTCTCTTCAACAAGTGGTGCTGGGAAAACTGGACACCTACATGTAAAAGAATGAACTTAGAACACTCCCTAACACTATACACAAAAATAAATCAAAATGGATTCGAGACCTAAATGTAAGACTGGACACTATAAAACTCTTAGAGGAAAACATAGGAAGAACACTCTTTGACATAAATCACAGCAAGATCTTTTTTGATCCACCTCCTAGAGTAATGGAAATAAAAATAAAAATAAGCAAATGGGACCTAATGAAACTTAAAAGCTTTTGCAAAGCAAAGGAAACTACAAACAAGATGAAAAGACAACCCTCAGAATGGGAGAAAACATTTGCAAACCAATCAACAGACAAAGGATTAATCTCCAAAATATAAAAACAGCTTATACAGCTCAATACAACCCAATCCAAAAATGGGCAGAAGACCTAAATAGACATTTCTCCCAAGAAGACATACAGATGGCCAAGGAGCACATGGAAAGCTGCTCAACATCACTAATTATTAGAGAACGGTAAATCTAAACTACACTGAGGTATCACCTCATACCAGTTAGAATGGGCATCATCAGAAAATCTACAAACAACAAATGCTGGAGAGGGTGTGGAGAAAAGCCTACCCTCTTGCACTGTTGGTGGGAATGTAAATTGATACAGCCACTATGGAGAACAGTATGGAGGTTCCTTCAAAATCTGAAAATAGAATTACCATATGACCCAGCAATCCCACTACTGGGCATATACCCAGAGAAAACCATAATTCAAAAAGACACATGCACCCCAATGTTCATTGCAGCACTATTTACAGTAGCCAGGTCATGGAAGCAACCTAAATGCCCACTGACAGATGAATGAATGAAGAAGATGTGGTATATACATACAATGGAATATTGCTCAGCTATAAGAAAGGAACGAAATTGGGTCATTTGTAGAGACGTGGATGAATGTAGAGACTGTGATACAGAGTGAAGTAAGTCAGAAAGAGAAAAACAAATATCGTATATTAATGCATATATGTGGAACCTAGAAATATGGTACAGATGAACCGGTTTGCAAGGCAGAAATTGAGACACAGATGTAGAGAACAAACGTATGGACACCAAGTGGGTGAAAGCGGTCGGGGTGGGGGAGGGGGCTGTGGTGGTGTGATGAACTGGGAGATTGGGATTGACATATATACAGTAATATGTATAAAATGGATAACTAATAAGAACCTGCTGTATAATAAATAAATAAACAAACAAACACAATGGTGCTGACATGGAAAAAAAATGCATGCTTTTATACATATTATGAGCAATGGTCAGCTTACCTCATTTTATTTTTCTTTTGATAGTACACAAATGCTCCTTTAGCTCTAGCAAATAGATAGGTACAATAAAAAAACAAATACCTATTTCTCTCTTGAAGTAGCCAGCCTCCAAAGATGTTCTCCCAATATTCCCTACCCCCTAGTATTTACAACCTGTGTAGTCCCCTACCACTTTGTACCCAGATTAGTCTGTGTGACCAATAGAATATGGCAGAAAGTATGATAAGTCACTTCTGAGATTAGGTTTTAAAAGACTATGGATTTCTTACAACTCTCGCCTAGGCAGAAGCCGGGTAGCACGTCATGAGGACATTCAAAAAGCCTATGAAGAGACCTACCTAGAGAAGAACTAAGATGTCCAACCAAAGGGCAGCAATGGATGTGCACCTCCCAACATTGATGTGAGTGAGTCCGGGACTGGAATCTCCTCCAGTAGAGCCTTCAGATAACTTCAGTGCTGGCCATCAGCTTGACTGGAACTTCCTGAGAGACCTTGAGCCAGAATCGCCTAAGATGCTCCCACAGAAATTGTGGGACTGTTTAAGAACAGTAAATTATATTTTAAGCTGCTAAATTTTGAGATAATTTGTTACTCAGCTTTGGATAACTAATACATCTCTCCAGCAATTCTGTAGGGGAAAAAAGTTATGGGTGTGTGTTTCAGAAAAGGCTGTTAAAATGTTAAATGACTCCCGATGCACACACAAAATTATGAGGCACAGAACAAAGAGAAAAAATCCATATACGCACAGCCTCAAATACCAACAGCAGAGCAGGTCTCAGCATTTGGCTGAATAGGCTGCTGCGAAGCAGATAGAATTTGAGAGTAAAAAGGTTGTGATTAGCTCCAAATAGCTTGCCCTATTAATGTGAGATTTTACCAGTAAAGACAAATTTCGTTGGGTCTTTTTAAAAAAATTTTTTTTCTATTTCTTTCTTTCTTTTATTTATTTATTTATTTAGGCTGTGTTGGGTCTTCATTACCTCATGCAGATTCTTAACCGCTGCGCCACCAGGGAGGCCCTCGTTGGGTCTTACAGTATCAGGACTACAAGTCTGAGACCCTTAAAGACTGCATCAGGTCTTTAAGGGTCTCCTGAAAGGCATAACATCTTAAAACAATATTTATAATAGGGTCATGAGAGAAAACAAAATCTAACTCTAATAATGGTTCATCTGAAAAGACTTTTAATACTGAGATTACTTACAAAAGTGTGGGCACGGTTACTGGCACCAAGAAAGAATGTTGAAGCATCCAGAGACCATAGGAGAGGGAAGATACTTGGGCAAAAGGTAGGAATTGTGTTATCAGAGTGCACTGACAGGTGGACCCAAGGAGGAGGGGGAACTCCATCATAACTACCACAATGTCAGGACATGGCCACCCCCAACACCATGGTTCCCCAGGGAGAGAGAAAGTGGGAAAGAAATTTATTCATCTCTGTCTTCCCCCATCCTCCAGTCTCATGTTGGGGCTTTCCTTTGGGCAAAGCTGACCAGCAGCAAGAGGGCAAAGGAGCCCAGCTGGTGCAGGGGTCAGTCTCCCAGGGCAAAGCCAGACAGAAAAGGACAGAGAATGGATGGTGAGGCATGGCACAGTATTAGAGAATTTCTAGATTCTTAAAGAATTCTAAGGTCATCTAAGACAGTCCACCAGGCAGTCTGTGTAAATCCTCTTTACTTCACCTCCAGCAGATGTACCAAAACCTCCAATGGTAGCAAAAAGCATGGCCTCTGGAGTCAGGCAGGCCTGCTCCCCACTGCCAAGTTGTGTGACCTTGGGCAAATTACCTAACCTCTGAAAACTCAGGTTTCTTCTTTGTAATGCAAGCATCATAATAACAACCTCACTGGGTTGTGGTGAAATTAAATAATAAACACAAAGGTGAGGAAACTGGGCTCTTCCCTGACAGGGAGCTGTTGACCTAGTGAAGCATGAAAAATTTGATTACCAGATTCACAGTGCTACCTGACTTCCAAACTAGTTGAGTGGTTCATCAAACCATCTTCGTTTCTACTTAAACGCCCGTCAACTGATGCCTGGTAAAAGCATTCTGATACATCCATATAAACAAATACTGTATAGGTATATTTTAAAATGCGGTAGTTCTATATATACTGAAGTACAATGTTTTAAGATAATACTTATAATTTAAGATAGATACGGAGATAGATAGGTAGGTAGATAGATGGATAGGTAACCTCTGGAGCGATTCACAAGAAACAAGGAGCAGTGGTTCCATTAGGAAGGATTTGGGAAGACTTGGGTCCAGCAGTAGAAGGAAATTCTGATTTTTATTATATAACCTTGATACCTAAAGTCTTTTGAGTTACATTCTTCTGTTTATTCCATTTTTTTCCACAACCATTACAAAACTACAAAAAAAAAAAATAATAAGACACTATCCCTACTTTCAAGTAGCTCCAGTCTAGTTGACAAAAAAGCAAGCAGATAACCATTATGCAGTGTAATAAGTGTGGCCTATCTGATTTTCCTTATTTAAAACTTGAAGACACACACACACACGCACACACACACACAACAATTGCCCCTTAAACTCCCTTTTTTTCATTGTACTCATCACATTCTAACATCTTATATAATTTATTTATTTATGATATTTATTGTCAGTCTCCCTCCATTCTATGAATGTGAAAAGTTTTGCCTGTTTTGTTCATTGATAGATCTCCATTGCCGGAAATGGTAAATTTTTTCAATGGGTGTTTGTTGAACTAATGTTGAATGAATAAATGTTATGTAATATAAAAGTATGAAAAAGGAGCTATCAGAACACAGCAGAAGGAACACAAAATATGTACACGGAGGTCAGTAAGGCTTCACAGTAGAAGTGACGTTTGTGCTGTCTTGAAGCAAATCTGAGTGACTTTGCCTGAAAGGCCTAATGCTCTAAGAGCAAGTAAATGAGAAATACAGAAAGATGAAACACACAGGGAACTGGAAGTCCAAAGGTATAAAGATATGAGAGAATGACATGTATGAAAAACTGAACATATGGCAACAAGTATGGGTTGCTGTTAATTGTTTATGATGGTGGGATGACGGGTTCTTGAAGATTTGTTACATTGCTATTTCTTCTATGTATGTTCAATTTTTTTCCATAACACAAAGTTAAGAATAAATGGGGGCTTCCCTGGTGGCGCAGTGGTTGAGAGTCTGCCTGCCGATGCAGGGGACATGGGTTCACGCCCCAGTCTGGAAGGATCCCACATGCCGCGGAGTGGTTGGGCCCGTGAGCCATGGCTGCTGAGCCTGCACGTCCAGAGCCTGTGCTCCGCAAAGAGAGAGACCACGACAGTGAGAGGCCCGCGTGCCGCAAAAAAAAAAAAAAGAATAAATGAATAAGGGGCTTCCCTGGTGCTCCAGTGGTAAAGACTCCACTCTCCCACTGGAGGAGGAACGGGTTCAATCCCTGGTCGGGGAACTAAGAGCCCTCAAAGATCCCGTGTGCCGCAGGTTGTGGCTAAAATAAATAAATAAAGTTTTAAAAGAATAAACCTTTGTATAAAAAAAAAGAATAAATGAATAAGTAAACCACTTTTGAAGAGTGTAAAAGAACTTTAAAAAATGTTTTCTAGGCAGGGGGACATGGCTGTGGTTACCAGCCACAAGTAACAGCAGCCAAACTAGGGTGGCAGTAGGTAGTAGGTGAAAAGGGTAAATACCAGAGAAGGAACATATAAGCCCATAGTTTTTCAGTTGTAAATGACAACTCAAACAAGCTCAAGTGTAAAGGGGAATCACGATTGGTTCACATGCTAGGAAGTCCAAGGAAGTATCTGGGCATTAAAAACTGCAGGATCTAAGAACTTAATGGATACCACTAGAGCTTTGTCTCTCCCTCATATCCTTTTTATCTCTGTTCAACTTCGGTTTTCAGATAGGCCTCCCCTAGGTGGTAAGCAAGATGGCCATCGATAACCCCCACCTCAAATCTTCCCAACTTAAAAAACCACTCTCCCCCAGTGTCCGTATATATCTCTCAGGGAAAATTCTGATTCTCTACTTGGGTCATGTGCTCCTCCCTGACCAAACACTACAGGGTAGAGAGATGGTATGATATGATTGGCCAAGCCTAGAATAGGCACTAGCAGAAGAAGATGGAGGCTCAGACACTCTTTCTGGTGTTCTGAGCACCCAATTCCAGTGTAGGGGAGGGGGAGTTCCACCTGACACCAACAAGCAATACTTCAGACACCAGCTGTGTGTCCTACAATTAACCTCAATTCTGACACTGTCTACCCAAAGATAGCATCAGACTCCACAGGTCCTACAAGACTGCCACCCCAGCTCCTACTTCGGATGCCAGTCGCAAGTCCAGGTTGTCACCTGTACTTCTGACCAACAAGCTGTAAATCAGAGGTTTCCATGATTCCCCCCCCACCCCGCCCCTCATGTTTGATAAATTTGCTAGAGAGGCTCACAGAACTCAGGAAATCCATTTACTCACTAGATTACCGATTTAGTATAAAAGGATACAACTCAGGAACATCCAAATAGTAGAGATGCATAGGGCAGGATATGTGGGAAGTGGCACGGAGCTTCCATGCTCTCTCCAGGCATCCCGTTCTCCCCAAATCTCCGTGTGTTCAGCAACCTGAAAGCTCTCTGAATTGTGTCCTTTTGGTTTTCTTATGGAGGCCTCATTACATAGGCATGATTGATTAAATAATCGATCATTGGTGATTGGACTCCAGCTGCAACTCCTCCCCCCTTCCCCAGAAGTTGGATGTCCAAGGGCTGAAAATTCCAGTCCTCTAATCACATGGTTGACTCCACTAGCAACCAGCCTCCAGCCTTAGGTGAGTTCCAAAATCATCTCAACAGCATAAAGAAAAGACACCTTCGTTGCTCTCATTATTCAGGAAATTCCAAGGGTTTTAGGAGCTCTGTGCCAGAAACAGAGATGAAGATCAATTATATATTTCTTATTATAAATCATAATATCTAGACTTCCCTGGTGGTGCAGTGGTTGAGAATCCACTTGCCAATGCAGGCAACATAGGTTCGATCTCTGGTCCGGGAAGATCCCACATGCCGTGGAGCAACTAAGCCCATGTGCCACAACTACTGAGCCTGTGTGCCACACTACTGAAGCCCACACCCTAGAGCCCGTGTGCTGCAACTACTGAGCCCACACACCGCAACTACTGAAGCTCGCACACTCTAGGACCCGTGTGCCACAACTACTGAGCCTGTGTGCTGCAACTACTGAAGCCCACACACCTAGAGCCCGTGCTCTGCAACAAGAGAAGCCACTGCAATGAGAAGCCTGCACACCACAATGAAAAGTAGCCCCTGCTCACCGCACCTAGAGAAAGCCCGTGCACATCAACGAAGACCCAACGCAGCCAAAAATAATAAAAAATAAAACAATAAAAAATGAATCATAATATAGACACCATGATTGACAGCTCTACCAGGACCACATGGAATAGGGGAAGGAAGAATCCCTTAAGGAAGACAGGGTAGCAGATCCAAATAACTGACATCATAGCCCCCATGGAGGGCTACAATTGATACTGGAGATGGGAAGACTGGGGGGTGCAGAATGGACTGAGTAGCAGGAGAGTGTAAGGATAGAGAGAGAGGGCTTATTTTTCTAAATAAGACCAGACTGAACCAGGCTCTGGAATGATAGAGAAATTTCTTGTTGGGGTGGGGGTGGGGGGATGAAAATATGAAACTCACATTAGCCTCATGTGGTTAATGTTACATCTGGGGATGAGATAGTTAAAAATCTCCCGCTTGTCCATAGAGGGATTTTTGAAGGTTGAATATGGATTAAAAACTGTTGATGGAAATGTTGTAATTTTCTCAGGTAAATTGTGAAATTGAGTGCCATTAGAAAAACATCCCGAAAATAGCATTGGTTTTGTTGGCATGTGACCAAACCCTGAACAGCTTAGATTAGTATAAAAGAGATTCAAATATATGTCTTTCACATATGCTTAAGAAACTGAGCTGAAGGAAGAGAAAAAAGCAGCACATGCCATCTGTTTAGGAGGTAAGAAAGCTCCAGAGAGAGTTTGGAAAGAAAGGGAGGCTTCAGGCTTCTAAGACCTGTAGGCAGTGAGAAAGGCAGAGACGCAAAGAAACAGAAACAAGGTCAGGACCAAGGGCACATACAGAGCCTGAGGCCCATAAAGCCAGCAGGAGCACTGTGCCTTCTGCTGTGTACCACACCAAATTCTTCCCACCAAAATAATCCACATACATCTCTAAGAAATCCTGCAACATGTCTCAGCGGCAATGAGCTATTACCATTAGTGGTATGATCATCCATAGGACTCATTGGCCTATGCCCAGTGCCTGCCTGTTAGGAATGAAGGAAGAGGTTTTGATGACATTGGGCCAAAGAATCAATGAAACCAACCGTGTAGCAGAAACCTACTATGGCTCAACCATTGTTCTCCCCTGTGAGGTTCATGAGCAAGCGATACATTCAAGAACCATCTATAGATGAGAAGTCAAAATATTACTTTATTTCCACCTGAACAGGTGCCCGATTTCTTAGTGCGGAGTTCTCCTGTAAAAACAAGATTGGAGAAAAAGTAAAGGCCAATAGTAAAGGCCTACATGAATGCTTCCCTCCCCATTACACACCAAAATCTCACCCTCTGTCCTGCCATACTGGGCCAGAAAGAGAAGCAATAAAAAGGATGGTTGGCTATGCATTTGAGGAAGAGAAAACAAGACGGCGAGATCCCAAGAGGAGGCTCTAGCTCAGCTTACCTATTCCTGCTGCACGAAATAGAAGAGAAAACTGCATGGAGGTTCAGAACCCTGCCCTTGTGAAATGTGGACCAATTAATTTCCTGGAATCTGCCCAATCTAATGAACAAGTCTTCTCTGGGAGAAAGCAAAGATCAGGAGAGAAGGGGAGAGATGGAATGTCCCTTTCCTTTAAATATTTTCTCCCCAAAATGTGGGCCATGGACCAGCAGTATCATCATCTACTGGTAGTTTGTTAAAAATGCACATTCTTGGGCCCCACCCTAAATTAGTAGAATCAGGGAATTGCTTTTTTTTTTTGCGGTACGTGGGCCTCTCACTGTTGTGGTCTCTCCCGTTGCGGAGCACAGGCTCCGGGCGCGCAGGCTCAGCGGCCATGGCTCACGGGCCCAGCCGCCCCGCGGCATGTGGGATCTTCCCGGACCGGGGCACGAACCCGTGTCCCCTGCATCGGCAGGCGGACTCTCAACCACTGCGCCACCAGGGAAGCCCAGGGAATTGCTTTTTAATAAGATCTCCTGTGGAGTCACATGCATGTTAAAGTTTGAGAAGGACTGAGTTTGTGAATCCTAAATCCATGCCCAAATTGTCTGTCGTTTGGATCTTCACTCACTTGCTAAAATAGTGCTCTACATATAGTCAATAGTTAATGAAAAGATGTTTGAGAAATTCTCTTTGGCACCTATTTAATTCCATTTGAAGGGAGGAGGCCATTTCTGAGAAACCAGCACACACTTACCAATGAGTGGCTTAGACAGAGACAGAAGCATACTAGAAACAAGCAAACAAAACTGTTCTAGACATACACACACGGCTCTGCAGTGTGGGACAGATGGGCATAGTCAGTTTCCTCTCACACCATCCCCCCCGCCCATAATATTCCCTCCCTTCCTCACTCATGCTCTCCTTCATCCAAGCTAGTCTGAAGCTCTTATGTTGAGCTCTGTTTCCCACACAGGATAGTACCACGTGTGTTACATGTCTTTTGCAGCTCTGTCCTCAAACCCAACATTGAAGAATGAGACACTGCACCATTAAGCCAGGACACAGAAGGAAAACAAAAAGCAATTGGGCACATCAGTACTTCTCACATTTAAATACTGTGACCATCGCGACCCAATTCACATCTTATTTCTGACCGTAGCCAAATCCCAGGCCTGGATGTTCATCTAATATTTGTGTTCATCTAATATTTGCTTTCAGTGGCTCTTCCTACCTAAGTAGGAAGGTAACAATAAAAATTCAGAGCACCCAACTCCCAGTTTCTTCTCTTTGCTCTACCTGACACAATACCTTAAAGTGAAAAGGGCCAGGGGTTGGCAAATATGGACTGAGTCTGCCGTAACATTGCTATGTAATCCAATAACGATAAGATTTAATGAGTCATAATTAAAGTCATAATGTGTTGAGCGCTTACAATGTACATCACAACAGCTCTATGAAGCAAGTAGTAACCCCGTTTAATGAGTGAGGAAATCTGAAGGTGTCAGAAGTTGAATAACTTGCTCAGGAAGCAGCAAAGTTAGAATTCCAACCCACACCTGTCTAAGTCCAAAGCCTCTTAACCACTGAACTAGTATGATCTCTCACTGACCAGAAACTACTATAAACTCACTGCGTGAGTAGAAAATCATTTTCCGGTTCTGAAGAAACTAGGGGCAGGACAGGAATAAAGATGCAGACATAGAGAATGGACTTGAGGACATGGGGAGGGGGCAGGGTAAACTGGGATGAAGTGAGAGAGTGGCATGGGCATATATACACTACCAAATGTAGAATAGATAGCTAGTGGGAAGCAGCTGCATAGCACAGGGAGATCACCTCGGTGCTTTGTGACCACCTAGAGGGGTGGGATAGGGAGGGTGGGAGGGAGACGCAAGAGGGAGGAGATATGGGGATATATGTATATGTATAGCTGATTCACCATGTTATACAGCAGAAACTAACACACCATTGTAAAGCAATTATACTCCAATAAAGACATTAAAAAAAAAACATTTTCCTTCTCTGGGGCTATGAGGAGGATTAGATGAGAATAAAGATGTTCAAGCACTTAGAAAAGTAAGGTGCTGTAACATATAAGGTATAATTTAGTACATCAAGGCTGTGTCCAAACAAAAACCCTCAGTACCACACAAGTGGTGAGTACGCGTGTGAAAAGTGTTCACCCTTGAAATTAGAGATATCCCAGTTTGTTCGATACACAGTTCTTATTTATCAAATTAGAAAATATTTTTAAAAATTTAATCCTCCGTGGTGGCAAGGATGTTGGGAAACTAGTACGTTGCTGGTGGGAGGTCAAGCTAATACAACTTTCTAAAAAGCAGATTGAAGGTATGTTCCAAGACATTTTTAGACATTAGCATAATTTCTTGCAAGGAAAAACAAATTAGGACGAAAATTTAAGTATAAATATAGTTAGTTAAGAGCATAGATACTGAGACCAGATTGCCTGGATTTAAATCCCAGCTCTACTTCTTATTAGCAGTGTGACCTTGGGCAAGTCTCTGTGACCTGGTGTCCAAAATAGGGATAATAATAGCACCTATTTCACTGGATTGTTATGATATAAGTGGTATCTATTATTTGTATTATCTCAGTGTTTTTTATAACACCAAACAATTGGAATCAATCTATCTGACCACAGAAAAATGATTAAGTACACTATCCTGTAGACACAAAGGGAATATTATGAAGTCATTAAAAATAAGGCTTTAAAAGACTATTTAATCACATTTAATGTAAAGTAAAAAGAGCAGGAAACTGTATATATCGTCCCATACCACTCATGTTCATTGAAAGAGCACTTTGTTCAGATACAGATGTATAGAAAACAACCAGTAGGAATTACATCAAAATATTAACAAAGAAGATATCTGGGTGACGGTGTAGGGTTGGGGGTTTCTTTATACGTTTCTGTACTTTGCAAATCCTCCAGAGCAGTGTTTTTCACACTCTTCACAGGCATACGAATCACCTGGTAATCTTGTTAAAATGCAGATTCTGGGTCAGTAGGTCTGGGGTTTTGCAGATTCTCCACCTTTAACAGGTTCCCGGGTGATGCTGGTGCTACAGGCCCAAGGTGTCCACTTTGAGTAGCAAGGTTTTGGAGCAGGGGTCCTCAAACGTGAGTGTGCATCTGAACCAAGTGGGGGTGGGTGGATCCCATGCCTAGACTTTCTGATTTTCGTAGGTCTGGAGTGGGACCCTAGAAACTGCATGTCTGTTGTGCAGGTGATCCTGATGCTGCAGGTCTGGAAACTGTGCTTCAAAAACCACTGCTGTAGAATATATATACATACACTTTTTTCTCAGCATCATAAAGGAGGGGGGAGCACTAAAAAAGAGGCCAGCCTTCTCCACTGTTTACAAAATCAAATGCAAACCCTTCATCCAAATGCCTCCATAATCTAACCCAATCATTTCCAGTTACTTTTGTTTAAGCCATAAAAATCACACCACTAATGCCCTAAACACACCCAAGATTCCGAACATCATGCCCTCTGCTGTTTCCTCACTCTGGTTGAGATGTCATTTCCTTCTATCTCCTCATGCCCAGATCTTACCCATCTGTCAAGGCCTTCGAAGGCCATTTCCGGTACAAAGCTTCCCTTCCTTGGGGCTCCACGGGACTTTCTGTTCCTCCCTGATGACACTTGCCAATCTCTGCCTGGCAGAGTGACTCTGCCGGTGGGTGGTGTATCTCCCCCAGTAGACTGGGAGTTAGTTAATGGTGAGCAGGGCATCCCTTCCTTGACTATCTTTGTCTGCCCCCTGACCTCAGCAAATCCGCAGTAGACAGCCGCCGCTCAGGGCAGACTGAAAGAATGAATGAACGAAGGGATGGAACCTCCCGAAGCAGGGCAGAACTGTCCTGTAAATGGAAATTCGAATGCACGCCCAGCCTTGATGACCAACAGTAACAGGTGTTTTCCATCTCTGATGTCTGATTCACTCTGCACAACTGCCTGCACACCCAGGCTTCGGCACACGGCGGCTCCTGGAATCCAGCGCCCTACACGCTGAAGTGCCCACTGTGTTCTGGGCGCCTGGGCAGCCACACACGGAGACACACCTCAGCGACAACCTGCATCCACAAAAAAAGAGGCCCTGCCACCTTAAAAATATTAACGCCTCACTGCAAGGAACATACGCGCGCGCGCGCACACACACACAGACCCCCTCCCCCGTGTGTCTCTTTCAGACTAGGCGCGTCTCCGAGGGCTGGATTGAATGGGAAAGAAAGGGCCAGTCTTTGTCATTAATCCTCCCCTCCTTCAGGAGAGCCAAGCTTCTTCCGGGTCAGCGACAATCACCGCCAACCCCAGCAGGCCCTCGGTCCCCCTCACCGCTAGCTCCGGAGCGCGCGAGGGCCAGGTCGCCACCGCCCGCAGGTTGAGGGAGGGGAGGAGGGCGAGGAGGAGGGCGGGCGGCGCGGGAGGAGGGGAGGGAGGGAGAGAGGGAGGAGGGAAGGAGGGGAAGGCAATCTGAGGAGGAGGAGGAGAGAGCAGCCTCCCGCAGCTGGCGAGGAGAATGGGAGTGCGGGACGACAGACCGCCGCGGGGTGTCACGGCCGCGGCCAAGCTTGCCAGGCGTGGGGCAGGCGCCCGGCGCTTTTAAACCCGGGAGGGCGCGGCGGCGGGCGGATCGCGGCGCGCGCTGGGCGCCGGGTGGCGGCCGAATGGAGAGGAAGGGCTCGGCGGCCAAGGGGAACCCGAGCCCGCCGGCAGCCGGCGAGGCTCAACGGCCGCAGCCGCCACTGTGCGTCCCGGGAGGCGGCGGAGGGACCCCGGCGCGGGGCCAGGGTGGCGCGGCTGCGGAGCCAGCCGAGTTCATCCGGCGAGCGCACGAGTTCAAGAGCCAAGGGGCGCAGTGCTACAAGGATAAGAAATTCCGCGAAGCCATCGGCAAATACCACAGGGCGTTGCTGGAGCTGAAGGGGCTGCTGCCGGCCTCTGGGGAACGGGAGCGGGACTCGCGCGCGGCCTCCCCGGCCGGGGCCCCCAACCCCGGGAGCCTCTCGGAGGAGCAGAGCAAGACGGTGGAAGCCATCGAGATCGACTGCTACAACAGCCTGGCAGGTGAGCCGCGCCGCGCCCCTGACCCCTCCTCTCCCTGCCCTCCCGATCTCCCGCCAGGCGCCGGTCCCCATTCCCCAGCCCCGGGCCTCCGGGTCACAGCCGACCGCCGCTGCGCGCCGCGACGCACACGCCCCCGCTGGGACCGTGCCGCTCTGGGAAGGAGAACCTGAGAGGGGGGCGCTTTGGGAAAAGTGTGACTTTTAGGATTATACCTGCCAAAACTCGTTGTCATCTCGCATTCCTCCCCCGCATCCTCGTAAATCTCGCCTATAAATAACCGGACAGAGAGATGGGGACCCAGCCGGCCTGGCGGCGACTGCTACCGCTACTACGGCTCATCAGTGGCCCTGGGTCCAAATGCGGGCAGCAGCACCCAGGGTGGGCCACCCGCACCCACGGCATGCCCAGTGGCTGCTTGCCTCAGGGATCGTTAGCACCAGAGCTCGCCCTCACCTTCCCCGCAGCTGACCGCATCCCTCTGAGTCAAGTCCTTCCCCAAGTTCCTTTGGCCCCAGTAGCAAAGGGCAGTTTGCTACGATGCCTTCAGCATCTCAAGCAAAATGGATTCCAAAATGCACTTTCTTCTCTCTGAGCTCTGCTGGGGCCCGGGTTGCCAGGTGAAGAGAGCGATCTCAACGGAAAGCTAGTCCAAGGTTGGGCTTGAGCTGTGCTGCATTCTAGCTCTTCTCCCTGCCTCACTCCGTGTAGCACTGGTTCTCACACCAGCTAGCTGCTAGGCTTGAGGAAAACGGAGCCCTTTTATTGGGATAAGAAGGTGAGGTGTACATTCCCGAGTACACTTTGGGGATTAAGGTCAAAGTCGGGTGTTTTAAAAACTAACTTTGGCACAGAAAAATTTAAAGTCTCTAAAACCGGAGGAGTCGGGGTCATTGCCTCTGTTGGCAGAGGCAATGGCCTTATATTTGAAAAACACTCTCTCTCCTCTTCTCCCACCCCATTTGGTGGGATCTGGGCATGATCCAGCTCCTCTGGCCAGATAAAGGCCATCACTCCTAATCCTTAATCCTTGAAGTTGCCTAAACTAGCTCTGGACAGTTGTATCAGAGTCAACTTGGGAGAATGGGTGTGGTTGGGGACGGTGGATTTGTCTGGGGCCCAGACAGTTGGGGATGAAAACAAATGTATGGACAATTCTGCTCTGTTCCTAAGTGCCAGTCAGCTCTGTTCCCTTTGAGATCTCTGGCGCCAGCCTACCTCTGCCTTCCCATAACGCCATGTCCAGTGTCATCTCTAGTCAGGCAAAGCCCAGGCACTTTGTAGATTGTTACGTAGTTTACAAACTTAAAGGATTAATGATAATAGTAGTAGTAGCAATTGTGGAAATGGTGGTGCTGATAGAAGTACTAGTAATAACAGCAGCAGGTAAAGTAGTAGGAATACAGCATAGATGGACTATTTCAATCCATCGCGAGGTACACCATGACTCCCTTTATTTCCCGTAAGTCTCTGGCATATTCATTACTGCCTGATGAATATAAAGGGCAGAGTGGCCATGGGGGAAGGAGGGGGCACTCTGGATCACTAATGCAGTGATTTCAGAGTGGTAATAGAGTCTTACATTTAGCGTTTTCCATGGGCATTCTAGGGTTGCCCCTCACCCCATGCTTTGGCTGCCGGCCGATGGCTAGCACTGCCTACTTTCTACCCCAGAAGTGGTTACATTTCCAAGGTGAAACCTAAGCTGTGTCCTTGGTCAGGCCAGCCCACTCAGGGCAGGGCTAAGATCTGGACGGTTCCTCCACTTCCATACCCACCCCCCCACACACACACTTTGGAAAACTTTAGTGGCGAGAGAATGGAAAGTAGCAATGGCAGATTTCCCCCTCTGCTGCCTTCTCCGGTGCTCACCACTTATTAATATTAATAACTTGTGGATTACAAAAGTAATGCTTACCTATAAAATGTATTTTCGTTTAGAAAATACAAAATTACCTTTAATCCCACCAACCTAAAGAAATCCGTTGTGATATATTTCCTTCCTGTATTTTTTTCTATACCTAAACGTAAACTATTTACAAAGCTAAGGACCTCCCGTATCCTGTTTTTATTCCCACTTGCCATCATTGTGTCAGAGCATTTTTACATTTCACTAAAATATTTTTGTGAAGATTATTTTAAATGGCAACCTAAAATTTGTAAATGGGTGTTTACAATGAGCATTTGATGGAAAGAGAAAGAAAGATGATCACTGTTCTTGCTGTTAGAACCAGAACAGTGCAGCGTGGCCCATAAGACAACCTAACCCCCCCACTCCACCCCCGTGCCTGATTAAAGGGAGGAGACAGCACCTGCGAGTTTGTTCCAGCAAAAAGGCAACTGGCCCTTCCACTGGGGCCGCAGTGGTGGCTGGGCAACCCAGTGGGCCTCAGGAGAGAGCAGTCTGAAGATGCTGGTTCTCTCAAGGACCTGACCTTCCACACAGCTGTGCATAGAGGGAGAGGTTTGGGGTTTAGAAGCAACGTGAACTAGCCCAGAAACACCTGGAGGATTAGGCTGTGTTGCTAAGGGCATCTCCGCAACAAACAAAAGACTATTATGAGGCTTCGGGAGGAAACCTAGGTTCAGTGGACCCTTGCACTCTTAATGGAAGACTCCAAGAGAACAGCAAGGGGGCAGTTAGAACCTGTTAAGAGATGTTAACCTAAAAATCCATTTGGATGACTTGAGGTGACCACTTGAAGGGTGTGCAGGCAACGTGCAAAGTGCCTGTGGTTGTGGTCTGTTCTGCCTCGGAGTTCTTTCTGATTAGTAGGGATCTGGCCAGGGGTGCAAGACCCCCAGATTTGATTTTGCATGTCTTATTCTCTAAGAAATTCAAGGAAGGAAATGAGAAGCATCTTCTTCCTTCAGAATTTCTAATGACTTTGATACAATGATTAGAAAAGATATTCTGCCTGGGAAGATGTAGACATGTGATTCTTAGCAAGGCTGCAAAAGAAGCATGTACTGGCCTGTCGATCAACTCCCACTGACCTTGAACAAGACACAGGACTCCCCTGGGGCCTTGGAATGTTCTGTGCAAAACCTCTTGAAGGACAGAACCTTTTGCTTTACAGCTGTTCCTGTGGGGCTGTAATGGCCCCAGCTGGGTTTGATCAAAAAGTTGCAATGCATGACTCTGTTGGTATTTTCAGATGAGGTTCAGGACTCAAATGCCCACAGTGGAGATGGGTGCTGACAGGCCATGGCATTGGATCTGAAGGCTAGATGAGAGTCAGCTTATGTCCCTATTCCTGGCATACCTCGTGACTTTGTATAAGTCCCTACCACATCATTTTACCTCCATTTTCTCATCCATTTAGAGCTATGTTTGGGCGGGGGGTTTTTTTGTTTTGTTTTTTTACCAAAGGGGCAGATAATATCCATTGATGCCAACTGAAAGTCCCAGGACAGGGGAGTGACAAGGCCTAAAGAAGTCACGCAAGAAAAAGGCCTGGATGGGAGCCAGCTTTATCAGTGCTTGTGGACGTGTCTTGAAGCCATGGGACCGGGCCAGCTACATAATTTGTGAGGCCCAGTGCAAAATGAAAATGTGGGGCTCCTTGTTCAAAAAAGCAGGAAAAAGGTGTCATTAAAAGTTTTAAAAGATAAAGTTTTTCCCCTTTCTTTCATGGTTTCTCTCTCAACTGGATTGGTGTTTTTATCTGCTATTTAATGTCATTTCAAGAAAATTACAATTTTAAATTATTGGCATGAATTTACTATTCATCTTTATAGTGTGCAATGCCAGTTTTAAGTGGAAATATAAAAACACTTAACTGGTATATGAAATCATGTAAGTTACACAATTCACGTTTCGTAGCTTGTACATGCATATGTAGTTTATTCTTTTTTTTTTTTTTTTTTTTGTGGTACGCGGGCCTCTCACTGTTGTGGCCTCTCCTGTTGCGGAGCACAGGCTCTGGACGCGCAGGCTCAGCGGCCATGGCTCATAGGCCCAGCTGCTCCGCGGCATGTGGGATCTTCGCGGACCGGGGCACGAACCCGCGTCCCCTGCATCGGCAGGCGGACTCTCAGCCACTGCTCCACCAGGGAAGCCCTGTAGTTTATTCTTACTGGAACCATGGAAATGCTGACAAAATGAACTCAACTGCTTTTATTTCACTTTTTATATGCATACTTTATAGGTGCCCTTTCTACCAGTCTTGGCTTTCTGATGAATAAGGAAAGGAAAAGGAGCTATTCCATACTCCTACCCTAGTCTTTCCTCCTCTGTCATCATTTTCAGCATAAGTGGTTGGCTAGTACAGGGCACTTAAGCAAGAAAGGATGTGATGGGGTTTTAGGTTATTTTTGTTTCTTAGAACACCATTGCTCTCTTTCTGCATTTGAAGCAATTTCTGGGTTGAATGGAAAGCCTGGCGTCTTCGGGCTGTCAACGTGTGTGCTTACTTAGTTATTGACCTAACCCTCTTGTTTGTTGTTGAACTCCCCTGCATTGTGGATCCACTGGAATTCTGTGCTCATGGGGCATCGTGAATGCTATATACTACATGGGCCTGCAAAGAATAGTTGTACCTCTGTCTTCTGCTCAACTTCATGCTCCATTATCCAATCAGGCTTCACTTACAAAACACAGTTTCAAAGATAAAATAAGTAGAATTTCAAGAAGTCAACAGCAGAGCATTAAACCAAATACAAGGCCCTTCTGAGCATGGGTCTTATGTGACGACACCCTTAAAGCCGCCCCTGCAATGGGACACCAGAAGATGACTGAGCGTATACATCTAAGGTGGACAGAATTAGATATAGACCCTGAGGCAGATTCTAAGACAAAAGGTACCCCACAGAAATTGGTGTGGGAACCAGAGAACCAAGCAGGAAGATGGATAAATTACAAATGCAAGAACTCAGTGAGAAAAAAAAAAAAGAGGTCAAGAGCTAGAGACAAGCAGTAACCTGGTAGCCAGAAGATGAATTGTTGGGATAAGAGCTGGCAAAGGAGGGGAAAGAAGAGGGGCTTCATGCTAAGATGCTCAGCCAAGATACTGCCATCTGGATGGGAGAGTTTGACTGGCCAAGCCATTGTTAACCTGAGGCTGTTCCTCAGGCAGCCCCTTGGCCAATAAATCTTAAGCCTGTAAATGTGGCTTCAAAGATCATCTTCCAAGAAAGGATGTGAGAATTGAAACTTGTAGAATGCTTTCAAGGAGAGAAAATTCTGAATGTAGACTTTGGGCTGAGTTTCTAAAGTGGATTCTGAAGTTCCTTAGTTTACCTGCAAAAGTAATGAGTTGGGTGGCTCGTAGCCAGAAACTGTCTAAGATATATTGAAGTAAGAGTCCCTACAGCCAAAAGGCATGGGAGTGCCCCATCCAAGGCAAGGGGACTTGGCTGCAGGATGGACAGGAGGGCCAAGGTGTGGAGCAGCCCAAAGCTTCACAGAGCTTCACAGGTTGGGAGTGACCTTCAGATGGGACATCCTCTCCTGCCAGCTCTTCTCTTTCTTCACCAGGTTGTGCCTCCTCCAGAGAGCTAGGATGAAAGCCAAATGTTTCAACCAAGCAGCCAACCAGCAATTTCCCAATTCCCAGATATTTGGCTTTGGGAAATCAGATGTCCATGCTGGGACCAGAGTTTGCCATTATCACCAACGCGATTAGTGTGGTCCATTCCTAATTACATAGCAGCAAGCACAGCTCTAGCACGGATAGTGGTACCAGACATTTAAAAAGCCAAAGATAGGGGCTTCCCTGGTGGCGCAGTGGTTGGGCGTCCGCCTGCCGATGCAGGGGACACGGGTTCGTGCCCCGGTCTGGGAGGATCCCACATGCCGCAGAGCGGCTGGGCCTGTGAGCCATGGCCACTGAGCCTGCGCGTCCGGAGCCTGTGCTCCGCAACGGGAGAGGCCGCAACAGTGAGAGGCCCGCGTACCGCAAAAAAAAAAAAAAAAAAAAAAAAAGCCAAAGATAATATGACAGAAGATTAAAAGAGTTTAGTCTTCCTCATGGCGTTCATATGGCCTTGAAATGATCATAAGCAGTGTAAAGCTCATTATCTTCCTTTTAAACATGCATACACATTTTCATATCAGCAAGGAAATGATGCCATGTCTGGTAGGACTCAAAACCAACAGTTCCCAAAGATTTTTTAAAAAGAAGCAGGATGTAGGAGCTATACTCAATATTTTGTAATAACCTATAAGGGCAAAGAATCTGAAAAAGTATGAGATTATATATTATATATATATATATAATATATAAAATTGAATCACTTTGTTGTACACCTGAAACTGACACAACATTTGTAAATCAACTATACTTCAATTAAAGAAAAAGAAAAAAAAAGCAAGGGGAATGTGTAGTGCCAAGGAGAGCTGACTTGAACTAAAAGAATCCTGGGTTGAAATATATCCAAGTGGACCTTCTCTTCTCTTTCAGCCAAAAGGAGTTTAAAACAGCACTGAAATTACAGACAGCGTTTACAGAGAGGAAGCTTGTGGAGCAAAGTTTCCCTGCCACAGTGTGTCTGTGGGAAAAGAACAAAAGTGCTTAGGAAGTGCTAACTAGCTAGCTCGAGAGTTATGGAAAACCAGAATTACGATTTCAGATTTGGTTATGACTCCATACCTTACAGAGGTGTGTGAATTTCCTTGTCAACATTACCACCTTGTTATCAGCGTGAGCTTAGGCATTTCCAAAAACAGGGATACTCACCACTACCTATAGTGACTTATTTAATAACCACCACCACAAAACAACAACTATAATAATAGCAGTAACAATAATGGTAGTAAAGACTACCGTGATGAGCCCAGCTTCTGGCACCCAGTAGATGTTCCATAAATGTGTTTGAAAGGAGTGAAAATGCTTATCCCAGCATTTGTCTCATATTAAGGATCCAAGAAATTCAATCATTTCATTAATATTCATTGAGCAACTAATTCATTTCATTAATATTCATTGGGCAACTAATAGGTGCTAGACGCTGGGCCTTGAGGGCTGGGAACACAGGAGTAAACATGAAGAACAAGGTCACTGCCTTTCATGAACTTACATATATACCTATATACCTTTGTGAGAAAGAAAACTCAAGCTGCAGCAGTTAAGTCCCTTGCCCGTGGTCACACAGTAGTATGTGGAATACTTAGGTACTAAAATTTGCCTCCTTGAAATTTCTATCAATCCATCCATATTCTATCTATCTTTTGAAGCAACAAAAAATACATCTCATCACTGTAACAAGGAAAAGCCTTGACATTTTTAGGGCAACTCGCTTGCCCGTCCTCCAGTCTTGTCTTCTGTAAGTTATTCCTTTTACCGTGATTGTGCCTTGTGTGATCAGGATTCCCATTCCAGGACCATCCTGGGTGGTTACGGGGAAACTGTCCTGCTCTCTGTAACCAGGTTCTCTGTCACTAGGAAGGTGACCTGAGAGGAATGAGAATCTGATGAGTCATAATTTCTAATGAGCCTGGAGGCTTACAGAAGCCCCACCCATACCTCCCCTAGTTTTTATCCCCTTTGCTCCAGAGTGTGTGAATTCCAGTTAAGAGGTCTTGAGAAATTTAAGTGGATGTGGTAAGAGTAGGAATTCATTTCAGCCATTACTTTTCAGTAACCAGTTTGTGGATACAATGACGGGAAATGACCCATTAGAAGAATAACATCTGGACTTGTGCAGACGCATTACTCCAGACCTGGTCAGTTTTAATGTCATGAGAGCGATGATACCAACATTTAAAAATATGTTCTGGTTTAAGTGCTAAACGAGATTGGACACAGTATTATTCTGTGTGGCATGGAACATTTTCTCTCCTAACATCCTGTAAAGTAGTATTTATTTTTTAGTTTCTGTTTTTATGACTGGCTGATAAGTTCTAACTTTGTGAGCTGACACCTCATCTCCCAAGAAACAAAAACAACCCCTCCCCCAAACCCAGCAGTAAATAGACCAGTTGGCCCTGTGTCTAGTGGGACGGGAACTAAGGGAGACTCGTGTGACAGCTGGTGGCACATTCGCTACATATGTGAGCTTAATCTGGTCTTGAGTTTCCTCACATATTAAATGGGTATAATCATGCCAGCCTGACTCGCAAGATAAGGGTGAAAAGCAAGAAGATAACGTATGAATGTACTTTATAACCTACAAAGTATTAAAAGTGTAAATTATCCTTTTAAGTGGGCAGGGATATTTAGGAGAACAAAAAAAAAGAATAGAAATAAGAAGCGGGAACTGGGGCTTCCCTGGTGGCGCAGTGGTTAAGAATCCGCCTGCCAGTGCAGGGGACACGGGTTCGAGCCCTGGTCCGGGAAGATCCCACATGCCGCAGAGCAGCTAAGCCCGTGCGCCACAACTACTGACCCTGCGCTCTAGAGCCCGCGTGCCACAACTACTGAGCCCGCGTGCCACAACTACTGAAACCTGTGTGCCTAGAGTCCATGCTCTGCAATAAGAGAAGCCACCGCAATGAGAAGCCCGCGCACCGCAACGAAGAGTAGCCCCCCCTCGCCACAACTAGAGAAAGCCCGCACACAGCAATGAAGACCCAATGCAGCCAAAAATAAATACATTAAAAAAAAAAAAGTGGGAACTGCCCAATGAAGGAAATTTCCACCTTTAATTCTAACAGTTTTAAGACAAAAGATACTTGAGTAGTACCTACTAGGAAAACTCTCTTGATGCGTGGTTTCTGCATTAAATATCTATTGATGCTGACTCTCCCTTTTTGTTTCAAACGCACACAAAAAAACTGCTCCCCAAATGCACGTACTCCACCAAAAAAAGCACTTGCTAATACAGTAAAACAAAAGCGTTTCTGATGAGCAGAATGCGAGGGACGTTCTTTGAACGTCCCCCATCAAAGACACAGCGGAAGCGTGACTTGGTAAAGAGTGACGCGGACAGTAAGTTCTGTCTCTAACTCACCAGCCGCCTTGGGTCAAGGAATTTTACCTCTTGGGCCGTAGTTTTCTGATGTCTAAAAACCGAGGGTTGGAGTCCAGGATCTCAAAGGTCCTTTCCAGCTCTGGAAAGAATAATTCTCCATTCTTTCTGAACTGGGTGGCCATTACCCAGAATGGGAGAGTTCCGTGTGGACTGAGAGAGACCGGTCTCCAAAATCTGTTATTACGTGAAAAGGCAGAATGCAAAACAGTGTTTATTTGCTTTGTGTTTGAAGAAAGAAAAAAGATACAAACTAGCATCAACATACACTCTAGTACAATACTTGCTTTCAAGAAGATTATCTGAAATTATGCAAGTGGAGCTGTTCACGTCACTTGAATAGGGACTGGCCAGAGAAATTGGGGAGAGACTTTCACTTCCTTTTTTTTTTTTTTTTAAAAGATTAAGACTTGATTGTTTTTAGAGCAGTTTAAGGTTTACAGCAAAATTGAGGGGAAGGGACAGAGATTTCTCATATGCTCCCTGCACACATACATGCCTAACCTCCCCCGTTATCAGCACTCCCCACCAGAGTGGTACATTTGTTACAGTAGGTGAATCTATACTGACACGTCATGATCACCAAAAGTCCACAGTTTACTTCGGGGTTCACTCTTGTGTTGTACATTCTATGGGTTTAGACAAATGTATAATGACATGCACCTATCACTGTAGTACCATACCGAGTGCTTTCACTGCCCTAAAAATCCTCTGTGCTCTGCCTCTTTTATCTCTTACGCCCCACCCTTGGCAACCACTGATCTTTTTACTGTCTCCATAGTTTGCCTTTTCCAGAATGTCCTATAGTTGGAATTATACAGTGTGTAGCCTTTTCAGACTGGCTTCTTTCACTTAGTCATATGCATTTAAGGTTCCTCCATGTCCTTTTTTAACTTTTTATTCTAAATCTTTCTATAGTGCATGACTTTTCTAAGTATATGCATTATTACTTTTATTTTTTACGGAAAACGATGACAGGATTATCTGTGTAGAAAGATTATGGGTAGTTTTGCTTTCTTCTTTTATATTCCCGAAGAAAACCTACCTCATACACATAATTTTTAATGCCGTTCTGGACATTATCTGTGCCTTGTCTAATCCTGTCAGACTGTAACACCAAAGATGTCAAGCAAACTTATCCCAAGCCTCAGACTTTCTCTTAGTTTCCCATAATATGACTTATCCTTTCTGCAGTGCCCACCACCCCAATGCACACCTAGGGCTGGATCCTGGCAGCATGGTACCCCACAGTAGGGGGACGCCCCTTTGGACTCAGTAGCACGTGAGTGACGGTTTGAATCTGCTGGTGAGGCAGGGAAGAAATTTGGGTCAGAGCTTGTGATACAAACTGGTCCTGAGCATTAGTGATGTGCCGCTGGTGTGGAGGAAGGGACCGTATGGGTGGTCCATGTCCAAGATGCTTGTTGGCCCCTGAGTCTAGGAAGTCCTGCCCATCGATAGCTCAGACACAGCACCCAGAAGGAAGCTCACTCAATCATCAGATCGGTATTGGATACTTGCCATGGCTCTTCACAGCCCAAATCTCAAATGCACTGTGTTCTCCTCAAAACATGGCATGCGGTTGTGGGAACAGGGTTCTAATCTAGAGTCTGCTGTCAACTTGCTCCGTGACTTTGGAAAAGTCACATCACTCTGAGCCTCAGTTTCCTCATATGTAAACAATCGGTGTTGGGTCAGATGCCCTACAAGTCCCCTTTCAGAAGTGTTGAACTGTCTAGGAGTTTGAAGACCCTCTAGCTCCCCTCTCCCCCACCTTCTAGCCTCTCTCTCTGGAAGCAACCAGATTTAGGAAGGAAACAGGAAACAAGCTCTCTTTTGTTCCCATTTACTGATATGTGCTGACAAATAAGCGTAAAGATCTCAACTAAGATTTCCAAGGTAACCTTGCAAATCCGAGGGTAAACCTAAGTAAATGGCAGTCTCCCCGGACGATAGAGTCAGACAGAGGGTCTCAGAGAGAAACCAGAGTAGGGGTTGGAAGCCTCTATAAAATATTGCCTGGGCCCTGGAATCTAAATTGATGGCACCAGAGATTACCTACTGCTGCTAGACCTTCTCAGATTATTCCAAAATTCAGACTTTGATTCTAAGCAGGCAGTCGTTCACCATAAAAATCTGGTAAGAGTAGCTGTATTAGGCCAGGAAGTTCTGATGGAGGAAAAAAAAAAAGCTTTTAAGAAATGAAGTGGCAGTGGCAGGGCCAAGAGTTTCAGGGAACAGTTGCTGGCTAAGCTATAGCATCTCAGAGAGTTGCCACCATTGACTCAAGACTGGAGAGCCCTGAGGAGTCTGGGCCAGATCTGAGGATTTGGGGGATGTGATTCTAGGCCAACGGCTCATGCTGAGTCAGAACTGAGCTCCTTTCTTGAACGGACCTGAACCTCAGGCTGTAGGTGCCACTGGGTCATTGGAACTTGTGTGGAATTCTCCCTGATACCTAGAGAGAGAGAGA
The DNA here is from genome assembly GCF_963924675.1 of Phocoena phocoena. Taxonomy (NCBI): domain Eukaryota; kingdom Metazoa; phylum Chordata; class Mammalia; order Artiodactyla; family Phocoenidae; genus Phocoena; species Phocoena phocoena. The sequence goes on along the minus strand of NC_089220.1, from coordinate 31,138,621 downwards.
AGGGCTGTGTTCCTGTGTGTGCCAGTGAAGATGGGAGGGAAGAAAGGGAGTACAGAAAACCTGTAGGGCAAGGTGGCCTGATGGAAAAGATCTTTACTTAGTGTAAGAGGATCTGGGTTTGACTCCTGACTTCCCATTGACTCCTCCGTTAACCTTGGGATGGTCCTAATCTTGACAAGCTTCTGTTTCCATTATAGCATGGGAGTAGTAGTATGCACCAAACAGGATTGTGATGGTGATTGAAATTGAAGGATGCATGCACGCATGCCTAGCACAGTGCCTGGCACGTAACAGATGCTTAATAGATGACGGCTACGGGGACTTCCCTGGTGGCGCACCGGTTGGGAATCCGCCTGCCAATGCAGGGGACACGGGTTCGATCCCTGGTCCGGGAAGATCCCACATGCCGGAGCAACTAAGCTCGTGGGCCACAGCTACTGAGCCTACATGCCACAACTACTGAAGCCCGTGCACCTAGAGCCCATGCTCTGCAACAAGAGAGGCCACCACAATGAGAAGCCTGCACACTGCAATGAAGAGTAGCCCCCGCTCGGCGCAACTAGAGAAAGCCCGTGTGCAACAGCGAAGACCCAACGCAGCCAAAAATAAATAAATTTCAAAAATAAATAAATAAATAAAATATTAAAAAAAAATAGATGATGGCTATGTGTAAATCTAACTCCTACTCCGGTAGGAACTATGGCGGGAATGTGTGCAAGAGGGGAGGAGAAAGGACTCAGCAAAGGAGGCTGTGGGGGAATATGGGAAGCAAGGGAGCAATAGAGGGGTCACACCTTGCTCGCCTCCCCTGCACTGTAGCCACTTAAGAGCAAGTTTCAGCTCTTAAGTGCAGGGGAGGCAAGCAAGGTGTGAACCAACAGTCTTTGGTATGGACGTTTCCTACCTGGGCCCACGGGGCTGGATGAACAAGTAACCCATCAGGCTTCCTCTGAAGGGCAGCTGAGCTCCAGCAGAACCAAGGACCTTTGGGTCCTGAGGTCTATGCCTGCTTCCAGCTTCTCAGGATGTAAGGCGGTCCAGAAAACACTTAGAAACTGCTGAGTTGGGACTTCCCTGGTGGTGCAGTGGTTAAGAAACCACCTGCCAATGTAGGGGACATGGGTTCGAGCCCTGGTCCAGGAAGATCCCACATGCCACGGAGCAACTAAGCCCGTGCGCCGCAACTACTGAGCCCGCGTGCCACAACTACTGAAGCCCACATGCCTAGAGCCTGAGCTCTGCAACAAGAGAAGCTACCACCATGAGAAGCCCGCGCACTGCAATGAAGTGTAGCCTCCGCTTGCCGCAAGTAGAGAAAGCCCGTGTGCAGCAACGAAGACCCAACACAGCGAACAATAAATAAGTAAATAAATAAATGAGAAACTGCTGGGTTCTAGGCAGACATGTCTCTGGCCTGAGGTTGTGCAAGCGAATAAGCCTCAGTTAGACGGTGTCTGTTCTCTGCTACTTTCCATCCTCTGCCCCAGGATTCTCTGACCTGTTCTTTGAACTGAACTAGTAGGGAAAGAACTTCGGATTCTCTCACAAGTTAGACCAGTTCAGAGTCTGAGAGCAGAGAGCAAGGATGTTCCAGGAAGAGAAGATATATGCTGTGATCAGCTGGGTTCCCCGGGGAGCTTCACAAGCAAGAAAGTTGACTGGTGCTCTGGGGAAAGGAGGCTGTGGAGGAAGGCAAGGCCCCTGCAAGAGGGAGAAGCTGCTAAGCTGGCAGCCTCACGCCTGCTCTGCCTCTCCTCTTGTGTCTTATGCTGGTGCCAGTTTCCTGAGCTGCCTTCCTCATGTCGGATGAAGAAAGCCCCTGGCTTGATCAGGTGTCCTGGGAATAAAAGCACTAGCAGCCATGTCCCCTGGAGCCTCCTTTTAATCCCGCCTTACGGGCATGCCTCTGCCATAATGCCTGGAGTCCTCCCATGACCCTCTCTCCAAATTGGTGCTCCATGAACAGCCAGTGCTTTCTGCTCAGTAAACCCTTCAGAAGCCTTTCCTGCATCTCTCCTCCCAGGTTCCCCCACTGCTCTCTTTGAAGACATAATGGGCAGAGGTGATCTTTTTTTTTTAAATAAAATCACAGTTGATGAGGGTATTCTAAAAAAAGATAATTTCTTCCCTAAGAGGAACTCTGATGCCTGTTATTACACATTCTTCACCCTGATACACACACACACACACACACACACACATTTATTTTTCACAAGATTCAGGTTGTACTGCACAAACATTCACAACTTTTTCCACCAATATTTTACACTAAAAACATTTTTCAGTGTCATTATTTTTCTACAGTGTGATTTAATGTCCGTGTCGTGTTCCATTATACCAATGCCCTGTTATTTATTTAACCAGTCTCCTACTGATGGACCTTTATCTCCAATACTTTGCTGATACACACAGTGCTGCCATAGAGAGGCCACAAAGGTGCTCTTTCTGCTACACGTGTGCCTGTTAACTAACTTATCCCCAAACATATCTGGTTACGTGGTATTTGCCCTGTTGGCACGGAAAGATGGCAGGAGAGGCAATAGGAACAGGAGAGTTGTTGCTGGGGTCACAGAAGGATGGAGGGAGAGGTGATCAGAACAGGAGAGGTATTTTTTAAAGTCTAAAAAGAGAACAAGATGGCATTTTGGCTTCTGAGATTCTTCCCCCATCCTGGCTCAGAATTCCTGCCAATGGGCATGACATGTGTCCTTGGCCAGAGCTAACAAGGTAAAGATACTATCAGGCAGTGGGTTTCTTCTGAATGTTTCTGGGTATATACTCATTGTCATATTCCAGATGGCCCAACTGGCCCTTCCAAAGTCCCACTTCTAACCCAAGAAAGGGTGTTAATGAAGACAAACAGTAATCCTGTCCTACCTTCTTCCTACTACTCCACTTCTCTCTCTGTATATACCGCAATGAAGTCGATAAGAGTTGGGCCCCGTGGATGGGATAACTTGTAAGTATGCCGCTGTAGCACCCAAGTCTGCTCCTTCCCTCATGAACAGGAGCATGTGACCGGCACCAAAAGGCTGAGCTGACCTCAGGCTTTGGCATTACCACTCTCTTGAGCAGATTTCGATATCCCTTAAAGGACTGTCAACATAAGCTTTTAGCTTATAAGAGTTTTAGACTGGTTTTTCACTTGAGCTCTTTCAAATGCCACTTTCACAGCCAAGTAGTGGCCAACAGAGGGTGAATAAGAAGAATATAAACTCCTTGAAGATATCAATATCTTTTGAATGCTCTCCATTTCCTTACAAAGCCCCGGCACAGGCCGTGATGAATGAATCCTCATCGAATAAGTTTACGAAGAGCCTGTACCCAGGATTGTGTGGTGGTGGTGAGAGGGATGCAGCAGCCCTTGAATGCTGGGGACATCCATGTGAAGAATTCGAAGGGCGGGAAACAAAGGGCAGCTTGGGAATGGTGTAAAGGGACCTCCAAGAATAATGTTGCTAAAACAAAACAAAAGAAACACTTCGCAATGTTTATTTGAATCCAGTGTAAGCATGTGCTAGATTGGAAAAACAGAAGGTCAGAAATTAATGTGAATGGAATCAGAGGAGATTTAGCCCATGAGATAAAGGCAGATGATCCCTGGCCATGGGAACAGCATCAGCAGTGATGGGGGAACTCTATCTAGGCGCCAGGCAGGGCAAGAACAATGTGAATGAAGATACTGCCACTTGAAGGGTGCTGGCTTCCTGAGTCAGCAGGAAGTTGTCATAGCTTCCCAGTGCCTTAGACTTGGAAAAGACCTTCAGGGATCAGTGAGTCCAGGTCTCTTTACCCACCAGCTCTGCTGGAGGGGAACCAGTGTGGGCTTGGGCTTAGACAGTCCTGGCTCTTTCCCTAAAACTCAAATGGCCTTAGCAAATCACTTAACTTCTTTAAGCCTCAGATCTTGGAAGCAGGACTAATAAGACCTATTTTCCCAGAGCACCTGTCAAGGTCAAGTGAGTCATGAAACGCTATATAAATGTTTGGTGTTGCTACTTACTGAGCATACAATATGCGTAAACCAGTATGATGTAGTTTTGCTGTGTGAGGGTTTACAGATGCCCTACAGATGCTTGTCTGGAAAGCAAAGAAGGTATGTGTCATAGATAGCCTCCATGATGGACAAGAGCTGAGTCTATGGCTGTGAAAAATGATTTCATTCATTGGGAAACAAAAGGGCCACCTGATGACTGTACCTGTAGACCTGGCCTCATTGGAAAAAGACCACCCTACATGTTCCGTGAAAGTGTTACCATTAGGGAGGGTTGTACTATAATTCACAGGTATTAGAAAGATGGTAACTTCTCAGCAAGTTAGAAATAGAGGGAAATTACCTGATCTTGAGCAGCTACCAAAAGATCTAAAGGTAACATCGTACTAAATGGTGAGAGACGGAATGCTGTCCACAACCCTTCATAGCAGCATCATTCATAATAACCAAACACTGGAAATGGCCCAGATGTCCTTCAACAGATGAAGGGTCGAACAAACTCTGGTATGCCCATACCATAGAATACTACTCAGCAATGAAAAGGAATGAACTATTGATACTCGTAACAGCTTGGATGCATCTCAAGGGGATTATCTCAAGATTATGCTAAGTGAAAAACTTAATACTATATGATTCCATTTATGTAACACTTTGAAATGACAAAATTTTAGTAATGGAGAACAGATTAGTGGTTGTCAGGGGTGAAAAAGGAGGTGGGGATACAGGAGAGACATGGATGTAGTTATGAAAGGGCAACAGGATCCCTCCTGTGATGGAACTGTTCTGTAACTTAACTTTGGGGGTAGACACAGGAAACCACGTACGTGATAAATGGTATAGAATTAACACACACACACACACACAAATGAGTACAAGTGAAGCTGGAAAACCTGAATAAGATCTGCAGATTGTATCAGTGTCAATATGGTAGTCAATATATTATACTATAGTTTTATAAGATGTTATCATTGGGGGAACTGGATAAAGGGTGCAAGGGATCTCTGTATTATTTCTTACAACTGTATGTGAATCTAATATTATCTCAATAAAAATTTCAATTAAAAAATAATACTGTTGGTGTTAGTCTGGCCAGCAGCAGCTAAGATGGATGTTGTTTCAGGAAGAAACCAGAGATGTGTCATGTCAGCCCTATTAGGATCACAGCCGACTCTCAATGGAATTGGAGATGCAGGTGGTTTTAGGACTTAAAAAAGAGAAGCCTTGGTGGAAACTTTGCACTTGGTTTTGTTTGTTTGTTTTTGTCTTTGAATGCAGAGACATAAGAGGGGTAGAGGGTCCCGGAGAGTTGTATAGGAAGCTTCCAAATGAGATGTATACAGATAAAGTATACAAATAAAATGAGCACAGTTTGGTACCAACAGAGTCCCACAGTTGCACCTGGCAAGAAGCAGAACTCAAGCCTCAAAGCTGTCTAATGAAGGAACTGAATTAAAATTCATTATAGGCAGTTGAACGTTCTAAGACAGCACTGTGGGTAATGCTTAAGATCACGGTCTCAGGTGACAGATGGCTTAGAATCAAATCCCGGCCCTGATGCATATTAGCTTTGTGACCTTTGGCAAGTGACTGAACTTCCTTGGGCCTTAGTTTCCCCATCTAGAAAATGGGCAAAACACTAGAACCTACCTCATAGGCTGTTGTCCAGATTAAATGGGTTAATGCTTAGAACACTCCCTGGCCAATTCATGCTTGATCAAGGTTACCTGCTCTTACTCTTACTACCGTTCCGGGAGGATAGATGAATACTGCCTGTGGTGCATGGCTAGATTCTCCTGAGCTCATCATGAAACATCTCAGCATTCTACCCTGTTTCTTCATTTCCTTGGCCTGGGCTCCTATTCACCAGTCAGAAGTCTCTAATCACCAAGAAGGAAAGAACCCAAAATGTCACATGTTGACTGTCGGAGAACAGCTGTTTGCCTACGTGTGCAGATCTCCTGGCTCTAGGGCATGGCTTTCTGGGACCTGTTTGCCCTTGTGGGTAATCCTGGGGCCTCCCATGGTTATCCTGGGCTCTCATGGTTTAACCAATAGATGTTCCTGAAGAAACATACATCGAAAATGGTAGAATGTAAAGTACTAGCTCAGGTGAGACGGCCCACCTGCAGGCGCTCACTGGGGACTTTTTAAAAATGTGGATTACAGGGACTTCCCTGGCGGTCCGGTGGATGAGACTCCACGCTTCCAAGGCAGGGAGCGCAGGTTCGATCCCTGGTCGGGGAACTAAGATCCCACATGCTGTGCGGCTCAGCCAAAAAAAAAACAGACTTAAGAAAAAAAATGTGGATTACAGAGTTCCAGAATCTCCATGTTACCTAATGATGATCAGTTAGCATGGATGATTTAATGAGAAACACTGTGGGGTTCTCATCAGATGTCAGTGAAACCCTGACTTTTCTCAGCCCGCTCACAAGCCTTCCAGGTAGGGAGCAGCCATAATTACCTTCATTTTTACCCACTTCAAAACTGAAACTCTGAGAGGCGAGCTGTCTTAACCCAAGGATGCCAGGTGAATGCTAGTGCTGGGGACATTGTCTTGTATCAACTAACTCAGAGGCACTGAAACTGGCCAGCAACTTCTCCATAAAAATATTTCCGCCTTCTCTCGAAGGCTCTTTCACACCCTATAGAGTCAGGAACAAGGCCTATTCATTTTCCTGCCACAGCTGGCTTTTAGAGCTCCTAGCTTTCCCAGATTATTAGGACTCCAGAGGAGCCCAGCAACTTTGGGTCTGTCTGCCACCCCATCCAGAAAGCTGTCGGTGAAATATCGGCGGTGGCACCCAATCATCCACTCGTGATGAGAGAAGGGCTGAGAGCAGGCAGGAGGCAGCATTCATGTCTGCAGTTTAGGGATGTAGACGGGTGGGAGGAGGATACAACCAACTGTTGACTCAGAGGCTGTCTAATCTATAAGTGAAAAGAAAATAGTCCCAGAACCCTACCCCATTCTTTCCCTAAGCCCCCTTTTCTGGCTGCAAAGCTGCTTTTATCATGTTCTCTGCATATACCCACCCACCCCCGACAGGAAAACACACCTTTGAGCACACTTTTGAAAGGAAAACTGGTAAGTAAAACCAAGCATCAAACCTAAGTGTGGGAAACATTTGTGGCAAGTGTGAGTTTATGTACATCCGAGACCATGAAAGGAAAAATGAGAAATCGGGGATGGGCTCTGCCCTCGCTGCACAGGTTTGGGGGCAGAGCATTTTTGCTGATCTCTGAATCAGCTCATGTCCACGGAGCATGTGCTGTGGGCCCAGCACTGCATCCAGCATTGTGGTGCACTTTCTCACTTCATCCTCAGAACAGACCGGTGAGTTCGATAGAGTTGCTGTCTTTATTTCAGAGACGAGGAAACGAGTCTTAGAGAGGGCCAGTCACTTTCTAAGGCCGCATAACTGGCCAGGGGCAGTCAGGATTAGAACCCAGGTCTGCCTTACCCCTAAGTTCTTCATCTCCCTTAGAAAGTAGACATCTCTTTGTGCAAACTGGGGTTTGCCCATCTCCTTCCAGCTGTCTTCTTTGCCCTCCCCACAACCCAGTGAAATAAAAGCAAGCCAAACATAGATTATTTCTGAAATGAAGATTCCTAGGCGTTTGGGAGGGCCCAAGGCTCTAAGTAAACAGCCACTGTCAAGGGGAAAGATCTGTGTGTTACGTGGCAAAGGCCACTCAGACAGTCACACACCCTGACCTAGTAATTGTAACCCTGGGATTATAGGTTATATTTAACATAAACAAAACCTCCATGAGTATATTTATTATAAAGTTACTTCAGTATCTAAAATGTAGAGGCAACATAAATGTCCAGAAAGAAACAAAAAGAGAGAAATCAAGAAAAGAAAGTTGTTTTCAGAACTCTGAGTGTAAGCATTTGTGTGCAAAGAGAGGAAAATCAGTACTTTTATGGAAAGGTAAAATTGGGTGGGTCATAGCAGTCCTGGATATGAAGCCTAATTAGTAAAAATACCCATCATTTCACCGCACACACTACATTCCCATTGCTCTGCCACAGAAAGACCCTCTGTCATTTTGCAGTATATACAAACATCAAATCACCATGTTGTACACCCGAAACGAACATCATGTTATGTCAACTTTACCTCAATTTTTAAAAATCTTTTTTCAATTTCTTTTTTTCTTTTCTTTGGCCACACCACACAGCATGCAGGATCTTAGTTCCCCGACCAGGGATTGAACCTGCGCCCCCTGCAGTGGAAGTGCAGATTCTTAACCACTGGACCGCTAGGGAAGTCCCTACCTCAATTTTTAAAAAAAGAATCAAGATGCTAAAAAAAGAAAGAACTTCTAAATTACCCTCCAAAATATATCTGACCTATTCTTGAAAATTGGCTTTAAATTAAGCTGTAGTTTCCTGCACTGTGTGTAGGATTCAAAATGGAAATTTCCTCTGGTTAACATAACGCGTTGCTGGGGAAACCACATTCGACCAGTGATTTCCTAAAGAACTAGCATTTATGAGAATCAGTTTTTGTGCCCAGCGCTGTGTGGGGCATATAACATACAGTAATTACTTCATTTTATCATCACAAGAGTCTCTACAACATAGGTATTATTATCTTCATTTAACACATGAGAAGAAGGAGACCGAGGGAGATGAAGTAACCTGCCCAAGGGACCGGGCTAGTGCATGGCAGAGCTTGGATTCCAGCCTGGGACCGTATCTCCAGATCCAGCACTGATGCAGCCAGAACACCCCAGAACTAGCACAATCCCATGTGCCTATTCAGTGTGGTTAGGACCTATACCAGTTGTTAAATAGCCTGAATGTCACCTCTATCCTGATCCAAGCTCTTTCCACTTGACTCCTATGCCAATGCCCCTTGAAATCAATTTGAAAATGGGTCAAAAAATTTGGTTTGGGAAAATTTCCCCCAGGAATGTAATAGCCAATTCCTGGGCCCACTTCCCAAAGAAATGACCAGCAAGGTGTATTCGTTTCCTAAGGCCACCATCATAAAGCACCACAAACTGCATGGCTTAAAATAACAGAGAAACACTGTCTCACAGTTCTGGAGGTTAGGAGCCCAAGATGAAGGTGTTGGTAGGGTTGGTTCCTTCCGAGAGCTGTGAGGGAGAATCTGTTCCAGGCCTCTCTCCTAGCTTCTGGTAGCCTCTGTCATTCCTTGGCTTGTAGGTGGCCATCTTCTCCCTGTGTCTCTTCACATCGTCTTTTCTGTGTGTGTCTGACTCTGTGTCCAAATTTCTCCTCTTTATACGGACACCAGTCGTACTGAATTAGGGTCCACCCTACTGACCTCATTTTGACTTGATCACCCCTATGAAGACCCTCTGTCCATATGGGATCACATTCTGAGGTGTTGAAGATTAGGACTCCAACATACCTTTTTGGGAGGACACGATTCACCTCCGAACAGGGAGCAGCCTCATGAAGTAGGTTCCCCCTCCTCACCCCTGGCCCCAGATGGGTCTCTCCTTCCCTCCCATCCAGCCCATGCTTCCCTCCCGTCCAGCAGGTAAGGGCAAATGGTAGTGAATCGGCTGTCAGAAGAAAACCAATGGCTACATGAACTTGGCCTTCCTCCCCCCATCCAGTTTCCTTTCATCTCATGCCAACAAGTGGCGTTTTGCCTGGGCTGTCACCGTGCCCTGCATGCACCAGGAAAAACAGGAACAAAACAGGTGGCAGAGCCAGGAGAGCCTGACGTGTTTTAGCCTGAGGTCTCAGTGTGGTTGCCTTGGGGAACATCAAACTTATGATTTCCTCTGTCTCTGTGTGTGAGTGCTTGGGGCTGTTTAAGTTTCTGATTCTCTTTCTCCTACTGAAGAGTCCTCTGCGGAGCTAAGAAAGCCTGCCAAGCTCTTTCCATAAAATCACACCCTAACCACCCAAGGTTGGCAATGGAAGAGGAATCTCCACGTGGGAGGAGCGATTGAGGACTTACCGCCCCAATTTTGTCCTCCAAATTTACCTTTCTCTTGTAAGTTGCACTGGCCACTACTGCTGCCACCACGGTAGGCTCAGGGAAGGCAGTTTCCCTTCTAGCGCTCCTTTCCAAGTATGAATGGAAGCTTGTCCTAATTCTCCACAGCTTGGTTGATTCCAGGATGCAGCATTTATTCAAACTTGTCAGAAGACCCAGAGACCAGAAAGTTCATAATATTTCTCTGAAAAGAGCTTCTAGATATGGTGGTCTGGGAGCCCGGGCCCATCTCCACATGTCTACTTTGGACATGTCTCCCCACCGGGCATCTGCTGCTTAATAACTGCATCTTGGAAGCCAAATATATACTCAGAGCCAAGGCCATGGACAAGAACAAGCTCCCTTTCCATCTAGCCTGAGGCCTGCCTTCCCAAGTCCACTGTCTCCTAAGCTGGGACTGGCCAACAGCGGCGGTGCTTACGCCCTGCAGGGAAGATCCTGCCCCAGGGCCTTGGCTTGGGAAGACCACATCCGAACATAACCCAGTCTCTGTGCCAGAACAAATCTCCACATGGCAGGACTGTCTTAGACAAGCCCTTCAATCGCTGCCGCCCCCCATTTCTGATTGTCGTCTGCAGTAGAAGATGCCTTTTACCAAAAGTAAGAGAACAGAAGTCCTTTTGAAGAGGAACCAGTGAAACAATTTCATCCTTCTATTAAGTGGCAAACATTTATATTCACAGGCTGTTAGGTATGGTAGAGATTACTCAATGAAGTGTGGGCCCCTCGTTTTTACTGAGGCCCCGAAAGGGAAAGTGATTTTCCTAATGTTGGCTAGTGGCTGATTCCCAGCCCAGTACTCTTTAGAATAGTGATCTGTGCCGTATAGTAGAGCACAGAGACTCGTATTTTAAACCTTATTTCAAACGGAGACCAGGTTGCTACAATGTGGAAGAAAACTCGTGGATCATCAGTGGATCCAAAATGGCAATCTCGGATCTCCTGGGATGACGGGATCTAAGCACGTGAGTGTAACAGCAGAGGGGACATACTTCAGGGGTTCCCTAATGCTAGTCAGTTCTGACTCCTGGGTGCCGCTTGAATGAATCCCTTTCTCCTGCCTTTCTGCCTCAGCTTGAGTCAACCGAGTCACCATTATTTTATCATCCAAATCCACTCTTGCCCTAAGAATAAAGTCCCAGATCCTCAACATGAACCAGAAGGGTCTGTGTGTCCTGGTTTCATCTTGCTTCTCTAGCTTTATTCCCTTTTACCCTTCCCTTCAGTCTCTGCTCCAGCTGGGCTTGGCTACTCAAACCTCCTCAAATAAGCCATAATCTCTCTTTCTTTCTATCTTCCTTCCTTCCTTCCTTCCTTCCTTCCTTCCTTCCTTCCTTCTCTTCCTTTCTTTCTTTCTTTTCTCTCTTTCTTTCCTTCCTTCCTTCCTTCCTTCCTCCTTTCTCTTTCTTTCTTTCTTTCCTTCTTCCTTCCTTCCTCCATCCTTCCCTCCCTCCCCCCCCCCCCCACATAGAAAGCTTTTTCTCCTTTCCACCTACATCAACTGTTCTCACACAAGCGTGATTCCCCCCGCCCCCCACCAGGGGACATTTGGCGATATCTGGAGACACTGTTTTGCTTGTCACAATTGGCGTCTAGTGCGTAGAACACAAGGATGTTGCTAAACATCCTACAATGCACAGGACACCCCCCCCAGCAAACAATTACCCAGCTTGAAATATTTATGGTGCTGAGGTTGAGAAACACACAACCTCTGGAACCCAGCTTAAACACCGCTTCTTCCAAGAAGCCTCCCATGATACTTGATCTTGGTTTAGGGCCCTCCCCCCCTCAGCAGGCTCCCACTCATCACTTCTCCTTCACAGCTCTTGGCACACGGGGGTATTTGAGATAATGCACCACCTGCCCTCCCCAGCAGTCCGTCAGCTCCAGGACGGGGCAGGGTGTTTGGTTCACCACCTCATCCCAGTGCCCTGTACAGTGCTCTGTGCAGTTAGTTTTTGTTTTGTTGACCCTGGGACACAAAGGAAGGCTGTTTACACAGGTGCCCTGTCTTTTACGAGGGGTGACGTGGTTTCTAAAGTCTTCACATGTAGACCCACAGGTACCCACGGGCAAGAGCACAGTCTTGGGAGCCAGGCAGAAGTGGGAGGATATCGTAATTCTGCCACCTCCTAGTTGAGTGACCTCCAGCAGGTTACTTACTTTCTCCGGAACTGGGTTTCATCGTCAGTAAAAGAAGCATAACGGAGAACCTGTTTCATAGATTTGCTGTGAAGATGAAAAGACATAGTATATGTAAGGTACTGAGGTAAGGTAAGGTATCCTCTGACACAAGGTAAGGGATTAACGACAGAGAGGAAGAAAGGGCAATGGGACAAAATGACCTAGTCTCAGGGTCTCCTGCAGCCCCCAGGCACTGGGTAGCAGGCAGAGAAACGTGGAAGAGACATCAAGAGACTGCTGGTCAACCTCTCCTTCTTGACTTCTTCAACTCTAAAATGTGCCTACAGACATCCCATTTTACTTATCCCATGGGCTTGTTATATGTACCCCAGATAACTCCCCACCCAAACAAGAGAGGTACCTAAAAATCACCTGCAGGTAGGGCTGAGTGCGGCCCAGACTGTCTCTTGCCTCCTCCACCCTGGGCCTTCTTAAGAGCTCTGGCCTGCCACCCCTTGTTTCTTATCTGGATTCCCCCTCTCGGGGCAGACTTTTGGGAAGGCAGCCCATCTGGACCCGAGCTAACTCCAGATTTCTCCATCTCCCTGGGCTCTGCCTCTGGTGCCAATAGGGCCTCCACACCCTGTAACCTGCCGGGCCCCACCTCCCCTGCGGTCTGAACCCAGGTCCACAACCAGGTCTCACAGTTCACACCAGATCTGCAGGGGAATTCCAGACATTTTCACTGAATGAGTCCTGGAAATCGACTGCTATCCTTCTTTTGCCCAAGGTGGGGGGATGGTGTGTTAGCAGGAGGACTTTCCCATTTCCAGGCCTTTTTGCTTCCCCCCCCCACCCCAGTTTTAGACATTCAAAAACTGTTTTTTAAAACAAACAAAGATCCATTTCCTAGACTGCTCAGGTCAGCAAACAGAAGTGTCTGAGGATGGAGGGCTGGACAGGCAGAGGGCTCTCAGATGAGAACAGAGGACACGAGATGGCCTGTGGAAGCTTGGACAGGAAACCCTTCAGTTCTGGGGGCAGCTGTTGGAGCCAAGTCTCACACAGGTAGCAGCCAGTGAGGTTCCCAGGCGGGAACCTCATGACAGAAGCCCTCCCTGTCCGCAGAGCTGTGAAAGCACCGAGGCAAACTCCAGCAGCAATGGGGTAGGGCAAGGGGGCAGGGGGGTCTCCACCCCACAGCTGAGGGAAGAGAGGGCAGGGAGCTGGTGGCATCAGCTTGGCAGGGTGCACCCCTAATGTGCCAGCAGGTCTGCGTGTCTCTGAGACCACAGCCACCCGCGCCCATGCCCACGGGGTTAGCAGTCCGCTGCTTCTGTCGGCTTGTTTGGCTTCCTGCCCTGTAGCGAGTGGAACGTGATGGGTCAATTTCCAGATCTGGGCTGATTCCCTGCCACTTCCTGGTTGTCCCAGCGCCAACTCAGCCTGCAAAAGGATGTTTTTTGTTTGGGGTTTTTTTGGGGTTTTTTTGGTCTAAAATGCCCGATGAAAGATCTGGTCTCTTAATCAGCAGTTCACATCCCTGGGAAGTTATTTAAGGAATCAAAACAGCAGAAGGTAGACCCCTGAAGATTAAAATCAGTGACTTGACTCTATCCCGAGGATGACTCTTCCAATGTGGGAGAAACCTGAGTGCAAAGGAGCAGCGCATCAGCCTCCTCCCACGTCCCACGTCCCACCAACCAGGTCTTGGCAGGAAGCAACAGTTTGACCCGCTAAGTCTGTTTTCATTCACTTTGAAGAAGCAGACAGGTGCCCTTCCGCCACCTCACCCCACCCCCTTTTAAAAAACTCCTCCAGTGTGTTTGACACCCCTCTTTGCCTTTAGTCAACGCCTACTGAATGCTTGAGGGATGGAATGGAGGCCGAGGTAGCTCAGCAGGGCTGGGATTAAGGTGAGGCGAGTGAGGCCCCTAGGGCACAGTATGTAAGGAGGTGCTCACTCAAGGGTACAAGATTCCTCACACTCGCCCTAGCCCTGGCCCTGTGACTGATCGCTGGTGAGAGAAAGCTTCAAGGGGGAGACGGTTTACTCAGAGATAACTGACTCTGGAATAGGAAGGAGCCCCATAGCTGGTCACTAGCCCATCAGAGGCCCCTGCTCCCAGGGACTGCAGAGACAAACGTGTGGAAGAGAACTTGAGGAAATTCAGAGGCAGTTGTCACCACAGGATTGCAGGGGCTGCAAAGAATTATAATTACATGAAGTAACAGTGTGGGTGTTTACTATGTGCCAAGCCCTGTGTCAAATACTGTGCCATCATTTTATATAATCCCTTCAACAGCTCAGTGAGGAACTTGGGCTCTGGAGCTGGACAGTTTTGATTTAAATCTCAGCCTTGCCTCTTTCATGTTGTGTGTCCTTGGGAAGTTACTTAAACCTCTCTGGGCCTCAGCTTCCTCATCTGTAAAATGGGAACAATACTTGGACCTTCGTTATGGTATCCCAAAGATTCTATCAGGTGAGACAAGTAAAGCAACGAAGCAAGCATCCGGCACAAGGGAAGCATTTGACAAATATTGGCCAAGGTTAGTATTGTCATTGCCTCTTGTGGCTTGTCCCTACAGTAGCCACAACAAAAGTGTCACAGACTGATGGCTTAAACAATAGATATGTTCTGTCTTATGGTTCTGGAGGCTAGGAGTCCAAGATCAAGGTGTTGGTAGGGTTGGTTCCTTCCGAGAGCTGTGCTTCTCTCCTAGCTTCAGGTAGCCCCAGGCATTCCTTGGCTTGTAGGTGGCCATCTTTTCCCTGTGTCTCTTCACGTCGTCTTTCCTGTGTGTCTGTCTTGGTGTCCAAACTTCTCATTTGTTCTAGTCTCTTTGGGCTGCTGTAACAAAAGTATTGCACAGTGGGTGGCTCAAACAACAGCCATTTATTTCTCACAGTTCTAGGGGCTGGGAAGTCCAAGATCAAGACACCGCAGACTCAGTGTCTGGTGAGGGCCCACTTCCTGGTTCATAGATGGCTGCTGTCTCTCTGTGTCCTCACATAGCAGAAGGGGTGAGGGAGCTCTCTGGGGTCTCTTTTATAAGAGCACTAATCCCAGTCATAAGGGCCCCACCCTCAATACCTAGTCACCTCCCAAAGACCTCACCTCCAAATACCGTCACTCTGGGAATTAGTTTTCAACATGTGAATGTTCGGGGGGACACAAACATTCAGTCTATTGTACCCTTTTTATAAGGACACTGGTAAGATTGGATTAGAACCCACTCTAATGACCTCTTTTTAACTTGATTACCTTTGTAAAGACCCTATTTCCAAAGAAGGTCACATTCTAAAGCACTGGGGGTTAGGACTCAGTGAGGGGGGCGGGGGGCACAATTCAATCCATATTACAAGGTCCGGTAACTTGCTCAAGGTCACACAGCTTGTTGAAGATGAAACTGGATCCTAGAACCCAGGATTATTTGATGAGAAACTCCATGGCGTAAACCCCACCGTAAAGCCCCAGCACTCGTAAACCTTCTCTGGTCAGAGAGGAAAAATCAAAGGGAGACATTCAGAGCCTGCTGCTGTTGTGTTGATGGCACTTTCCCTTCTTTCTCCCTTCCTCTGTAGCCTGCCTGCTCCAGGCTGAGCTGGTGAACTATGAACGAGTCAAAGAGTACTGCCTAAAAGTCCTGAAGAAAGAAGGGGAGAATTTCAAGGCCCTTTACCGGTCCGGTGTGGCCTTCTACCACCTTGGAGACTATGACAAAGCACTCTACTACCTGAAAGAAGCAAGGACCCGACAGCCAACAGGTAAGGAAGCAATTGCTCTTTCCTTACCACCAGCCCCCTGGGGCAGCTCCCAGGCCGTCTCATTGCCGTGGTCAGAGTTCCTGGCTGGCGGGGCCAGGCAGGGAGGGAAATGGCAAATGAAGGGTCAGGTGTGTGCTAGGTCCTGGAACAAGGAGAACACATAGTCCATGCCTTTGCCTGGGGTCTGGGTTCCAGGGAGCCTGGGCATCTCTTCTTTTCAAATGGAATATGGAATTCTTCATTTTTCCAACTGAGAATCCAGCCCTCTTTACTTATTCAATGAGTACATATTGTATTCTTACTATGTGCCAAGATTTGTGCTGGGTGCCGAGGATGGAGATGAGAAGACGTGGTCCCCACTTGTGAGGAGCTCACATTCTGGTTGATGAGACAGAATACAAATGGATAATCTGGGAGCTAAGCCCAACATCCTCCAGGAAGCATGCTTCAGCTCCTTCGGTCAGAACCCAGTCCTTAGAGCAGGTGTTATCTGTACCATTCGCTTAAATCACATCCACTAGCCCCGCCATTCATTCATGCCACAGATATATATTGAGCAGGTACAATGGGCCAGGAACTCTTCTAGGTGCTGGGTAAATAGCAGGGAACAAAAAAAAGTTGCTACCTTCAAGGACTTTATGTTATAATGGAAGGAGATGGACAATAAACAAACAGACAAATTGATAACGTAATATTTAGCAGTAGTAAGTACTATGAAGGAAATAAAGCAGAGTCAGAGGATCAAGATTAAAGGGGGTGCTATTTCAGACCAGGTGGTCAGGAACACCCTCTCTGAGGAGCTATCATTTATTTATTTTTTTTTAATAAATTTATTTATTTATTTTTGGCTGAGTTGGGTCTTTGTTGCTGCGCAGGGGCTTTCTCTAGTTGCGGTGAGCGGGGGCTACTCTTCGTTGCGGTGCGCGGGCTTCTCATTGCGGTGGCTTCTCTTGCTGTGGAGCACGGGCTCTAGGCGCTTGGGCTTCAGTAGTTGCCGCTCGCAGGCTCTGTAGTTGTGGCGCACGGGCTTAGTTGCTCCACGGCACGTGGGATCTTCCTGGACCAGGGATCAAACCCGTGTCCCCTTCATCGGCAGGCGGACTCTCAACCACTGCGCCACCAGGGAATACTTGAGAAGGTATCATTTAAACCATGACTTTGACTTGCTGTTGCCATGGTTGTTCATATGGCTGATTTTATCTTTTAACGCAATTCTCCTTCCAAGGAGTCTTGTTAGGACGAATTTGCAAATACCCAACATGCTTTTTTCTTTATTTTTTTAAAGAACACTAATATCTTTATTTTTATGTGTTGTTGATTTGTTTTCTGTATATAAATCGTGTTCCCCCAGCTCTACTATAAGCCACTTGAGGACCAAGAATGGGACTCATTCAACAGAATTCTCTTGAGCACCTGCTATCTGCCAGCACTGTTCTGGGTGCCCTGCCAGGCATTCTGGAATATTATACAGCATTCATTTGTACTTGTGGAAGTAAACATCTCAGGCAGCCTAATTCATATGTCGGTGTGTGCAGGGCTAAACAGTTGTTCTAGGTCCTTCCGCACTCACTAATTTAAGGGCTGGAACTGGGGGGAAATTCCCCAGTTTGTGGTGAGGTGGTTGCCTAACCTTTCTGGTAAGAACGAGATAAGACAATGAAGCAAATTTCTTCTAAACTCTCCAACTGAAAAACATTACAGGGGCTTCCCTGGTGGCGCAGTGGTTAAGAATCCGCCTGCCAATGCAGGGGACACGGGTTCAAGCCCTGGTCCAGGAAGATCCCACATGCCGTGGAGCAACTAAGCCCGTGCGCCACAACTACTGAGCCTGCGCTCTAGAGCCCGCGAGCCACAACTACTGAGCCCACGTGCCACAACTACTGAAGCTCGCGCGCCTACAGCCCACGCTCCCAACAAGAGGAGCCACCGCAATGAGAAGCCCGCGCACCGCAACGAAGAGTAGCCCCCACTCGCCACAATTAAGGAAAGCCTGCGTGTAGCAACAAAGACCCAACACAGCCAAAAATAAATAAAATTATTTTAAAAAAAAACATTACAATCAACTAATATTTATCGATCATTTGGATTAAGCCCTTTTAGACATATCTACTTTGGTCCTCACAGCAATTTTATAAGGAAGATATGATCCCTGGGAGAGGCAGCCTTTGGATTCAGATGCGGCAACTATGTGTGTCTCCTTGGGCATCTGACTTAATCTCTCCGGGGCCCAGTTTTAACTTTGGTTACAGTGAGGATGATGAAACATATCTTACAGGATTATAATGAGGGTTCAGTGAGACGATGAAGGTTAAAATCATGGCATAAAGTAGGCACTCAAAAACGGAGGTTGTTTCTTGCAGACGAGACAGGAGGCTCAGAGAAACTTCTAATTGCCTGAGGTTAAACTCCAACTAACTGTGCTGACTCAGGACCACTGGGGTTTGCTGCTCCATAGAAATAAGGGGAGAAATTCCCCTGCCTCTCCTCTCCTTGCCATCTGTGCTCTGGGTCACAGGGACCTGTCCACGTGGAGACGCGGAGCAGTGAAAGAGAGGAAGCACATCCTGGTTGCCCTCTCAGCCACGCTGGACCTTGGCTGAGTGCGTCTGGCTTGTCCATGGTCTGCAGATACAGCTTTGGTCTGATTCTCCACAGACCCAAGAGTTCCCCTCACCAGCTGTTCCCTAAGGTGTGTTTCTCTCCTCACAGACACCAACGTGATTCGATATATCCAGCTGACGGAGATGAAGCTCAGCAGATGCTCCCAGAGAGAGAAGGAAGCCATGTAACTAGAACACCTTTCTAGAGCCGAGCCTAACCTGGGACATCCAGGCACCCACTGGTGGAGAGCCCTTCCCAGGGTTCTGTTCCTTTCTCCCCACTTCCTCCTCCTATTGCCCCTCAACTCTTTGTCTACTCCCAGTGTGAAAAGAAGGAGACGGGCAGATTTGGAATCTGGTGGGTTGCCCTGACAAGGGACATCCTCTTTCCAGTAGGGCAGCCGCTGAGAGGGACCTAACTTCAGCGGGAACTGCTGGAGAGGACTGTCACAGGTTGGGAATGCCATTGCAGCTTTGACTTGGGCCAGTGCTTCCGGCAGAGGCAGAGCCTGGCAGATGCACCATCCCAAAGGCGTCAGGCACGGAGCCCACGGGCTGGACCCCTCCACAGCTGCCTGACAGACTGCAGCATCTCAAGGCAACTGTGACAAATCCAGGGATGAGACAGACACCAGAAGCGTTGGTTAAGCCAACAGAGTCTGAGAGTCTGTGCACTGGATTTCTGCACACAAACCCGCTCCCCACCCCCAAAACCTCAGGCCCTGCCTCCCTCCCTCACTCGTTGTCCTGGTTTGTGCTTTCTCCTCTCCCACTTGGGGATCTGAGACTCTGCCAGGATTCACATGCCATCGAAGCCCACTCTCAGTGCCCTCTGGTGAACACACATACCATTCTCCCAGACTCCCAGCCAGCAGGCAGCTGTGACAGCAGAAGGGCAGGGTAGAGTGGGCCAGGGGCTGACCACATAGGGACGGGGAGAGGGAGAGATGATATCTAGGGGAAAGAGCATGGTATAGACTGGGAGACTGAGCTGCGGAGGAATTAAGTGTAGATAAAAATAAGTTAACGGGCAGCAGTTCCTGTCATTTCTGTTGAAAGCGGCCCACTCCCTCACTTGTACTCCCTCCCGCAACCCTCAATCAGAGCTGCTTGCAGCCAGGTAGGATGGGGCTTCCCCCAAAGCAATGGGCCATTTGCGCAGTGGTGTACAATGCTGGCTGCGCCTTTGTGCTTTTAGAGTAGGCTGGCATTGTGGAGACTGCCCAGGGATTTGGCTATGTGGGAACCTGTAGCCTCTTTTTTGATGAAATTACCTGGACTCAATATCTAGCACATAGAATGTGTTCAACAAGTATTTGTTGAATGACTAAATGATGACTGCAGACTGGCTCTCCTGCCTTAAACTAATTTTATCCCAGCCTAGTCTCCTGATACCTATGCCCTTTTTGCGATGCCATGTTGCTTCAGTCAAATAAGAGACGCTTACTGAGGGCTTCTTGTTTGCCTGTCATTGTGCTGTTTGCCCTGGGACATAGGATGTAGTCCCAGTCTTCAAGGAGTTGGAGGAGTTGAGAAATAGTCATAGGAGATTATTACCAATGATACCTTTAATTTATATGATGCTTTAAAATTTTCAAAGCACTTTCATGTATTTTTTGTGTGATCCGTGAGACAATATTGTACAAATTAAAATATATACAGATGCAATAATATTAATAGTGAGCATTTATTAAATGCACTGTCCTCAGATCTTTACATGTATAATCTCATTTCTTTCATGCAATTACCCTACTATTCCCATCTGATGGATAAGAAAACTGAAAAAGAGAAAACTAGCCCAATGTTGCATGGCCTTAAGTGGCATAGCTAGGATTTGAACCGAGTCTGTCTGACTCCAGAGCTTCAGCTGCTAACTACTCCGTAGTTAGTTGCTGCCCTAAAACGTATAATATTGGGTAGTTACAACCATTCAAAAGCAGGACAGTATGTGTGACAAACCTTGACTACGTCAATGATGGTACGTGGGCTGCCTTTCATATTTAGCCCAAGGTGAAAAATTGTCCCTAACACTTGACTCCCTAGTGGCGGAAAAGGCAGCTGAGACCCAGCAGTTATTTCTGTGTATTGTTTATTCTCCTTGCTGACGGGCCAGCACGTATCCAAACAATCCACCTAGCATTCCTCACCCCATCCCCAGCTTTGGGGAAGAGTCACAGTTACAGGTAGAGACTGAAAGGAAACACACAGTTAATTCTGGCTTATTTGTTTAATCAGAGGCTCCAACACTGCAGGATCCAATCACTTCTGAGGGGCCCAGAAGGCGGCAGCACAGTTTATATTCACATAGCTCCTCAAAGGCTTCCAACGGGGGCTGCAAGAAGGTGCTAGAAATATCCAGGGGCCCCCAGTTGGTTGCCTATAGCTCACCCTCTGGAGAAGGGAAAAAGGGAAAAACGCTGATACTGCTGCCACATCCTCCCCCACCCCTACCATGTCCTCCTCTCTGCCCTCTTCCCCCAAAATGATTTCACATGACCCCAACTCAAATCCACCCCGCAGCACACATAGTACAGGCAAACGTGCAAAACTCCCCTCTTCCTTAGGCTCCAGCCCAGAAAGTTTGTGAGTTGGCAGACTGCTTGTTAGGATCTGAAGGATGAAGATGAGGTCAGAGGTGGTGTGCAGAACCAGTTCAATCCGGGAGGGTCTTCCTTTGGTCTTCGTGCCATGAAGAAGGACTCAGAGTAACTATTCGCAACGTGGAACAGGAGAGGGGTCTTGCCTCACCGAGTGAGTTGGGGCAGAGCTGAACAGATGGGGATGATAAGATTGCTGCCATCCTTCCAAAGAAAACGGTCGAAAACCAGAACTAGGTGAGGACAACCTCATGGGACCTCATAGAACAAGCGACCAGGTCTTCTGCTTGTCTGGTAACGTAGGTACGCGTGCTGGGAACTCCATTCACTGTGACCCAAAGTTAAATGATCCCAAAGAGAAAAGCTGCCTGGGACTTGTTTGAGATGGTGGGACTGAACTTCCTGTGCGTTTGTCCAGAGACTTCAGAGAGCTGGTAGGCAACATCAGCTCTGTTCCCCTTAACAAACCATCAGCTTCCTTCTCCTCGTCCCTCCCCCAAACAGGGACTGTTATTTAATTATACGTTTTGTTTGCAGATAACACTGCTGAGCTATACTTGGAGCGCTCATCCTGGATCTGACCTGCTTTGCCATCTCCCTCTTGGACTTTTGTGATAGACTCTTTGGGGAAAAAATATTATACTTTTATTGTAATTATTATGAAAGCCTCACATGTGTATTGTAGAAATATTAGGGGGAAAAAAAGATAAATTCCGCCGCATAATCCTACTACCGGAGACAGATATTGTCATCCTTATGGATGTATCTTTTGGTTGTTTTTGGTATAAATGTACACATGCACATGCATTTCTTTAAACAAAGATTGGATCATACTGTACATACTCTTTAATAACTCACTTTTCAAAATGTGTATTTATATTGTAGAATACGTAATGCATACACAGGTACAAAATTCAAGAATTACAAAAAGATTTGGAGTCAGAAGTAACTCTCTTTCCTGCCCTGTCTGCCAGCCTCTAGTTTCTCTCCAGCTACTTGTATACCCTTTCAGAGACAGTTACGCATTTTCAAATGTATGTATCTATTTTGTCACAAATGGTAGCACATGGGACACGCTTTTTGCACCTTCTGCTACTTCACCCACTATAACACGAACGTAACATTTTTTGCTGGTCTCCCAAACTGTTTCGACAGCATCCTCATTATGTGGGTGGACCCTCATTTGGTAACCAATCTTCCAATAGTGATTATCTCATGCGTTCCCAGTCTTTATTGTAAATAATATTGCAACAGACATTCTTGTAGCTAAATTTTGCACATATCTAGGACTACTTCCTGAGGATAAAATCTGAGAAGGATGTCGTTTGGCTATCTTTAAGAATTTTGATATATTTTACCAACTGCCCTCCAGAGAGTTTGTACCAAAGCACTCTTCTATTTGCAGGCTTGAGAGTGCCCTGTTCCCTGCACCCTCACTACAGGTGGGTATTATCACTTACCAAATCTTTACCAATTTGAGAGGAAAATAATAGTATATCAATGTTATATGAACTCACAATTCTTTATTAGTGAAGAGCATCTTCATATGCTTATTGACCATTTGTACCTCCTTCTTTGTGATTTTTCTATTTATTTGATATTGGTATGTTTATTATCAATATGTAATTTTATTAAGAGTATTATTTTGGGCAAGAAACACTGCCAAGTATGCTTTCCAAGTGCTTTGTTTTCAAATTTTGTTTATGGTGCTTTTTGACATACATAAATTCTTAATTCTGCAATTAATTTGTTCCTCTGTTGCCAGCTTCTTCTGCCTACGGTTCACCTTTTCATTTCTAGCAGAGTGGCCCTTCTAAAACACAATCTGATTATGTCACTCCACAGCTTAGAAATCTTTAGTGGCTGCTCATCACTTTTAGAATAAAGGCCAAACTCAGCATAACACACAAGGTCTTTCATGTGATTTCTCCCACTGACACCTCCTGGTCCTCTTCCCAAGGTTCCCTACATTCTACTGCTGCCTAGCTTCTTGTGATTCCCCAAACCCATTGTTCTGGGGTCTCTGGGCCTTTCCATGCTGTTCCCTCTGCCCATTTGGCTATGCCTCACCCCTCCAATCCACTCTTTGCCATGCTGACTCCTATAGGACTTGTTCAAGTCATCACTGCTTGAAAGCCTTCCTTGATCCCTTAGTCTGCATTCCAAACAACATGAGTCTACCTCTGCCTAGCATCTGCTACAAATAGGAATCAGAACTTCTTATTTCTATTCGTCTGGTCCACTATCCGGATGTTCCTCAGGGCAGACACTGTGGTTTATTCATCTTTGCAGCTAGAATGCCTAGTACAACGCCTGGCACATACTAAGCGGCCAATAAACGTTGAGCATTGAACCTGGAATCAGTGATGGATCCAGTGGCAAATGTTACTTGAAGTAAGTGCAGGGCTCACTGGATCTTGGCTTCTAAGGACTGAAGAAATCCTAGGAGACTTGGGTTAGAAGAGAAGCTATGGGGCTTCCCTGGTGGCGCAGCGGTTGAGAGTCTGCCTGCTAATGCAGGGGACGCGGGTTCGAGTCCTGGTCTGGGAAGATCCCACATGCCGCGGAGCAACTGGGCCCGTGAGCCACAACTACTGAGACTGCGCGTCTGGAGCCTGTGCTCCGCAACAAGAGAGGCCGCGATAGTGAGAGGCCTGCGCACCGCGATGAAGAGTGGCCCCTGCTTGCCACAACTAGAGAAAGCCCTCGCACAGAAACGAAGACACAACACAGCAAAAATAAATAAATAAATTACTAAACTCCTACCCCCAACGTCTAAAAAAAAAAAATCACTTCTGTCATATAGTCACAAGCCCAACCAGATTCAAAGAGAGGGGATATAGACCCCATCTCTCAGTTAGAGGTGTGTCAAAGAATCAGTGACCACGTTCTAAAAAAAAACCACCTAAAAAAACAAAAGAAGAGAAGCTATGTGCTCCAGTGCTGTGCTTTTTCCAAAACATCAGAATCACTTGAAGCAGCTTTTAAAAAATACATAACCTCAGGCTGTGCCTTAGATCCACTGAATCATGGGGATGATGCTCAAGCTACTATAGTTTTTTAACGTCCTGAAAAGTTTCCGCTGACTAGCCAGGTTAAGGAGCCACTGCTGAGGTAGACCAGCAGACAATCAGAACACCCAGCTCCACTATTTCAAATCCTGTGATCTTTCGGTGTGGATAGATGGAGCTTTGTTTGAATACCAGCTTTGATGTCTACTAGCTGTGTGACCTTGGGGCAGTTGCTTGACTTTTCTGATCCTCATTTTCCTCACCTATACATGGCATAATGTCATATTTCTTAAAAGGCTGTTGGGAGGATTAAGAAGTACCTGTCTCCTAGCTCAGTACTTGGCACAGGGTAAGCATGGAATAAACATTAATTT
The DNA here is from genome assembly GCF_963924675.1 of Phocoena phocoena. Classification (NCBI taxonomy): domain Eukaryota; kingdom Metazoa; phylum Chordata; class Mammalia; order Artiodactyla; family Phocoenidae; genus Phocoena; species Phocoena phocoena. The sequence continues at coordinate 31,114,162 of NC_089220.1, read as the reverse complement.
CTTCCTCCCACCCTGCTCAGCCTCAGTTTCCTCATTTATAGTGTGGCTACTAATACCTGTATGTGTATCTTCTGTATTTCCCTACACTGCACTCTAGAAGAAAGTGAATTTCCAGCAGGCCCCTGGGTTACTCTCTGATCAAATAGAACAAGTATAGATACTCGGGGGTTAGGGGAGCAGAGGAAGCCCCATACTCCATCGCATGCCTTCTGCAAGCATATATCAGACTCCACAGCAATCGGTTGGAATAATTCTGATGGTTTGCAGAACCAGGTGTTTCCTAGTCACACCCAAAGATCAACACAGTTTTCTTGCTGCAGTTGCTCCCACAGGCTAGCGGCTTCTGCGCTGCAAGGAGTAGGCAATTGTCAGGGAAGAGGATAGCCATCGCCCACTCTCCTTCCAATGCCATGATATCCACATCCTGTGCCTCAGAGCAGGAAAGACAAAACTGGCTGCAAGGCCAAAACAGCTGATCTGCAGCTGCTTAGATTAAGGTGCCCCTGCTTCCCACTCCCAATGCCTGCACTTTCTCTTCCCACCAGCCCAGAGCGGGTAACACAGGCAGGGAAAATGCATTCAGTCCATCAGGCATGACAGAGTTCAAATTACCAAGTCAGCATGAAAAGTCCCCCTCTAAATGGACTGAAATTGGATTCTGTAAAAAAAACCACACTCAGTGAGGCCCTTGGCTATTCATATTTGCTAAGACATGGAGAAGGGGGAGAAGGCAGAGGCCCCTGCAAAATGTTGGGAATCTCAGCTGTTCTGTTGAATTGCTTGTCTGGAAGTAAGCCAACAATTGAAAGCCAGATTTGCCCTGTCTTCAGCATCTCACAGAATATTAGGGCTGGAAAGGATCTTAAAGCTCGATAGTTCAACCTCTCAACTTACAGATGAGGGATCAAGTCCAGAGAAGATAAGTGACTTCTTCAAGGTCACACAGCTAGTAAGTAACAAAGCCAGAACTAGAACTCACATTAGTTTTCACATCAGTTTTCTAACAACAAAATTAAATTCTACCCAGTGAACCAAAATACACTTACAAAGCATCTTTCTTTTTTTAATGTAATGCTGTGACATTACTCTCTTCCAAAGAAAGAAGGAACATAATACTCATGCAATCATTCCCTCACTCAATGTTTATCATTCCTATCCCTTCACTCTAGGTGGTTAACGAGGTATTGTCTCTGCTTGAGAAACTCACAGTCTACAGGGAAGAAGGAAAAGTAAACAGGCAACTTCAAATCTGTGTAATAAATGTTACAGAAAACACCAAGGGCACACAAAGAAGGGGCATCTATAGCAATCCTGAAGGATCAAGGAAGATTTCCCTGAGGGAGTGCCAATGAGAGGAGCAGAAGTGGTGAGAGAGGGGTCAGCTTCAGACCAGGGTCAATGGCAAAGCTCTGTTACTCCCTTTCCTGGATACCATATGAAAGGATTTGAGGCCGTCAGCATGAGCTTGTCTTTTCTTACCCTTTCCCTGTTTCCTCATGCCTGGGCTCAGGCAATGGCAATGTCACTTTACTACCCTTATAGGCCCAAGGGCTGAGAAGTCACAGAAAACTCTGCAGACTCTATCTGATTAAATCCCCTCTGTGCAGAGTAGGGACAAGTACACCTGTTATCTCTGAGTGCGATCAGAAGCTCTTCAACACTTGTGATTTCCATAATAGGTGAAAATCCTACACTAGGTTTCACAAATGTAGCTCCAGAGCCATCACGGCATGCATACGTTTGATATATTCCACTGTTTTATGTTCCTCTTTTCCTCTAATCTCAGCCTCTTTACTCTAGAACAGCACTGTCCATAAGAAATATAATGTGAGCCACCTGTATAATTTTAAATTTTCTAGTAGCCAACCTTAAAAAAGTAAAAATAAACAGAGAAAATTACTTTTAGTAATATTTTCTAAACAAAAATAAAATTAAGAAAACAATCAAAAAATTAAATCATCAGGAATAAATGTAGCAAAAGCGCAAAACTTATACTCTGAAGACTACAAAACATTGTTGAATAAAATTAAAGAAGACCTGAATAAATGGAAAGACTTTCCATATTCATGAATTGAAAGTCTTAAGGTTGTTAAGACAGTAATATTTTCCGGGACTTACCTGATGGTCCAGTGGTTAAGACTCAACACTTCTACTGCAGGGGGCAGGGGTTCAAACACTGGTTGGGGAAGATCATGCATGCCTCGTGGTGTGGCCAAAAAAAAAAACAAAAAAACCCCAGAAAGGTAGTAATACTTTCCAAGTTGATCTATGGATTCAACACAATCTCTATTAATATCCCAACTGATTTCTTTGCAGAAATTGACAAACTGATCCTAGACTTCATATGGAAATTCAAGAGACCCAGAATATCCAAAATAATCTTTAAAAGGAAGAGCAAATTTGGATGACCCACACTTCTTGATTTCAAAATTTACTACAAAGCTACAGTAATTAAGACAGTGTGATACTGGCATATAGATCAATGGAATAGAAATAATAGTCCAGAAATAAACCCTCTCGCTTGTGGTAAATTCATGTTCGACAAGGGTGCTAAGACAATTCAATGGGGGAAGAAGAGTCTTTTCAACAAACAGTGCTGGGACACCTGGATAACCACATGCCAAAGAATGAAGTTGGACTGCTACTTCACATCATATACAAAATATTTCCTCAAAATGGATTGAAAATCTAAATCTAAGAGCTAAAACTATAGAACTCTTAAGAAAAGAACTTCGGTGAAAATCTTTATGATCTTGGATTAGGTGATGATTTCCTGGGTATGACACCAAAAGCACCAGCAACAAAAGTAAAAATAGATGAACTGGACTTTTTATCTATTAAAATTAAAAACTTCTGTGCTTCAGAGGACACCATCAGGAAAGCAAAATGACAATCCATAGAATGGGAGAAATTTTTGCAATCATCTATCTGAAAAGATAATTGTATCTAGAATATATAAAGAACTATTAAACCCTATAATAAAAAGACAATGGGCGAAAGCATCTGAATAGACATTTCTCCAAAGAAGGTATACAAATGGCCACTAAACACGTTAACAAATGCTCAACACATCATTAGCTACTAGAGAAATGCAAATCAAAAGTATAGTGAGACACCCCTTCCTACCCACTAGGATGACTATCATCAAAAGACAGATAACAAGTGTCCCGATGCAGGGAATTGGAATCCTTATACACTGCTTGTAGTAATATAATGTGGTACAGCTGCCGTGGAAAACATTTTGGCAGTTCCTCAAATGGTTAAACATAAAGTTACTGTATAACCCAGCAATTCCGCTCCTAGGTATATACCTAAGAGAACTGAATACGTATGCCCACACAAAAACTTACACACTAATATTCGTAGCAGTATTATTCATAAAAGCTAAAAAGTAGGGAAAATCCAGATGTTCATCAACTGATGAATGGATAAATAATATGTGACATATCTGTACAATGGAATGAAAGTAAGTAGTGATACATTGTACAACGTGGGTGAACCTTGAAAACATTAAGTGAAAGCAGCTAGTCACTAAATACCACATGCGTATGATTCAATTTTTATGAAATTTCCAGAATAGGCAAATACTAGAGGCAGAGAGGAGATTAGTGGCTGCCCAGAGCTGGAGGTTTGGGCGTGGTGGTGGGAGGATTGGGGGGTGATGCCTCCGTGGTGCAGGGTTTCTTGGTGAAATGTGATGAAAATGCTCTAAGATTGATCATGGTGATGGATGCACAGCTCTGTAAGTATACTGAAAGCCATTGTCAAGTACATTTTTGTTTTTTGCTGCATTGCCCGTTCCCCCACCTGGGAATCAACCCGGACCCTCAGCAGTGAAAGCGCCAAGTCTGAACCACTGGACCCCCAGGGAATTCCCTCAAGTACATTTTAAATGCGTGAAATTTATCCCAATAAAACTGTTTAAGTAATGTCTTTTATTTAGCCTAAGATATCTAAAATATTACCATTACAGCATATAATCAATATAGAAATGATTAATGGTGTATTTACATTCTTTGTTTATAATCCAGTGTGTAATTTACACTGACAGCACTTCTCCATTTGAACTAGTCACATGTTAATTGCTCAATAGTCCTGCGTGGCTAGTGGTTACTGTATTGGACAGCAAAGTTCTAGAGCTTCAAGGACGGTCCTATGAGTCCTAAACAGTCATCAGGGGCCTTCCTGGTTATTTTAATCTTGCTCTTTCATGGAGTTTCCATGTCCCCCAACTCTAGACCCTTCCGTAGCTGCTGCCACTGAACCAAGGCAGAGGGGCAAGGATTGCAACATTGTAGGAGAGAGGGCAGCAGGGGAGAAGAGAGCTCAGTCTTCTGCTCCCTGGGCCTCTACTCCTGACCCCACTCTGGCTCACACACCTTTTGTAATGTGAGCCAATCAGAGTTCAACTTCAGACTTTAACACTTATTGTTGTGTGTCTCCTTTCTGAAACTAAGGATAATAACAGTACCATTCTCAAAGATTTACTGTGAAGATTAAATGCAATAATGGGGGTAAACTGCTTTGGATGGCGTCTGGTACAAAGTAAGCATTCTTTAGCATTAGCTAATTATTTAATGAGAATAATAATAGTAATAAGATGAGAAGGAGGAAGAAGAAGGAGCAGAGGAATATTTTTTAACAGAATATATAATTATATGCATTATATATGCATATTATATATAAATATATAATATAATGTAGTATGTTCCTTACCCATTCATCCTTATCCACATCTTTGTCATCCGTTCATCCGTTGATGGACACTTAGGTTCTTTGCATATCTTGGCTATTGTAAATAATGCTGCAATGAACAACCAGAGTGATATTATCATTCCTAATGTCTATAGCAGGTTTTAGCAGAGTGCCTGGCATGTAATAGATACTCAGGAAACCATAGCTCTCCACCCTGGAAGCTTATGACATCCCCAACAGTTGGTCCTCTAGTCTCTGCGTGAATGCTTCCAGGGAGTTTCATATCAAATAGAGCCCATTCCATTTTTAGGTACTTCTACTTGTTGAAATCCACCATCTTATATTGGACTGGAACTCATAAAATGCACAGATTTCACGTCTTACCAAGTATGCAAACTGATAAGTCCTAATAATGAATACTCCCCTGCAACCAACACAACAATCATGATATAGAACATTGCTGTCACCCTAGAAAGTTCTCTCATGCCCCTTTCCAGTTAATCTCCTCCCGGAAACCCTAGAAGTAACCACTATTCCAATTTCTAGCCCCATAGATTGGTCTTGCAGAAATAAAAATTGTTTTTAAAATTCATGTAAATGGAATAATATAGTATCGTCACATTGTATTTTTATCTCAATGCACAATTTTACCCCTATTACATTTAATCATACTGATTTCAGTCTTCCCTTACAGCTTGTTGTGAGCATTTTCATCTTGTTCCCATCACCCATATCTGCTAATTTCTCCCACTTGGTGCCATCTACAGATTTGATAATAATTCTTTCTTGTCCTTAACCCAACAGGGAAAAAGAACAAAGATGGAATCCAGCAGTACACGACTAGAAATCTCCACTAATTTGAAAACTTAGGAGATGAGAAGCATTGTGGAAGTGCCGCCAAAAAGGGGGCATGGGGAGAGGCTCCATGTTGATGGAGAAGACTGAGTTCTGCCTGGATTCATGGAAAGAGGGCAGTGGTGACATGGCACCCTGCTGGGGAGAGCGCAGGGCTGCAGAGGAAGGGCTGAGACTCACATGCAGAGAAATGAGTGCTGAACTGGAGGGAGGAAAACAGCTTGGGGTGGGGGGTATGGAGAACCGAGGACCCATCACTCACCCATAGTTAGAGGGCCACGAAAGTTTCCAAGATCATCTCGGAAGTCCTGAGCTAAGGTTATTGTTTGGTCTGGTTTTACGTTTGGTTTTATTTGTATTGATAAGTCCCAAATGGAGTCTGGCAGCTTATAAGAAAAATTATTTTCCTGGATTTAGAATCTACTGAAATTGTTAAAACCATGGAGCGCTCTTAGTCTTTCCCCAACTTCAAATCAGTGAGGCTTTGGGTACCTGCTGAGTGCAGGCTGGAAGGTGGTGCTGCGGGAAAGGATGTTTGGGACTTGTTGGCTCTTTTCATCTTTCAGTCAGGGAATAATTCTGGTAAAGTAAAGCCCACCTTATCAAGATGTTCTTTAAACTTTTACTTTTTGATTACTTTTGATTCAGCATCATAGGGGCTTCTGTTTCTTTGACACACATGTGAACTCAGAAATGTAGATAAGTGCATGACCTATAACATAGGAAACCTGAACCTCCATCTGCCATCATTGGCTTTGGTACCTTGAACGTGTGGCAGGCCTCATTTACCTTATCCTCAACTATAAATGGGTGAAGGTGAGTCAGAATCCTGTCTGGGTATCAGGAGCACCCAGCCAGCATTTAGAAAATACAGATGTGGAGTCCTGGAAACTGCATTTTTTTAGAAGCTAAAATTCTGATACTGGTTCACAGAGTCATATTTGGGAATCGCTGAACTATTGAGGTCTCTGGCAGTTCTAATAGTCTATAAATATGTGGTAGGAGATCCTAGCTGACACCAAACAGAACTGGTCCTTTCTGGTCCATGTATTTATTTCGTTTATTTGCACGCATCAATATACATATTGGTCAAAGTTGAGAAAACGCTTTTTTTTTCCGAGAGAGAGATTTAGAGAAGATAGAGAGATAGACATAAAGACAGCAGGGATGGAGTGTCTGACCATCAGGTGTGGTTATAAGTTCATGGTAGACTGATATTTGATGGAAACTTCTATGATGAGGAAATGAGGAGATTAAAAAGGTATGCCAGGGGAGTTCCCTACTGGCCTAGAGGTTAGGATTCCAGGCTTTCACTGCTGTGGGCCAGGCGCAGTCTGGTCGGGGGAACATAATTCAGCATAAGCAAGGTACTGACACCTCATCCCCAGTGGACTGAACTGTGAAACCTCTGAGCATGAGGTTACTTAGGCCTCTTAGGTACCATCAGAACCGTCATTGAACTTGTAGAGGAATTAAATTATTTCACTTCCTCCATTCTCCTTCTGCTCCTTGTAACCACAGCTACCTTTTAAGCCACTAAGTCCCACTTTCCTAGCCTGGGTCTAATCTTACGCCTGCCCAGGTTTGCACCAGTTTCTAGTTAAAAGAACCCAAGGTCTTGGCTGAAGCGTGTTCTGAGATCCAGAAAAAGGAACGGGAAAACAGAAGAGGAAAGGAAGCTGAGAGAAGCTAAAACTCTCTTTGTCAATCATGTTGCCCACTTTGCAGTTGAGAAACTGAGGCACAGAGCACTCATGCACAGCAAGAGCATTGCTAGCCTGGTCTTCAGTCTTTCTGGGATTCACTGCACAGAGATCTCAAAGTCTCTCTTTAGGACTGCTGGAGGTTGCTTAAATTGATTTCCTACATCCCCTGGCAGGTGGCAACAGGGGAATTTTGGATAAGACTATTAATAGAAGGTATGCATTAGGGAATGTCTAGTGAATCCACTAATAGAAGAATTATGTCTGGTGACTTAAAAAAAAAAAACTCATACTGAATATTGCTGATGTTAAACTCTGAATATATGCCAAGGCCGAGAATGTTTGATATGGCAAAGGCGTATTGGTGACGTGGATCCCTCTTGCTACTGGTCTACATGCAAAGACTTTATTCAAAGATGAGCTCACTAAAGTATAAAGTTAATTTCAATATAGAATGTAATCCAGTTCTTAGCGTACCTGATGGCATTATATCCTGGCTTAGAGTTTAAAAATCGTAGCAGTTCACACATCCCCTATGGAGAACCTGGGACCTAGATGGGTGAATAGCAGTGCTTCTCAAACTTTGATGTGCTCAAGAATCACCTTGGAGATCTAGTTAAAATGCAGATAAACTACTGAATGGGAGAAAATATCTGCACATGATATGACTGATAAGGGGTTAATATCCAAAATTTATAAACCGCTCATACAACTCAATATTGGAAAAAGAAAACAACAAAGAACACAATTTTTAAAATGGGCAGAAGACCTGAATAGACATTTTTCCAAAGAAGACATCCAGGTAGCCAACAGGCATATGAAAAGATGCTCAGCATCGCTAATCATCAGAGAAATGCAAAGCAAAACCACAATGAGATGTCAACTCACACCTGTCAAAATGGCTATTATCAAGAAGTCTACAAATAACAAATGTTGGTGAGGATGTAGAGAAAAGAGAACTCTAGTACACTGTTGGTGGGATTGTAAATTGGTGCAGCTGCTGTGGAAAACAGTATGGAGGTTCCTCAAAAAATTAAAAATAGAAGTACCGTATGATCCAGCAATCCTACTCCTGGGTATACATCCGAAGAAATCGAAAACACTAATTGGAAAAGATACATGCATATGTTCATAGCAGCATTATTTACAATAACCAAGATATAGAGGCAACCTAAGTGTCCACCGACAGATGAATGGATTAAAGAAGGTGTGGTATATATACACAACGGAATATTACTCAGCCACAAAAAGAATGAAATTCTGCCATTTGCAATGACATGGATGGGCCTAAAGAGTATTATGCTTAGTGAAATAATTCAGACAAATACTCTACATTATCACTTATATGTGGAATCTAAAATATAAAACGAATGTATATAACAAAACAGAAACAGACTCACAGATATAAAAAGACAAAATAATGATTACCAGTGGGGAAAAGGTCAGGGGAGGGGCAAGAGAGGGGTATGGGATTAAGAGACACAAACTGCTGTGTATAAAATAAATAAGCACCAAGGATACACTGTACAGGACAGGGAAATATAGCCATTATTTTGTAATAACTTTAAATGAAGTATTATCTATAAAAATATTGAATCACTATGTGGTACAGCTGAAATTAATGTAAAATGGTAAAAGTCAGCTATACCTCAATAAAAAAAAATGCAGATTACGATTCAGTAGGTCTGGAGGGAGGCCCAAGATTGTGCCTTTCTAACAAGACCCGGGAGATGCTCCGCAGCTGGTGTATGGGCCATGCTCTGAGTAGAGAGAGAAGAGAGTAGTAGCCTGACTCCTGAGCAGAGACAGCCAGCCTGCAGAGTCAGCTATTCCTAACCCTGCATCCAGGTACTCCTCTGACCATATCTTTATCTAGCTACATGTTGTTTATAAATAAACTACTGTATGCTTAAGTCTCACTGAGACTTTTGGGTATTCCGGCACTGCAAACATCTTGGGAATCAGGATCTGAACCCCACAAGCCACCTCTACTTCCAACCCCTTTTGCTAACCTCTAAGTTCTTCTTTGCGCAGTCACCCTAATCCATACCCTATAATCCATACTCCCCAATTTACCTTATTTCCCTATTCTCCTCCCTCTGAAATAATTTGCTTCTATAATAGGAAACGTCAGTTGACTTCTGTGTGCCAGAACTGTGTTTTACGGTCCTATCAGGTTTGTAAACATCATTTTATGAGACAGTTATTATCAGAACAACCATTTTACTGACAAGAAACTTGAGAACCAGAAGGGTTAAATAAACTGCCCACGGTCGTGAAATTAATAAGTGGAAATACCGAGATGTGATCCCAGACCATCTGACTCCAAAGCCCACATTCTTGGCCACTGTAATGTGGGGGGTTGTCCTGGGAGTTAAACAATCCATCCTCCCTGGGATGTCAAAGACTCATGCTGCCTCTTCTCAGCCAGATTGTATCTGGTCCTAACCCACTCTGGCTGCTTTCATCTCTCGTTAGCCTGGAACAAAATTACATTAGGTCCTGAATGTCCGGGATCAAAGTCTGGGTTAACCTTTGAGCCTCTTCAACACTAGAGAAGTTGGCCAGATTGATGTCTGAGACCCCCAGCCTCCTCTTCCTGACCCTCCCTGCTGGCCCCCATGGGACCACCTTTCAGTCCGCTCATCCCTCTCACTTCAGGAGCCTCTGCTTTCCTTTGTTCTCTACTCTCCTTTCCTTCTACATCAAAGGTGGCTTTCAGAGAAAGATCTGAAAAGATTTCTCAGTGTCTTCACATGCATGAGTTTTATGAGGCAGTTTGCATTTTAAGCCTTATCACTTAAGGGAGAAAAGTTCTGGGGCGCTTAGGTCAGAAGGATACATGGCTGTTGATTAGGCCCAGGCTGGAAAGGGAAGTGGGTGAAGAAAGGGCATTACAGGCAGGAGGACCTATGCTTGCATATCGTAGTTACTCAATAAATGTTTGTTGACAAAACACTGAAGAGGAAATGGATACGTTTAGGTCCACCGGGACCAGAGAGGGATCTCCCTGCAAAAAATCTGGCCTCCCCTCCTGAGCCTTTATCCAACTCTGAGAGAGTTGGACAGAATATGCTTAATAGATAGGGTTTTCCCCCTTCTCTTGGCCACATACGTTGATTTTTCCTTTAATTTAGTATTCTAAAAGTAAAAATAATAATTCCACCAGGTACCACTTAAACGAGAGGAAATCTCTGACATTCAACCAAAGGTACTTGTTATGATGGAACAGGTTGGAATTGCCTCCTTTGCCTTCCCACTAGCTCCTTTGGTTATTCGGGCGTCCACAGTTTCTCCTTCTAGAAGAGTGACAGTAATCATTAGGAGTCTGGCCTCTGACCTTTGGAGCCTTGTCAGGAATAGGAACCAGAACCTAGAACTTTGCCAGGGAGGCTACCTATCAACCCAGTGCATGATCTGGCAGCTCCACCCATTCTTCCGTTTTTCTGGCCCTCGCTCTCCAACCCCTTGGCTTGTCTGTTATGAGGACCTGTGACCACTCCTCTAAGAGAGCAGCAGGCAAGAAGACAGCAGCGAAAGCAGCTTTAGGGTAAATCTCAGGCAGCAGGAGGGCTCTACCATTGGTTGATGCCTGTGTACCAATGAATAGAAGTGTATTAGACTAGACTAGAATGGAAGATAGAAGTGTGAGGAGTGGGGACCTGGGGATGCGCTGGGATCATAGGTACAGGCTAAGGAACAAGGGTCCAGACAAACCGTCAATTTCTTATCATCTGCTGAAACATCTCCCCATTGTCTCGTGGGTTGAGAACCAGGGACACTTGGCTGGTAAGGGTCTACTTATAAGAACAAAGAGTAAGATGAATGTGTTAGCACAGACATTTAGAAGGAAAATTCTGAGCTTTTATATTGTCAAGTGTGGCATAAGAGATGTTAACCAGTAGAACATCTTGCTAGAAAAACAAAAGAAATGTTCTCATCCACAGAATGTTTGGGCAGCGACCTGGAAAAGAACTAGCTTATTCTAGGAACAGCCAGGTTAAATTTTTTAAAAGTTATCTCTGGCTGTTCACTGAAGGTGATCATCTAACTATCAGTATTCATGTTTCTGTCCCCCATTAGACACAAGTCCTTCAAGGGCAGAGACCATGCATCATGCTTGCTTTTGCGTCCTTGATGATAGTCATACAATAGTGTGGGTAATCCACTGACCTTTAATAGCCAGGGAAAAGAGTTCACAATAAATATCAAGGGCAAGAAAAAGAAGTTGAATAGTTAGAACTACTTCTGCACAGAGCTAAAGGCAAGGGAAGACCTAGGCCCTACATTTGCCCTAATGGAACTGCAGCCTTCCCTCAGCCTCTACTGCTCTCGTGTTGAATTTCACCCACGTCACTGTTTTTTGTTTTTTTTATTTTATTATTTTTGGTTGTGTTGGGTCTTTGTTGCTGCGCGCAGGCTTTCTCTAGTTGCGGCGAGCAGGGGCTACTCTTCGTTGCGGTGCACAGGCTTCTCATTGCGGTGGCTTCTCTTGTTGCGGAGCACGGGCTCTAGGCATGCGGGCTTCAGTAGTTATAGCACACGGGCTCGGTAGTTGTGGCTCACGGGCTCTAGAGTGCAGGCTCAGTAGTTGTGGCGCATGGGCTGAGCTGCTCCGCGGCCTGTGGGATCTTCCCGGACCAGGGCTCAAATCCGTGTCCCCTGCGTTGGCAGGCGGATTCTTAACCACTGTGCCACCAGGGAAGCCCTCACCCATGTCACTGTTGCCTAAGCATTACAGCTTTTCCCCCTCAAAGCAAAAACTTCTAATTCTGACCACTTTGGTCACTGAGTCTCAGTCGGGAAAAACCAACTCTACGGCATGTGACTCCTCCTCCGATAACCCCATAAACAGTCACCAGCAAACCAGTGTCACTCGTTCAAGCGTCATTTAGGAAACATAGTCTTAAGGGTGATGGCGATCAGTTCAGAAAGATCAGAGGGAGAATTTGGGCTTTCCCATCATTGGCTCGAAGGAATAGCTCCCAGGCTGGCTCCAAGACAGCTGGCAGGCTCTGTGTTGCCACAAAACAAAGATCCTCCCCTGTCCAAAGCTAGGAGGGCTCAAATTCTTTCTCTACAGCCCCTCCTACTAGGCCGATGACCCCAAACAGAACCAGTTAGAGAAGGGTGACCTGGTGACACCCAAGAAACTATGGGCCACTTCTTCACATCTTCATGCCTTGTCATGCCTATAGCCCTGGAGCTGACAGAAAAAATTCATTTGCTTTCTGAAAGACAACTCACAAGAAACGAGAATAAAGACACCTGGCAGCAAGAAAACTAAACCCTGCTGGCATCACCTTCTCTCATCCCTCCTTTCTCCTGACTTATTCCTTCTTGCCTCAAAGATGAGCATCTTCCACTCAGGCTGCCAAGCGAGGCCCACTGACAGGAGGACGATGAGCTCTCCAAGCCTTAGCCTGGTGATCTAGCTTGAAGGCATCCTCTCTGTCGTCAGGCCATTTTGGAAAACTGTAATTCACCTAGCTATCCTGATTTGTAGGAGGCTAATCGTAAAAGAATGAGGACTCGGAAGGAGTCGTGGCCAGAGAAGTAAATACCTCAGTTAACAAAATGCTTTTATTGCATAAATTTCACAGGCCTTTAGAACTTAAAAGAAGCTCATCTAATTGAACACTTTATAAACAGACGGAGGCCCATGGTGACAGGGCTGGGACTCAAATCCATTTCTTTCAGAGCCCGAGCTCCGTACTTCTTAGTGGCCCTGGACCTTCCATGTACTTCTAGATTGGCAACTTGTTTCCTGGGTTGGGAACTCCCTCCTGGAACCCCTCAATGTGTACCTTAAAACTAGGAAGGGAAGGAAGAAGTGACTTTGGGGCTTCACCGTCAGGTCCCTGAGCTGAAAGAGAGATGCCACCATAATAAAAATCCTTCATGCCTCCTCGTGGGAGTCTTGGCTTCAGAGTTTCCCAAGCACAGGAGCCATGGCTGTGACCCTAGAGATCTTAGCAGTTCTCTACACCTTGGGTCGTCATGGAAAGGGGGTGACCCCTGAGCATGTTTGACAGAGACATGCATGGGAAGGATTGGCTGGCAGGAAGGACCATGTGCCAAGTTATACTTGAGGGCCTGGAATTGGAATTTACGTCACTGCTAGCAAAACACAGCAGTAGTTAAGCTGAGCAAATCCCATCACTTCTACTTTCAAAATATATCTAGAATCTGACCACCTCTTTCCACTCCTACAAGTACCACTCTGGTCTGAGACATGACCTCTAGCCCCCTTAACAACATCAGCTGGACCCAGTACTCCTGTGCTTGACTCCCCCAGTCTATTACAAAGTGATTCTGTAAAACTTGATTCCAGTCGTGTAACTCCTCTGCACAAAACCTTCCACGGCTTCCCTCTCACTCAGAGTAAAAGCTGAACTATGAACCACTTACTATGAACAACAGGATCCGACAGGATCTGGATCTGTAGTCTCTGACTTCATCACCTACTGCTCTCCATCTTCTCCAGCAACACTGGTCTCCCTGGGACTCCTTCTTGGTGCCCACCTCAGGGCCTTTACACTGGCTGTTTCCCCTGTCCAGAATTCTCTACCCACCCCCTCACCCCAATAACATGACTAGCTCTATCACTTCTTTCAAGGTCTTTAATCAAAAGACACCTTCTTAGTGAGGCTCTCCCTGACTAGCCCCCTTTAAAATGTTGACACTCATCGCAGCCGGCTGACATTTCATATATCTCTTTCCCGTTTTATTTCTTCTCCTTCACACCTGCCAGTGACACATTACATATTTTGCTTATTTATCTTATTTGTTGTCTTCCTCTCCCACTAGAATACAAACACCATGGGGGTTCACTGCTGTAACTCCAGCAACCAGGATGATATCCAGCACAGAGTAGGTATTCAATTAACATCAGTTAATTGTTGAAAGGCCAGTGGATTACCCCCACTATTGTATGCTTATCATCAAGGATGCAAAAATGAGCCCGACACATGATCTCTGCCCTTGAAGAACTTGTGTCTAATGGGGGACAGAAAAATGGAGACTGATAACTAGATGATCAACTTCACTGAATAGCTAGAGATGACTTAAAAAAATTCAACCTGTCTGTTCCTAGAATAAACTAGTTCTTTTCCAGGTCACTACCCAAACATTCTGTGGCTGAATGAAGAAAAGTGTGGTTTGGGTGCCCATGACATGGTAGCACTGACCTGCGCCTCAGCTGGGAATGAGGAGTCAGGCCCCCTGAAATAGCGACATTTGAGCATCCCCATCCCCAACTGTTTACAACTCTGTCTCCCCCGTAGGCGATGAATAAAGACACGCTCCCCAGGGACTTCCCTGGTGGCGCAGTGGTTAAGAATCCGCCTGCCAATGCAGGGGACACGTGTTTGAACCCTGCTCCGGGAAGATCCCACATACTGTGGAGCAACTAAGCCCGTGCACCACAACTACTGAGCCTGCACTCTAGAGCCCGCGAGCCCCAGCTACTGAAGCCCACGCGCCTAGAGCCCGTGCTCCGCAACAAGAGAAGCCACTGCAATGAGAAGCCTGTGCATGGCAATGAAGAGTAGCCCCTGTTCACCGCAACTAGAGAAAGCCTGCGCGTAGCAACGAAGACCCAATGCAGCCAAAGATAAATCAATAAATCTATTTAAAAAAAAAAACATGTTCCCCATATTCCCAAATCCCATCCCTTCAGCCTGACCCTCCTTTCCTACCCAGGCCCATCCAGCCTCAGAGATCCTCCTGCCAAGTCCAGTAAACCTCACCTTGAATAAGAGCAGTTGTTCAAGGGGCAGAACTTACTATGTCAGCCACAACAATAAGCACTTTACGAACAGTATTTCATTTCATCCTCATGAGGTAGGTAATATCGTTCCCATCCTCGTATGAGAAAACCAAAGCTTAAAGACTGCATTGAACACCCAACTGAATGATTTTCCACTTCTTTCTCTTCTTTGAGGACCTGCCATCTACCCACAAAGGTGGGTCATTGCTGGCATGCTGGTACCAAGCATGCCCCACACTCCTCAGGCCATGGTGGAAACTTGACTCCAGAGCAGCAGGTTCAGTTTTTTTTCCCCCAGATATAGAGACATTACTGTAAGGCCCTTCTTGAAGGGGGGACTGGAACATCAGCCTGTGGTCATGCGTACAATGAAGGCTAAGCCAGAAAGAAGAAAGAATCAGATGTGCTGAAAATCAGGTGCACAGAGAACTTTGCAACTCCAGGGAAGAAAGAGGAGGAAGAAAGAGGCCACGCCATGGTCCATGGTGACTCTTCCACTGGCTCCCAGATTTTCTGAGACTCTTTCAATTAGGTACTCCATTCTGATTAAGATAAACCAAGTGGCTTTCAATTATTTGTAACCAAAGGGGCGTGACTCAGAGAAGTTAAGTAACTTACCAAATTCTACATAGCTCCAGAAGGATGAAGCTGGACCTTCAAAGCCCATGCATTTCCATAACTGCCAAACCACTCGGGCTGTGTCTTCTCCCGGAGGCTGGCAGGGCAGCTGTAGGGCATTCTCTACCAGGTCACACTCTCCTTGTCCCTCCTTTCACACCCAATACATTGTCCCAAGGAAAACTGAGGTCACAATAACCTCCAGGGCAGCCTCAAATGAGATGATAAGAATCTGTAGCAAGTAGAAAAGAGCAGAACCGTATTGTGGGTAGGGAGGAGACATCATGGGGTAATTGATGTTTTTACCAAGTCTCAGGTCTTTGGGGGGAGCAGGTGAACCATTTCCTTCCCTCCATCAGACCCAGCTAAGCAGATGGCTAGGGTGAGGAGGGGAGAGCCCAGGAAGGAGTATGGGGGCAGTCTCTGGAGAGGGGACTTTGTCCATGAGGCCTCCAAGCCCAAATCCCCCATGAAGAGAACTGCATTCAGACTTGTCCCCAAATACGCAATCAAGCCAGGTGAAGCCCAAAGAAAAGTGGGCCAAAGGCTTCTCTGGGCAGATCCATTAGAGGTAGCCGCTCCCTCGGAGCCGCTTGAAGTCTGCAGCTCCTGGAGCTCTGTTTATTGACTCTCTTTATTTCTCTAATTTGTCAAGTACTGTCTGCAAGCATGTGCTTGCCTCCTAAGTGCTCAGCTTCTATCCTGCCTCCCAGGCTTCTCCAATTTGATTAGTATACTCGGCACTCCATCTTTTGAGTCATTAATGAAAACACTGATGAATATTGGGCATAAGTCAGATCCCTGGGAGGTCTCTCCTCGGCTGCCATGTCTTCTTGACTTGCTAACAACCCGGCAGGGATGACCCCTCTTTTCAGACAGGCTTCGCCTGTTGTTCAAGAGTTTTTGCCTCCTATTTTCATTTATCCATTTATTCAATCACTCATTCATTAATTGTGCTAGGGCTAGAGACTTCCCACAATTTCTGGCAAGTGCAAATTCATGGAAAATGCTTAGCAAATACTAGTTATTACTACTGTGAAGTGCTGTGGGGACACAAAGATGCACGGGACAGACCCCAGCCCTCAGTAATGAGAATGAGGATAAGAATAACAGCTGCCACCCGCCAGTGCAGGTTAAGTATCACACAGATATTATCGAGCCTGTGCTGGACGTTATCCACCCTAGGGGGGCAGTTGTTGGTAAGGATTAAGAGTAAGGATTCCGGGCTTCCCTGGTGGCGCCATGGTTGAGAGTCCACCTGCTGATGCAGGGGACACGGGTTCGTGCCCCGGTCCGGGAAGATCCCACATGCCGTGGAGCAGCTGGGCCCGTGAGCCATGGCCACTGAGCCTGCGCGTCCGGAGCCTGTGCTCCGCAACGGGAGAGGCCACAGCAGTGAGAGAAAAAAAAGAGTAAGGATTCTAATCTTATAATAGCCTATAATGGAAAAGAATCTGAAAAAGAATGTGTGTGTATATATATATATATATATATATATATATATATATATATATATATATATATATATCTCACACATATATATATCTTTGAATCACTTTGCTATATATCTGAAACTAACACAATGTTGTAAATCAACTCTACTTCGATAAAAAATAAAAGTAATAAAGAAAAGAGTAAGGATTCTAAAGTCAAACTTTTTATTCTGGCTCTTCCACTTACTGGCTTAAACCTTCTTTATCTTAGATTCTTCTTCTGTAAACTTACTAAATCAGGTTGTTATAAAGGATTTAAATTATTAAGTAAGATAATACAGAATAGGTGCTTAGAGAACAGCTGAGCGCATAATAAGCATTCAGTAAATGCTAGCTATTATTATTATTTCACGCCATACAACTACCTGATATGAACTACTATTATCTGGGTTTTACCAACAAGAAAACCGAAGGTTAGAGAGACTAATTTGCCCAAAGTCCTACAGCCAATAACAGAACTAGGATCCAAGTTTGATGCCAAATCCCATTTGCTTAATTATTATAACCTAGAAAGGACAGAGACGTGCATAAATAACTATTCAACAAGATAGAAAAGCAGATGAGACTGTAAGGCACAGAATATTGTCATGACACAAATAGATTCTCAGTAAATACTACCAAGTGATGATGATGATGATATGATTATAAGTGCCACACTAAAGTTTTAAAAAAAAGTGTTTTAGGGTATCAGAGGAAAGAGAGATCATTTCTGGACAAGGAAATAGTTGGGGACTTTGAGGGAGGAGATGCCATTTGAGTAGGACTTAGCATATGGATAGGAGATGGACACAATGAGAAAAGAGAAAATGATCCCCACGTAGAGGACACTGCATGAGCAAAGGCAAGAAGATGGGGCTACCATATGACCCAGCAATCCCACTACTGGGCATATACCCTGAGAAAACCAAAATTCAAAAAGAGTCATGTACCAAAATGTTCATTGCAGCTCTATTTACAATAGCCAGGACATGGAAACAACCTAAGCGCCCATCATCAGATGAATGGATAAAGAAGATGTGGCACATATATACAATGGAATATTACTCAGCCATAAAAAGAAATGAAATTGAGCTATTTGTAATGAGGTGGATAGACCTAGAGTCTGTCATAAGAGTGAAGTAAGTCAGAAAGAAAAAGACAAATACCATATGCTAACACATATATATGGAATTTAAGAAGAAAAAAAAATGTCATGAAGAACTTAGGGGTAAGACAGGAATAAAGACACAGACCTACTGGAGAATGGACTTGAGGATATGGGGAGGGGGAAGGGTGAGCTGTGACAGGGTGAGAGAGAGTCATGGACATATATACACTACCAAACGTAAGGTAGATAGCTAGTGGGAAGCAGCCGCATGGCACAGAGATATCGTCTTGGTGCTTTGTGACTGCCTGGAGGGGTGGGATAGGGAGGGTGGGAGGGAGGGAGATGCAAGAGGGAAGAGATATGGGAACATATGTATATGTATAACTGATTCACTTTGTTATAAAGCAGAAACTAACACACCATTGTAAAGCAATTATACCCCAATAAAGATGTTAAAAAAAAAAAAAAGAAGATGGGGAACATGTTGGGTGTGTTTGAAAAAAAAAATATAGCAAGAAGTTCCCTTTAGATAGTATGTGGTATATGCAAGGAAATAGTTGGGAATGAGCTAGAAAGGAAACACACACACACACACACACACACACACACACACACACACACTACCACACCAGTGGCCTCATTAAATAAATGAGGCCTTGAACAAAAAATTGGCCAAAGCAGAGAGATTTGCACATTCCAAGAGTCTCCTGGAACTCATACTGGGGAAGGAACCATAGTAGGGATTTGGGAAGGAGGAATGGGATTTCTTTGATATTCGGGCAAGAGTAACTTCCAGGACTCCTGTACAACAGGGCTTAAGTTTGAGGTGGAGGCTGGGCGGGGCTGACATGCGGCCAACACACGTGCCTAAATATGGGTCCTTAAAAGATCAATGTGCTTGGAACCTCCAGGACATGATGCCAAGTGAAATGAGCCAGTCACAAGAGGACAAATACTGTATGATTCCACTCCCATGGAGGATCTAAAGGCATCCAAATCACAGACGTAGAAACTAGAAAGGTGTTACCAGGGGCTGGGGAGAGGCAGGAGGGGGGAATTCGTGTTTAGTGGGTATAGAGTTTCAGTTTCACAAGATGCAAATGTTCCAGAGATCTGTTGCACAGCAATGTAAAGATACTAAACACTACTGGACTGTACTTTAAAAATGGCTAAGATGGTACATTTAATATTATGTGTTTTTGACAATAAAGAAAAAAAACATGAATACCACCTCCCTCAAAATAGTGTTTCCCTTTTAGACGGTAAATGGCACTGCCCTGAGCCTCCTTCCCCTGGACCTCCCTGACATCCTGCTATAAAAGGATTCGTGTCTGGCACTATTTTGAAAATCACCCCTGGGGCTAGGGGACTTGGCTCAAATGCACTGCATTTTTCTTAAGATGGAAAAACACAACCATTATATTGATGAATGGGGGAGGTGGGCAGGGCCACTGCTGAAGGGTGTGGAAAAAGCAAACAGACCCAACCACTATGCTCTGGCCTCGGATTTTCCTGAGGCGGGATCCCTGCAAAAGCGAGTAAGCACTGCCTGGAACTCTCTTCCTGCTGAGTCACCAGGGCGGTAACCCCACCCAGCCATGCCACTGTGTTCTTTAGGCGTCTGGAGGTACAGACCCTGAGATGGTTCCTTCCTGAGCCCAGGATGATCACGAGGACCATATCAGGACATGAGGCGTCGCCACCCCGCTGGGCATACACCCTGACTGTTCACCTTGTGGGCACCTGGTTTTCCTGATGCTCCCAGCATCAGATACTCCTGACCCCTCCATTAGCTTGGAAATGCTGTGGAAGGTGTCAGAAAGAAATAGTCCGGAAGAGTTTGTTCTTGGCAGCTCTGCCGCCATCATTTCTCTTCCTAATGAACCAGTGGAAAGCCGGATCTGTCGGCGCATCACAGCTCCTCGCCCGGCTCCCGGTTCATCATCTGTCAGGCAGGACAGAAGGGGAGGGGAGGTGAAAGCTTAAGGTCCTGCTCTCACCTCTGCTCTGACTTCCTCCTCCTGTCCCGAGCAGCGGGCTCTCTCAGTCCTGCGTTCTAATCTGATTCCTCCGACTTCCCACAATACCTCCCGCCAACCCCCAGTCCTTCACAAAAAGAGAACCAAGAACAGGGAGGAAGGGATTCTGAGCCAGAGTCCCTGACTGGCCAGGGTCCAAGGGGTGATGCCAGAGGTCAGATGTGACTGGTGCTCCAGGATGGACGGTGCCCCCAAGCCCTGCCTTCCGGGGGCCGTGCGTGCCATATGCTGCTCCTCTCTTGGGAAGCAGTAGGAAAAAGCCTAGACCTCCAACATCTGCCCTCCTGCTGGGAGACGATATTCTTTCTTTAATAAAAGTCAAGGCCTTCCAGTCCTCCCAGA
Organism: Phocoena phocoena; assembly: GCF_963924675.1. Classification (NCBI taxonomy): domain Eukaryota; kingdom Metazoa; phylum Chordata; class Mammalia; order Artiodactyla; family Phocoenidae; genus Phocoena; species Phocoena phocoena. The sequence goes on along the minus strand of NC_089220.1, from coordinate 31,093,559 downwards.
GAGAAAACTTAGAAGACACATAGAAGACCTTATCATTCACCCTCAGCTATGGCTGCTCTCAGGGCTTTTCCAAGGGGTCTCCCCTGGGAGGGGAAAGGAGAGCCCATGAATGGCATTGAGGACCTGAACAAGGGAGAAAGGGCACAGGAAATGGAGGGGAGGCAGTTGTGACAATTAAAATGGTCTTTATTACAGTATGGAGGCTCCTCAAAAACCTAAAAATAGAACTATCATATGACCCAGCAATTCTACTCCTGGGTATATCTTAAAAAAAAAAAAAAAACAAAACGAGAAACACTAATTTGAAAAGATACATGCACTGCAATTTCATAGCAGCATTATCTACACTTGCCAAGATTCGGAAGCAACCTAAGTGTCCATCAGCAGATGAACGAATAAACAGATGTGGTGCACACACACAATGGAATACTACTCAGCCACAGAAAAGAATGAAATTTTGCCATTTGCAGCAACACGGATGGACTTAGAGAACATTATGCTAAGTGAAATAATTTAAACAGAGAAAGACAAATACTGTATGATATCACTTCTATGTGGAATCTGAAAGATACAACAAACTAGTGAATATAACAAAAAGGAAGCAGACTCGCAAATATAGGGAACAAACCAGGGGTTGGCGGGGGACTGCAATATGGGGGTGGGGCTATGGGAGGTACAAACTATTAGGTGTAGGATAGGCTCACGGATATATTATGCAGCACAGGGAATATAGCCAATATTTTGTAATAACTGTAAATGGAAAGCAACCTTTAAAAATTGTATAGAAATTAAAAAAAATTTTTTAAGAATTAACAGGAAAAAAAGGTCTTTTTTTGCACATCAGTCCGGCTTACGCAGTGCCTCCTGCCTGTCCGTCTCCAGCAGCTTCCTAGGGAAGCCTATGTGTTTTCCATCTTGGCCATCCCTCCCCCTGCAGTGGCACACACTCTCTGTTCCCCAGCCCACTGCTGGCCTGATGCTCCAGTGAGTGCTGGAATGATGTCATCCCCGCCCGTGCGGAACCCACCTTCCATTCCCTACCTCAGCTCCCCTTCTCTACGGCAGTCCCCACGTCTCAAGACAACGGTGCTGATTTGGGGATTTGGCTCAGCCTTTCCTGGGCATCACCAGTGTTGGCTTGGCCACTCTGATGGCAGCAGACACTGATCAGCACCCCCCGCCCCCCGCCATAGCCTGGTCACCCCATCGTGTCTCGTGATTCAGCTCGTCACGGCTGGAAGGCGGCCTTTCCTACACACAGAAGAACTCTTTTTGAGCTATGGTACTTCGATTCATATTTATACAGATAACAACACCTAATTTTTCTAGAACTTCTCAAGTGCCAGGCACGATCCAAAGTGTTTACATGTATTATTCATTTAATCCTTACAACTCCGCAAGTTCTATACTGTTGTAAGCCCCGACTTATGGACTAAGGAAACGGGTGCCTAAACGTTTGCTAATATACCCAGAGCTGCATGTAAGGAGGAGAGCCTGGATTCCAACCCAAGCTATTAAACTCCAGAGTGCAGGCATTTTCCGAAACATCATGCAACGAGGCCACCGAAGGTACGGAGGACTGGTACCCAATTCTTTCCTCAAAACAGGTGGCGATGCGGTGGATGGAGAAGTGTACGAGGAGGCAGATACCTGAAAGAGGGAGGGGAAAGAGCGCAGAAAGGGGATTGGAGCCAACGGCCAAAGATTTGGGATTTGCTTTCCTGTTCCCCAAGACCTGGCTCCCGTGGCAGATGGTAAGCTGTGGGGTGGGAGTGAGGAGAAGAGGAAATTAAGGACCTGGAAAGAGAGTAAATGAGCAGAGGGGGCCTAGAGGCAAGGAACGCAGGCAGGCTTGCCTGAGACAAGCGGTCAGATGGATACATCACATCCGGAAAGCATGATGGGAAGAGGGGCTGGGGAACCAGTGCTGACCCCTCTGTCGAGGTCGTTGATCCCGGGCAGAGCCAGGCAGTCACTGACTTTAGCTGTAAGCCATGAAAACAATCAGTTTATCACTACAGCCCTCTTATCGACCAAATGTTTCCAAAGGCATGAGACACCAGTGACCTCAAAACGGGTCTTGGGGAAAGGAGGGCCAGGCATGCAGAGATGGAGACCAAACACTAACATTTCTGCCAGCGGGGCTCAGGGCCTGCCTGGCAATGCTGGTTCCCTGGCCCTGAAGCAGGCTGCAGGCTGCCAAGGCAGGCCGGGGCCTAGGAAAGGGAGGAAGGCCACCTCCCAATGCCCTTGGGATACCTTGTCAACGGGCTAGCGTCCTTTGGAAGACACTCCAGAAAAAACAGCAAAAGTGAGGCAGAGGATTTCCTTCCTCCTCTGACCTGTCAGAAATTCCCTTAGGGCTATTCCGGGAGCTACGGGTCTGTCTTTATAACAATCCTAGACACTGGTCAAACTTTTCAATCCACCCTGCAAACAGGAAATGGAGAAGGAAGCAAGATGGAAAAGACATGTCAGAGTCTGTCACTGTTGCTAGTTCCTGTCATGGGGGATAAAGCTGAGGAAACACAGATTTTTCCGAGTTGTACTTGATGGGGGTGGAAGCTGAGACCCACAGCCTAGAACTGGGGGTCAGGGGGAAACAGAGCAGACCTTTACAGAAAGGGGTTAGCAGGAAAGAAAGAGAGTACCAGAGGCAGATGGGGGAGGGGCTGCAGGGAAAAGAGGGAAAAGGGAAGGATGGGAAAGGAAAGATGGGCAGAGGAGGAAGGGGAGGGAGGAGGGGGGGAGGGGACCACCAGGAGGGGGGGCGGGGAGAGGGGATAGGAGAAATGGAATCCTCACTGATTAGCCTGTCTTTACTTCTCGCTGCCTCTCCCATCTGCTACATGCTCTCAGTCAGCAAGTTCTTGCCATATGGACACTTAAATTCTCTTCACTTTATCGGCCCCACTGCCCAACCCTCCAGGTCCTTCCTGCCTCTCACCTGGACCTTGTCAGTGGTTTCCATTAGTCTCTTAGCTTCAGTTTCTCCCATCTCCAGCTCATCTTTCCACCCCTCTAGGCTAACCTTCCTAAACTAATTTTTTCATGACTTTCTTACCCTACCATATCATTTTTTTCATAACCCCTTCTTCAACTTTCACCACCCAATTTGGTGTAATGGAAAGAACATGGGATTTTTGTAGAACAGACCTCAGGGCTTGTCAGTCTCAGTGCTACTGACGTTTGGGACCCGATCATTCTTTATTGTGGGGGGCTGTCTTGTGCATTGTTGAACATTTAGTGCATTCCTATTACCCAGTAGCACACCCCTATCTCCCCACCCCCAACTTGCTACAACCAAAAATTTCTCCAGGCATCGCCAAGCCTCTTCTGGGGGACAGAACTGCCCCCAGTTAAGAAACACTGACCTAGATCCAAATCCTGACTCTGTTACCTACTAACTAGATTCTCTTGGTGATGTGATGGATGGAGAAGCATATGAAGAGACATAACTTATTTGAACCCTTCGTTTCCCTGACATTAACACAGGGCTGATAATAGCTACCTTACTGAGCCATCGTGAGAATTAAATACTTCTAACACATAACACATACTTAAACCTAACGCAATGCCTAGTACACGGTAAGCACTCAGCAAATATTTGTTTCTTTCCCTAATCTCCATTCTCTCATCCAAAAGACTTTAGCAGTTATCATTGCATACAGTCCAAACCAGAGGTCCCCCCAACATTTAGCCCCATCCTGTATGTATCAGTTAGCCATTTGTCTGTTATTATAAGGTACAAACAACAGTAGATTAAACAACATAGGAGCTTCTCTCTCCAATTACAGTCTAAGCGAGATCAGTCCAGGCCTGACACAGCAGCCACGTGTTGTCTGCGTCCAGGCTCTGTCTATCTCGTTCCTGCCATCTTCAACATCTCATGGTTTAAGACAGCTGTTCCAGTTCCCACCAGCCCATGTCCACTTCCAACCAGGGATGAGGAAAGAAGGGTGAAAGGGGAGGGTGCGCTTCTTATTTTAGACAATTTTACAATTGGGAGGTTGGCTGCATCACTTCTTCCGCTCACATTTTATTGGCCAGATCCGAGTCACATGACCACACCTAACAGCAAAGGACATGTCTGGCCAGAGAGCCAAGTGCTCAGCTAAAGCTTCTATTAGCATGGATGAGAGAAGAGATCTTGGGAGGACCTGTGGCTATCAGTGTCTGTGGATAATCCCATCTTCCACAGTTCTACTGGAGGAGCCACATCTTCGGCCAGCCTGCACTACAGACTATCTCCCTCAACACCTCCCACTTTCTCCTCTCCACCCCTTTGCTAGCCTTGTCCCCCCGGGGGGCTTGCCTTCCCTTTTGCCCTGCCAACCCCAATCCTGTACATGCTTCGAGGCTGAGCTCAATCGCACCTACTCTATTATTTCTTTTTTTTTGGCCGTGCTGTGTGGCATGTGGGATCTTAGTTTCCCTGACCAGGGATCCATCCCATGCCCCCTGTGTTGGGAGTGTGGACCACCAGGGAAGTCCCCCACCTCCTCCTTTAAACGTCCCCCACCCAGAGCAAGGGCTTGCTTCTCTAACCTCCAAAAGGGTTTATTGCCAGCCTGATTACCCAAATCTGAGTCATACTGGCTAGAAGGGCCAGTTGCCAATCTCTGTGCTTCTTCCCTTCCTAAAAGACTTCTAAGTTCTCTGAGAGACTTAGCCCATGACGTTTGCTTTTTCAAACCCCGATGTAAAGCACCGTATTAGTTTGCTAGAGCTGCTACAGACCGGGTGTGGCTTGAACAACAGGAATCTATTTTCTCACACTTCTGGAGGCTAGATGTTGGAGGTGAAGGCGTAGGCAGGGTGGGTTTCTTCTGGAGGCCTCTCTCTTTGGCTTGTAGATGGCCATATTCTCCTTGTCTACACATGGTCTTCTCTCTGTGACTGTCTGAGTCTTAATCTCCTCTTCTTATAAGGACATCAGTCCTGTTGGATTAGAACCCACATGTACGACCTCGTTTTACCTTAGTTACCCCCATAAAGTCCCTATCTCCAACTACAGTCATATTCTGGTACTAGGGGCTAGGGCTCTAACATATCGTTATGGGGGGACACAATAACAACCATACTGTAGATGCTCAGGAAATATTTCTTATCTATCTGATTAAAAGACACAGAAGGGGAAAGAATAATCACGCTGTTAACTACTCCTGTGTCTAGGACCTCTGAGCAATGTTCAGCGTGGTTACTTCTCTTGCCTCCTCTTAGAACTCAATATTCTTTGGCTTCTATGACTCCACTCTCTCCTAGGTCTCCTTCTTCTCAGGCCACTCCTTCTTCATCTCCTTTGTGAATTCTTCTACCTCTATCATCCTCTAAAACGTCAGTGTTTGCTGCTGTTCTTTTCTCCTAACCCTAAGCTCTTTCCGTGGTGATCTCATATACTCCGTTGCTGCAGTCATCTTCCGCATCCAGATGGTTCTTAGATCCATAGCTTCCACCCAGACCTCTTCTGAACAACTCATTCAAAGCACTGTTGCAGAAAAAAAATGGGGCACAAAGGGATGGTTGTGTCCCAGGTCTCGAGTGAATCCCTGGGATGGGCTGCTAAGTGAGGGTCCTTGGCTTCCAGCAGGAAAGAATTCAAGAGCGAGTCATAGTAAAGTGAAAGCAGGTTTATTTAGTGAGATACACACTCCATAGACAGGGTGTGGGCCGTTGCAGAAGGTGGGAGCAGAAGGCTGGAGCCACAGCCCCAGGGCATGGGGTCATCTGGGAATGTGAGAGCAGTGGAGGTGTGGGGTGGTTAGTTTTTATGGGTTTAGTAATTTCATAGGCTAATGAGTGGGAGGAATATTCTAACTATCTTGGAGAAGGGGCAGGGATTTCCAGGAACTGGGGCACCACCCACATTTTGGCCTTTTATGGTTGGCCCTGGAATTGTCACGGCACTGGTGGATATGTCATTTAGCACGCTAATGTATTATAATGTGCATATAATGAGGCTCAAGGTCTACTAGAAGTAGAGTCTTCTGCCATCTTGGGCCTAGTAGGTTCTAACCTGTTTTTGTCGTATCCTGTTCTTAATGGTTGTGTCATTCTTTTTTTTTTTTTGGTGGTACACGGGCCTCTCACTGTTGTGGCCTCTCCCGTTGCAGAGCACAGGCTCCGGACGCGCAGGCTCAGAGGCCATGGCTCATGGGCCCAGCCGCTCCGCGGCATGTGGGATCTTCCCAGACCGGGGCACGATCCCGCGTCCCCCGCATCGGCAGGCGGACTCTCAACCACTGCGCCACCAGGGAAGCCCTGCCATTCTTTTAATGGTTGTGCCTTGCCCCCTTCCTTCCAGTCTCAGCACCAAGCTCTGTTTGGCCATCCTGCTGGTGCCAAAACTGGATTATTTATTAATTCCTTCTATCTTCTCCATCATGACACACTATCTTCCCCAACACACACACACACACACACACACACACACACACACATTCTTCCTTCTCTAAAGATCCTTATCTCAGTGAACTGTATCACCATCTCCCCAGGACTAAACTCTCGCTCAGGTTTTATCTTCTTAATACTCCTTTTCATTGCCTCTTCTACCAGTTGACTTTAGGCCACTGTCACCTCTCACTTCGATTACTGAAAGCAGCCTTCTTTCCAATCTCCCTGCCTTTAATCCACTCTCTCCTCTTCAACCAAAGCGATTTTTCGGAAACATAAATACAATGATATCACTCCCCTGATGAAGACCTTTTAGGAACTTACCACTGGCCTTAGACAAAATTCCACATTTGTTAGTCTGGCAAAAGAATTCTTCACGCTGTGAGCCCTTTTCAATGCAGCTTCATCTCTCACCCATCCCCCCTGGCACTATTATGTTACATTACTTTATCACATTACATTACCATATTACTTACTTACAATTTCTCAAAGAGGTCTATACTCTCCTTCAGCCTCCAGCTTTTATACACGTTTTTTCACTCTGCCTGGACTCCTTTTCTTTTTTTTCTTCTCCTGGTCAATTCTTATTGGTATTTCAGGTCTCAGTTCAAGATACTACTTTCTCCAAGAAGCCTGATCATCATTTGAGAAACCCCTTCCCAGGAACCAACCACCTCCCCCACCTTCACACACATTGACACCCTCCCCCGCAGATTTCATTTCCTGACCACTGAGCTCCTCCTGTCCTTTGCTCACCTCTTTGTTAAAGCATTTATCACACTGTAATTTGCACTCCTGTCTCCCCTTCTGGTATGCAAGCTCCTCGAGGACGGAGGCTGTGCCTGATTTCTGAGCTAGAAATCTGTTTGTCCTTCCAGATCCCCACTCTGCTCTTCTCTGCCCTGCTGTGAACCCCAAGAGGCTGACCCATACCAACTATATCAACAGAGTTCAGCCAATGGAGGGAAGTGAAGGAGGTCAAGGTTTTCACCCCACCAGCAAGATAAGTCCTTCAACCTAAGGTCACGCACAGCTCCTGCCAGGTGGCCCTCTCCACATGGCTCTCTCTTTTTGGATTCTGGGAACGTTCTCTCCTTTTACCCCTTCAGCCCAGGGTTGACAACATCATCCTGATATTACTAGCTCCAGGGTACTACCCTACGCCTTGTTTTCTACACTCTATCCACCTTTGAAAAGTCTCTTTAGTAATTCTCCTCAAATGACTAATTACCCAATTTAAGTTTGCCAGGATTTGACTAGTTTCCTCTTTGAATCCCTTGCAAATAATCTAGGACATAAAAGTTGAATGAATGAATGATGGGTAAGTGAATGACTCAGTGAGGAGAACAGCCCAAGACATCGGCTAGCTCGGCTTAATCAACCTCCATATCACCTCCATTTCACAAGGAGGGGGGAAAAGAATCCCAGTTTAGAACTTGGAACTAAAGTGAGACAGTTCTAGGGTTGGCAAATAAGGGGATCCCGGGGGCTCTTTTGGCGGGACGTGTGGTGGGGAATCGGAAAGGGGCTGTTGGGCAGATGAGCTTTTACAAGCAGTGCCCAAGCCCTTCTGCAGAGCTTCCAGAGGGCTGGGCATATCTCCCCCGTGAGCCCACAAAGGAAGTCCATTTCCTGCAGTGATGCTGTCCCAGGCAGTGACTATGGGTGGGAAGGGCTCTCAGGCCTTCCTTTTATTTCTCTTGGTCTCACCCCTAGAGAAGTGCTTAGAAAATCACCAGATACGTTGCTTCCTCCATCCTCCCCCTCAAATCCAGCAGCCAGAAATTCAAGCTCTAGAGGTGTGGGAGGGGAAAGGCCAGCAATTGTCAAAACAGGATAGACTGTGTTATTGAGGAGAGTGGGGTTAAGGCCACAGCCTGGGGGCAGGATCTTCCGTCATGATTCATACACCACACAACCCGGTGGTGTCCTCCACGGTCCTGAGGGCTGTTTCGAGCTGGGAGAGACCTCAGTGCTCATCAAACCAGTAGAACCTGGGGCCCAGGGAGCGGACGTGATTACCCAAGATCACACAGTAAGAACAAACCTACCACCTCCTCTGCTACATTTACCACGATGCCTCCCGAGGACAGGGGTTGCTTCCAAGATGTCAGGTTTCAGTGGGAAGAACAGGTTCAAAACATGAGAGGGGGCAGACGGGCCACAAGCTTCTTACGCTCTGTGACTTGGAGAAGGGAATTAGCCCTGGCCAAGCCACGGCTACACAGCAGGCCCTGTGCACGATGCTGTCAGGGTTAAGAGTGCTGGCTCTGGGCTCAAACAAATATGGACCTGCATTGTGTGTGACCCTGGATAGATGACTCAACTTCTCTAAGCCTCAGGTTCCTCTTGTGTAAAATGAAGATAAAACGAATACCTCATAGGATTTGGGGGAGGATGAAAGAAAATAATCCCCATTAAGCATTTAGCACATTTGAAAACTGGCACTGAATAAGCAAGTACGAAATATATGTTGGCTGTTATTTTTATCTCCAGCAGTTGTCTTACTTAATTCTCACACCATCCTTTAAGAGAGGGAGGACATAGGCTCAGAAAGGTAAGTGACTTTTGCTCAAATTTATGTATCCATTTGTATTTGTTAAGCTCCTACCAATAGTCAGGCACTGTTCCAGACACTGGGGTTGGAGCACTGAACAAAGCCGACGAAAATCCCTGCCCTCGTGGAGCTTACATTGTAGCTGGGGAAGACAGACAATAAATAAGAAATATAGGTGAATTGTACAATATGCCAGAGGGTGATAAGTGCTGTGGAGAAACAAAGCAAGGAAGAAGATGGAGTGAGGGCGTGGCGGACTGCAGTTTTAGAGAGCGGCCGTGAAAGGTCTCCACCCGATCACATTGGGCAAAGGCTTGAAGGAGGCAGGGGTGTAGGCATGTGGATCTCTGGGGGAAGAGCATTCCAGAGAAAGGAAAGCACCCATGCAAAGGCCCTGAGTCAGGCACCAAGGATTAGAGGGATAACCTGGAGGCTAATGCTCTGAAACAGCCTTAGAAAAGTGTTGTCCGTTATGATGCTGGAAGCTGGGGTTTGAACCCAGAATGGATTCCCAAACCCAGGCTCACAAACACACTCTACCTTGCTGGGCCCCGTCACAGGCTCCCTAGATAATTAGCTGGTGTGATTGTGAGGGCGGGGCGTTGATTCTGTTCTTTGTGTGGTTCAAAGTCAGATACCAGGAAGGGGGTGAAGAATTCCACTTCCAAATAAGTGTAACGTCTCTATCTTTAGAACCAAAAACGGGAACGTAAATTTCGGTTAAGTACATGAACTTATAAAGACAGAATATTTGAAATCAGGGCATCCAAGACATCCAGGACATGATCACCGTAAACAAACAAAAATGCTTTTCAATCCCAAAGATCCTCAGCTATTTCTCCTTCATCCACCCCTAATAAAGAGCATATGAGAAACTCCTCCTTCACTGGCCCGGGGAAGGGGAAACTGGGTCTCGTTCAAATCCTCTATCTGCTGCGGTAGCAACAAGGTCCAAATAGGCAGCATGAAGGAGGGGTGGCTGGGAGGCTCAGAGACCCCGTCCTGACCTCTGGTCACTCTCGGGACCTTCTGTGTGCCTTCCTTTTCGTCCTCTAGGTAGAGGCCCTCCACCTGCCCCCACCCACCCACCCACATTTCTGAGCGCATTGCTAGGAAGGATCGAAGAGAACCTCTTGAAAGGTTCCCACTCCAGATTATTGCCAGGTAAACACGCAGTGTATTTATGATGTAATGGG